>NC_140912.1:37131096-37143596 GCF_045865225.1 Trachurus japonicus
GAAAAAGTTTGGTATTCGACGCTCATCACGGTGATTCAGTGACAGGCAGCAGCTCAGGGAGAGATCAACACACAGACCCGACACCTTTTTCTTTTTCCCAGAATCTGCTCCCACTCTGGGATTTGTTTTTTTTATCTTCTCAATTTCCCAGGACATGAAACTTTATTTTGAAGCTTCATAAGATCCAGAAACCCAGATCGAACCAGGCAGAGAGAGGAAGATCTAGTATGCAGCTTTATTTTGCCTGATTTTGAGTGGATAGGTTTTCATAGGTCACCACTAAGAATCCCTGTATATATTTCTGATTTTTTTCCTATTTTTTTCGTTTCTTTTTAATATTTGTATACTGTTTTTAATCTATTATTCTCATCTGATTATCATTCTAAGCTGTTTGACACTTATGGTGTTCACTATGTGATGTATTTGATCTGACATTGATCTTGTGTTGTTCACCACGTGATATTGATCCAGTGAATATGTGACTTTATGTTGTTGTTGTTGGCTGATCTGGGCAATATTGGAGTGAGGATTCAAAATGGCTGTCTAAACCGATGACCAGATTTTGAAATCCATCAAAATCGGCCCACTGGCGGTTAAAATCTGGTCACTTCCGGTTTAGACAGCCATTTTGAATTTTGAAAATGTCAGAAATGGATTCAGCATCATCAATAACCCCTAAAACCACTCCAATATTGCCCAGATCAGCCAAGTCAATTTTGTTGAAATATTGCCCATATAGGCAATTATGCTAATTTATGCTAATTATGTCAGTTATGCTAATTGTCCAATATACATAAGTTAGCATCCGGCAGTTTCTGAATACTGGGGACCCATACTATCTATTTCTAACATAAAACTTTGGGGTACTCAACATTTCCGGGTTCACAATGGGGCCCTATGGGCTGGCAAGTAGACTATAAGTGTTTGTTTGATTGATTATCAGCTGGTGTTTTCGAGGGAGGTCTGGGAGGTTATATATATGGGTCACACCCATTCAGCAGTCTCACGCTGAAGAAAGCCAAGGGCTGAAACGCGTCCGTCAGGCACTGCTGTGCGTTAAATAAATGTTGCAAGTTTATTTTGTGAGTGCTGCAATTTCAGTTTTTTTCATTGTTTCGATTTTTGAGCCGGCACCCAGTTTTACCTTTACCCAAGAGTCGAGCACGACAGGTCGACCACCACACACCGGCTTCTATTAGAGCTGTAACCATATGGAAACTCTGACATCTGGATTATAGGGACCAGATTATCACGGCTATCCACATGATATATCGATATAATACAGTAAAGCATCTGTGTGGTCAGGGAAATACAGAGAAACTGTCCCTGAAGGCAACGCGCATCAGCTGGTTTTGCATGAATTTCCCTCTAAAACAACTCTGTCTGGTAACGTTGTGTGAGCAGTAGGTTCGTTGCCTTTATTTGTCGGTGCAAGCTATTTTTAGAACGCCGGAGCAGAGCCGTGAGTTGCTCAGATTTCTTGGTTTCCCTCATCAAACTCATCAAATACACAATCCAACAACTCCACAACGCTCTGGTGGACAAGTTGTGAGCTGCACATTCACCACGCTATGAGATAATAACACAACGTTACCACACAGAGTTGTTTTAGAGGGAAATTCATGCAAAACCTCTGATGCACGTTGCCTTCAGGGACAGTTTTTCATCAACAGTCTCTGTATTTCCCTCTAAAACAACTCTGTGTGGTAACGTTGTGTTATTATCTCATAGCGTGGTGAATGTGCAGCTCACAACTTGTCCACCAGAGCGTTGTGGAGTTGTTGGATTGTGTATTTGATGAGTCTGATGATGCGGGAAACCAAGAAATCCCATAATGAGCCTCCGTAGCGTAGCTCTGAGCAGCTCACGGCTCTGCTCCGCCGTTCTAAAAAATAGCTTGCACCGACAATTAACTCATTGAGTGCCGCGCTCCTTTCCAAAGTTTTAGTCAAGTGTACCGGCAAATTAGACCATATTTGACTTTTTATTTTAGAGCCATAGTGTATTCTATATTATTGCCACCAACACATACTGTAGCTCATTTGAAAGGTTTAACTTTATCCTTCAAATGGCCACAAACCGTTTGTTTCTACGTGCCTCCGTTCCTGAGAAAAGTCAAGCTAAACATGGCTGGGTTTCACCAAAATCCCTCCTTTTTTTCTAGAAAAGGAGATAGAGCGTCTTTTATGAAAGGTGCGCTGTTTGTGTCTGTCGCTCTTCTGACACTCGCATTTCTGGATCAAAGGGCTCGTATAAGATAAATATACACAACAATTGTTGTTCTATTCACAAAACCACCATCGGGGGCGGGGGGGGCGCCACTAAACAACAATAACACAGACGCACCGTGCCGTGTCACAGCCTCTCGCCGCGGAACGTGAGGGTCTGTCGGCCACAGCGGCTCGCGAACACCGGTCCCGCCGGTGGTCGCGGTCCGTCTGTGGTACGGGTCGGTGCCGGCGGTCTGCTTTGGTCCAGAGACCATCAGATTTTACCGCGGGAGGACTTTGGGGAGGACACGGTGTTGCTCCAGATGAAGACCGGGCGGGACTGTCGGCTGAGAGCTTCCTGGTTCAGCTCCCAGCTGCTGCAGCCTCGCGGGTGAGAGCAGAGCAGCTGCGGCGCAGCTGCTGCATCCACATGCAGAACTCCGTTTGCAGAAGCTGAGTTATGATAAAAACTTCCAGATCATGAGCTGTCATGTGACTTTGATCGTCATCTATTTCAGTTCTCCTCGTCGTAGAGTCCCCAAATTTACATATAATGTGTATTAAAGTGTCTATTTTCATAATTTAAAAAAAAAGCAAAAAACGAAAAATTTCGTTTTTGGCACTCAACGCATGGGAACGAAAAACGAGAAATTACGTGGTTGGCACTCAATGAGTTAAAGGTAACGAACCTACTGCTATGACTATAGGGATTATGGTGATGGGAACAATTTGACAAAATGTCGAACTATCCCTTTAAATTAACACTCAAACCACCTTTAAAACTAATTGAAAACATCACAGTAAAACATTAAAAATACAATTTCTTGAGCTAAAGATACAGACATAAAACAATAAGCCGTCGATATGGACCTGTCATTATCAGTAACCATAGTAACAGTATGCTCTGTAAAGCTTTTTTACATCTTTGACATCGTCGTCTCTTTTTCCTCTCTCTGTCTTTTCTTGGCTTCGTCTCGTCTCTTCTGACGTCGCTGTGCGTCAGTGATCAAGGTCGACATGTGAAAATGATGTGAGTGAAATTAAATTAAACAAAGTTTCTATACTAAAGGAAAAAAGTCGCTAAGTGTCTGGAAACTTTCTGCAGACAGGACAGGTGTCTTCATCCAGCCCAGTCGTCCCTCAGCGCCTCGTCCAATCAAAACACGCCCTTATACTTGTGATTTCTCCTTTTTTCTTTCCGTCGTGCTGTTGATCTAGTTTCCTACATTACAGCTACATATGAGCTGTGTGTCTGCACCAGGAGCTTTATTACACATCCTGATAACTATCCACCGAGATAATGAGATTAATGTACACACGGACGGTAACTGCTCCCATGTAAAGATGTTACAGAGATTAACCGTAACACCGGTAACTGTTCCATCCCTGGTTTCTATTGGACAGACCGGTCCAGAGTGGTTTCTACCAGGGATGGACCGCTTCATGAAAACCAAACCGTTGCGTTCGGTTCATCCTTTTTCTCTAAGGCGAAGTGTGTTCACTCCAGAGTATCTTTGGATCAGTTGTTGTGGAGACTTGTGTGGGTATGGTGCCTTCATAGGTACTCTAGACCAGCGGTTCTCAACTAGTCTCACTCTGGGCTCCACATTGTCCCATGGTCATTAAGTCGCGACCCACTTTTATAGAATTCAAACCAAGATTTTTTTTTTTAAGCCTTTAAAAACTCATTTTGTTCTTTATTGAGCAAAGTGCATTTCAGAGCACATGGATGAAACTGAGGAGTTACCATGACAACTGCATGTACGGAAGTGAATACAAAAAATATCAAACTGCACAAAATGGAGACCAACAAAACGATATATTTGACTTCTAATGCATCTCTGCATTCAGAGCATGTTCACTAAAGTGAATAAATATCAAACTGCACAAAATAAAGACCCACAAAACAAAACCAGATTCACTGCATCAGGCCACATTAATAAGAAACTGATATCTTTGCATTCAGAGCAAATGGAGCAAATAATAAGAAAGTGAGGAGGAGCATTACAACTGCATGTGTTCACGTGTCTCGTGCCGTTCAAAATAAGCTACTTCCACTTACCGGTCCGGCTTATATGAGTGTTCTGTGTGCTTGTGCTCATGTGTGACTGTGCTAGATTCCAGAGCCAGTAGTAAAGTTTATTAATTCATTCCAACGTATCGTGTGGACCTTTCACTACTTTACAGACATGACATGAGCTCAGGATGGGAGATGAAGAGCTCCGTTTTACAGAGAGAGTCGTAAAAGCAGCATCTCTCTGAAGCACTGACAGAACGGAGGTTACTACAGACAATGTAAAAACCATGGTGAATGCAGTCGATGCAGCAGCTGGACTGGAGCCACAGATCGGCTGCTTTGCACATAGCTACTGTTAGTCTCAATAAGTCAGGTATCCCCACCACTCCTGGGGAGGATTAGGAAGGTGGTAACATTCTTCCATCGGAGCACAACAACAGCCACCCTGTTGGCAAAAACCAGAACCAGACGGCTGAAAACCAAACAGGAGATGCAGAAATTGCCAGTTCACAAACTAATACATGATGTCCCAACAGCAGGCTTCCATCTCTCCATCTATTCTGCTCTGATGGACGAGGATGTGAAGACAAACCTCTGAAGAATGGAACAATGCTCACGAGCGCGGAAACGTCCCGGATAATCCCTCTGCAGAAGATGATACTGAAATCCCTGACCGCCATCACTGAAAACCTGGAGGACAGACTCAGGGACCCTGAACTCTCCATTACACTTTTTCCTTGTAGAGCACCTTGAGTTTTATTGCATATTCCATTTTTCACGTTTCACCTTTAGCCTTTTGAAGCACTCGCCCCACCCTATCTTTTTTCACATTCTTGTTGAGTTAATTTACCTAAGTCTTGTGTTGATGTCTTTGTCAGAGATAACTTTGTTTGCCAAATAGATTAAAAGCATGTTGAAAATATCAATGTCTCCTCTCTTGCAGCCTGAATCTCAGCTACTTTTATAACCTCAGACTGTCACATTGATGGATCAATGTCAGACTGCCTCATTCTTTCAGTTTTAACCTGAATATTTAGGACATAATTGATTTTTTTTAACAATCAACGTGAACCGAACTGAACCGTGGATTTTGTGAACCGCTCCAGTTTCTACCATCACACACCAGTTTGTCTAGATGTAAATGGATGATTAGAGACTGTAAATAAAGATCAAGGAGCACAAACTGATTCCATATAACCAACCAGTCTGATACTTAAAGGGATAGTTCACCCAGAATTGAAATTTCACTCATTATCTACTTGCAAATGGATACCAACTGTCACACCAAAAAACAACCAAATACCTCCATGCTGCTCGTATGTAATGTCCGTCTTGTATTGAAGCCCCGAAATGCGAAATTGTCACGAAAAAAATTAAATAAGTCTATATTCCGCTACAAACAAGCTTGAAAAATAGACTTCTTTAATTTTTTTCGGGACAATTTCGCATTTCATTGCATCACATTACATACTAGCAGCATGGAGGTATTTGGATGTTTTTTGGTGTGTCTTTTTGTTACGAAGAAAGTTGGTATCCATTGACAACCGTTATATGGACATGCACTGCTACGCCGAGACCCAGAGAGGGAAGGAGAGAAGAGGGTGAACTATCCCTCTAAGACCTGGACAAACAACAGTGGGTTGTGTGAATGGAAACCAGTGCAGACCGGTTCGGTTCCTGTAGTAGATGAACTGGGATGTATTCTCACCACTGGCGTCCCCCGGCCTCGTGCTGCTGCACCGTGTATCCAAACTGGGTTTCTCTGGAGCCGGAGAAGATCTTGAAGTTCTTCGTGTCGAAGTTGAAGCAGAGCTGAAGATCTGGAGGAAACAGAGAGGAAGAGGAAGGTCGTTCAACACTCAGTACGTTTACATGCAGAGCTTAATTGAGCCGTGCTCAAAATTCGATTTTGGCGTCAAGTCGGACTTCTGTCCTTGTCTCAATATACATGCAACTGAGAAAATGGAATAACTGACGGGGTCACCCGTTGTTTCAGCAGGTTAATACCCCTGTCCTGTTGACTTTTCTGTCACAGAGTAAAAACTGAATATAAACAACTTAGTAAACTTAATAATAAATTCTCAACTGCAGTTCCCGACCAGACACGCCAGTCTGGGCCGGATTCATGCTGAGAATAAGATACGGGCTTCCTTTTTTCATCTCTCTCTCTCTTTCTCTCTTTTAAAATAAAACCCTCTTGCTGGTCGCGCTGTGTGAAATGCATTGAATCGGCGCTGACGTTGGGTTTTTGTCTTTACTTTGCCAGGTTCAGGCGGCTTCTCTGCTCCACTTGGTGCCGTCTCTACTGTTGTGGAGCAGCGCACATGCGTTGTCCAGTTATACTCCGACTGGCGTATACACACTAAAAACAGTCGGGTTAAAAATTAACCCAATTTTAACCCAACTGCTGGTTCAAATAAGGACAAACCCCTTTTTTGGGTTATTTTAACCCAACGGGTTGGATTAATCTTTTGGGTTGAATATTCAACCCAAGAGTTGGGTTATGCTAACTACAACGTTGGGTTATTTTTAACCCAACTATGGGGTCGTGTATAAAGCACTTACTCGACCCAATAGTTGGGTTAAAAATAACCCAATGTTGTAGTGTGCGGACAGCATTTTTCAAATGAACCGGCCGGTTAAGTCACAGAATTACCCAACCCAACCCAACAAATGGGTTACTCACTGAAAAATAACCCAATTACTTGCACAACCCAGGAATTGGGTTCAATTCATAGCCCTATAACCCTGAAAATGGGTTAAACTCTGGAAAAACAACCCAAAAATTTAACTCAACACCAATAACTCAGAAATTGGGTTACAGAGATAACCCAACATTTTTTAGTGTGTAGGACATGACAGAGAAAATCGAATTCCAATCGCATTATCTGGGTGTCTTAATCGGAGTTCTCCAACTCCGATTTCAGTCGGACTAAGGTGTTTACATGCACTTCAGTTGTCCAGTTATAGTCGGATTAAGACAATAATTCGTTTTTTTCAAGTGTCATGTAAACATACTGACTGATTCACCGGCCAGTAAAACCAGTTAGCTACCACCAATCATCACGACCATAAACCCTCGTTAACTGTTGTGGTTTTACAGCTGCTACGGTTTGAGTTTGATGTCACAATAAAAACCAAACCACAGAGTCGTGTCTTCACGCACACGAGCATAAAACAATCAACATCGCTGCTCCATCACTGGGCTGAGAGGGAAAAGTTCACGTCTCTTTATCGCAGTAGGAAAGTCTACTGACGGGGAACTGGCTCAGACTGAACGACTCTTCATCACTGAACAGATCTGATCTGCTGGACTGCAGAAGAGTTTCCTCCTCTAAGAGCCGATCTGGCCTCTGATCCAGACTCTGCTGCTTCTCCTCCACTTTCCCACAGAGAGACAAGAATGAAAGAATGAAAGGCCTAAATCTAAATCACACACAGGTGCTGGCTGACACACACACACACACACACACACACACACCTATGAACTACAGACATTGAAGGGATAGTTCAACTTTTTGTCAAATTAGCCCATTGCCATAATCCCTATAGTCATAGCAGTAGGTTCGTTACCTTTAATTGTCGGTGCAAGCTGTTTTTAGAACGGCGGAGCAGAGCCGTGAGCTGCTCAGAGCTACGCTACGGAGGCTCATTATGGGATTTCTTGGTTTCCCTCATCAAACTCATCAAATAGTAGGGCTGACCCGATTATCATATTTTGATAATCGAAGCTTCGCGGACAAAAAATCGATTTTAATCGAAGCTTCGACGGCCGGGGGATTCCAGGATGCCAAGTAGCCTACTCAATTTAATAGATAGATAGATAGATAGATAGATAGATAGATAGATAGATAGATAGATAGATAGATAGATAGATAGATAGATAGATAGATAGATAGATAGATAGATAGATAGATAGATAGATAGATACTTTATTTATCCCGAAGGAAATTCAATTTCTCAGCTGCACAATAAACAAACAGTCATTCGACAGCAAGACATGAAATAGTAAAAATGTAACAATTGCCGATGAGAACCGGTGTCAAACAGGAAAAAAGGAAGGAAAAAAAAATCGATCACGGACTTCATGATCGATTACCATGGCAACGAACGAAGCTTCGAAGCTTTGATTTTTTTGGGTCAGCCCTATCAAATACACAATCCAACAACTCCACAACGCTCTGGTGGACAAGTTGTGAGCTGCACATTCACCACGCTATGAGATAATAACACAACGTTACCACACAGAGTTGTTTTAGAGGTAAATTCATGCAAAACCACTGATGCACGTTGCCTTCAGGGACAGTTTTTCATCAACAGTCTCTGTATTTCCCTCTAAAACAAGAGAGAGTGTCGCCATCTTGCGCCGTCATGTTTGAACGGAACATCCAGCCAGTCAGAGAGCACGTTGCACAAGTTTTGCGTGCACAAATACGTTAGTAGTTACTCAGTAGAGAATAGTGAGAAAGTTTGTGAATTGATCATCAATGCACAAGTTTTTTTGTCCTTGGACAACAGGAGGGATAAGCGTGAGCGAGCGAACACTGCAATCTAGAATCTGATCAATGTCACGGTTTTCTCCCATTTTACACACATCAGTAGGTTAATGGATGATGGATGGATAGATGGATCTGTAACTGTAAGTAAATATTGTATATTCCATAAAGTTTTTATGTATTTCGGCACTGGAAATGCATTTTTATCGATGTTTAACCATTGACGGTCTGGTTCTGTACAGGTGCACTGCAAAAATTCAATATCTTACCAAGAATATTTGTCTTATTTCTAGTCAAAATGTCGTTTCTAGTCAAAACAAATCTAATTCTACTTAAAATAAGACTCATCACGTTTAAAAAGCAGCTTGTTTTTAGACACTTTTTACTTCTTTCAAGCAGATTTTCCACTTTAAATAAGTAGAAAAATCTGATAGTGGATCAAGTTTTTCTTTCTTATTACAAACACAACAAACCTGCTTTCACTATCAGATTTTTCTACTTATTTCAATTGAAAATTAGTTTGAAACAAGTGAAAATTATCTAAAAACAAGTAAATTTTTAGGTGATGAGTCTTATTTTAAGTGGAAAGAGATTAGTTTTGACTAGAAATGAGACATTTTGACAAGAAAGAAGACAAATATTCTTGGAAAGATTTTGAGTTTTTGCAGTGTGCAGATTGTTGTGTGACGTCAGACAACTGATGCTCTGAGAAATCAGGGTAAAAACAAAAAAAATTAGCATTAGCAACATAACCGTCACTCTGCAAGCACGGCGCTGGTCACACGACTGCACATTTACTCATGATGTAAAAATGTGTTTGATTTATCGTCCTGGCAGCTTCACTTCCTCACAACCAGACCTCAGACTTTTACTCATACTCTTCTGTTCTTTCATTTAATGTGACACACATGTCACACTGTGATCTGTTCAAGCTGTGAGCTGATAAATAAAGGTTTTATCCATTAATATTTAATACAGATCAGTGCTATACGATGTGAAACTGCTCTGTTTTCTCTCTACAGGTTAAATATTGAAGCTTGTTTGTCATGAAGGGGCATGGAGCTGCAGACAGAGGAAAGTTGTGGTTGAGTGAACAAACTAGTGGTGAGTTGAGTGTTTTTATGAATGAATGAACCTGTTGAGCAGCTAAACAGGTGAAGCTGTTGTAGCTGCAGCTTCCTGTCCTCAGAGGTCGTGACCTTTGACCTTTGACCCCTGACCCCTGACGCCTCGTACTCGTCTAAACGAACCTTCAACCTGATGGTCAGTCAACATTATAATGACTCTGTCCAACACCAGACACATGGAGTCTTCATAGCTTAGCTTCACACAGAGTCCTCCTCTTCTCCTCCCCCCCCTCTTCCTCTCCTTCTCATCCTCCTCTTCCTCAGTCCTCCTCTCCCTCTCTTTCACCTTCTCCTCTTCTTCTCATTCACCTCCTCTTCCTCACTCCTCCTCTTCCTCAGTCCTCCCTCTCCTTCTCCTCCTCCTCTTCCTCTGCTTCATCTCCTTCTCTTCCTCAGTCCTTCCTCTCCTCCTCTTCCTCACTTCCTCCTCCTCCTTCTCCTCCTCTTCCTCTCCTTCACCTCCTTCTCTTCCTCAATCCTCCTCTTCCTCCCTCTCCTCCTCTTCCTCTCCTTCACCTCCTCCTCTTCCTCAGTATTCATTCTCCTTCATCTCCTCCTCTTCCTCCTCCTCTTCCTCGCCTTCACCTACTCTTCTTCCTCAGTATTCATTCTCCTTCATCTCCTCCTCTTCCTCACTCCTTCCTCTCCTCCTCCTCTTCCTCAGTCCTCCTCCTCTTCCTCCCTCTCCTTCTCCTCCTCCTCCTCTTCCTCAGTCCTCCTCCTCTTCCTCCCTCTCCTTCTCCTCCTCCTCCTCTTCCTCAGTCCTCCTCCTCCTCTCCTTCATCTCCTCTTCCTCAGTCTTCCTCCTCCTCTTCCTCCCTCTCCCTCTCCTTCTCTTCCTCCTCCTCCTCTTCCTCCTCTTCCTCTGATGAAGACGACGTCACTGCAGTTTATGAACTCTGGTTTCCACGGCAGCAGCAGCAGGAAGCGGCGAGCGGCCAGGAAGAGACGGAAAGAGCTGATTGGTTCCAGAAGAACGATCTGTTCGCTCCAGATGAAGAGAGGAAGAGGAGGATGAAGAGGAAGATGAAGAGGAAGAATGATCAATTATCGGTGGAGGAGATCCAAGACATTCCTCCTCCATGACGTCGTCATAGCGACTGGTTGTGTGGCACCGAGAGAGAGAGGAAGACGAGTCAAAAAACAGATTCAGACTGAGAGAGAGAGAGAAAAGAGGGAGGGAGGGAAGGAGGGAAGGAGGAGGGAAGGAGGGAGGAAGGAAGAAAGGAGAGCGTCCTAGTTTTTTCCTCCTCATGGTTTTCACAGCTTCAGTTTGACCTTCCAACTATTTCAGCTTTTTCTCCTCAACTCAGGAAGAGAGAGAAACTGGAGGAGGAGGGAGAGAGGGAGGGAGGGATAGATGGATGGATGGATGGATGGATGGATGGATGGATGGATGGATGGATGGATGGATGGATGGATGGATGAGCTGTTTGACTAATAAATGTTCTTTCAATTGATAGTTTTCATGTGACTGAGGCCCGTATGGAACGCCCCCCTGGCGGTCAAAACAATCCACTTCCCCGCTGTCTGCTGGTTTAGGACAAGGCAGAAAAACTGGTCACCGTGCAGCCCAGCTAAGGGCTCTGGTTTGTGGGTGAGAGGAGCAGGGAGCCTGGGCTCAGTGGGCTGGAGCTCAGACTGTGGAGCTCAGCGGAGCTGCGGTACCAGGACGGTGTTCCCACACAGGAAAGTTACAGGTACATTTCTACCACTTCAACGAGTTCAGAAACATTATTTTAAGATCAAAAAACTACAAAATGGGGCTTTTAATCAGACACCAGTTGAGCCATAACACCGGAAATATTGGTTACAAGCGGTGGAGGGTGATGGATTCTCCACCAGGTAAATGTAAACATCGCCCAACTCGAGCTTCGGCAGGGAACTGGTCATTTTAAACAGCTGGTATACAGCAGCTGGTGTTGAATATGGGTCACAAGTGCCCAAAACTTCAAAGCTGTTTTTATATCTTTCTTTTTCGGCCACTGACAGATGATTTAAGTCATTACTCGGTTGTTTGTCCATAGAAAGTCTGTTGCGGGGCCATTTTGGAATGTTGCTTTTTGACCGCCAGGTCCCTGGGAAGTGACGTGATTGAAAGCTATTAATAGATCTTTAAATCTGTATTTGTTATGTTCTTGGATAACATGTCCTGGCAGAGCATTCCATATCACCATGGCCCTACACATTACCGTACTTTTCATCTTGTTTGTTTTCACTCTGGGTAAGGTGAATCTACCCTTCGTAGCATGTCTTGTTTTGTAACAGTGTTCATCTGAACTGAAAGAGAAACGTTTGTATAGAACCCTTCAGATCTTCAGATGATTGACAGGTGGATGGAGCTCTGTGACCTCTGACCCCGGCTGCCTGTCGGGGGGAGGTGAGGGGTCACCGTGGTTATCTGAGGTCATCTGAGGCCTGAGCAGCAGCAGCAGCAGCAGCAGGACAGGACGCCGTCTGCTCTCCGTCTGCAGGAAGTCACTCAGACGGAGCTGAGCTGCGTTCTCTAAATCAGTCCCATCTCTGACCTGATTAGACCGGTTGTTTCTAACTCTGCTGCTCATCTCTGACCTGATTAGACCGGTTGTTTCTAACTCTGCTGTTCATCTCTGACCTGATTAGACCGGTTGTTTCTAACTCTGCTGCTCCT
>NC_140912.1:37146096-37153596 GCF_045865225.1 Trachurus japonicus
TGTAAACCAACTGAGTGAAAGTTTGTTTCCATCTTGCAAAACCTAAATGAGCAACAAGCCAAAAGTGAAACAACCAAGTGAAGTTAACTTTCTAGTAAACATAGTAAATATTGTTGCACAAGTTATAACTCGATCCCAGAGGAGGAACGAAAATGCTGTCTGTGTGATCTTGATGTGATTGAAAGTGAATTTCATTTCTTATTCTATTGTCCATTGTATCACGACTACAGGCAAAGGCTTTTTTGTAGGATTTCTGTTGAAGATTGCCCAGATTTGTTCTTGATGTCTGATGAATGTATACTTCAGAATTTATTTGTAAAAAAAAAAAAAAAGGTGTTCCCATTGGCGAAGTTTATTTTGGAGGCATTTAAGCTGCGCAAAGATGTGTTGTATGTCTGAAGTCTTTCAGTCCCGGCAATTGTTTTGTTTTTGGTTTTGGTTTTTTTGCTCTGTGTGCGTATGTATGAGTGGATGTGGGCATGCATGCGTGTGTGTGTGTGTATGTGGGCGCATGTGTGGACATGTATTGTACCAAAATATGTAGATGTGTGAGCATGCATGCGTGCGTGTGTGTGCGCATGTGTGGATATGTACTGTACTGTATAAAAATTAGGGCTGTCAAACGATTAATTTTTCTAATCGCGATTAATCGCATTTTTTCCATAGTTAACTCGCGATTAATCTCTATTAAAAACATTATATATGGCGCTTTGGACTTTCAACACTCCAAAGTGTTATAATCTCTAGACAAACAACTTTTAGTCCAGACCTAGTAGGCCTAGTACCTAATCATAACACATGATGCATGAAACTCACACAGAATTGAAACGAATTGCATCCAGTGGAAATTGCCCTTTACTTTGCTACGCCTCTGCCTGGCCATGTGCATCAAAAAATCAATACATGGCCATGTGCATTTGTTTACAACAAAGCCGTCAAAAAATCAATGGATGGAGCTGTGGATATATGTTAGACTGTGTATATTTGTGTAGCAACCAACTTGAAGGTGGCTTACCGCCACCTACTGGACTGGAGGTCCCACACTCCAGTCCTCCAGTCAGCAGACAGAGGACAAAATGGGCCGCGATTAACCGCGATTAAAAAATTTAATCGCGTTAATTTTTTAAATTAAAGCAGAAGTAAGTGGTCCGGTCGTTTTCGCTAATGCTGCGTTCCAGGCAGGCTTTTGAAATCGTAAATTACAGCTTCAAGTCACAACTTACGACTTTGTAGCGTTCCAGGCAACCCACTCGTGTTTTTCCGACCTGTTTTACCTGTGAAAGTCACTATAACGGCCACTCGTAACTTCTGACCCGTGAACTCGTACCAGATCGAACTGGTACCACTTCATGGTCGGAAAAATACGAGTTTCCTTGAACGCACCATAACAGTCCTCGTCCCTACGTCGCCACATTTACGGCGTTCCTTGGCTGCACACACAGCCCTGCATGCCGTTCTCTCTCCTCATTGGATAAAAACTGTAGGATACGATAAATGTTTTCTCCTGGGCTCAGAGCAGAGCAGAGTGACTGACAGACCCGTGTTTCAGTCCAAACACTCTATAGAAGTGATTGCTGTCGGAAGATATAACTATTTAAGACTTATATTAACACAAATATATCACTTACTTCTGCTTTAATCTAATCGCGATTAACGCGTTAACTCTGACAGCCCTAATAAAAATATGTACACGAGCATGTATTCCTTGTCCTCCTGTGTGTGCCGGTGTTTTGTGTTTTGTCTTGATTTTAGTGTGTTTTATAAGCCCATGAGGGCTGGGCACCTGTGGTGCAAGACACCAAGTTTAAATAAAAACTACTACTACTACTACTACTACTACCTGTTTAGTTTAGTTTAGTGAGTTTAACTGCGACACACTGAGCTGTCGTCAGTGTGTCTTTGAACAGCTGCAAACATGTGGAGGAGCTGACATAAGACGTGACTCTATCTGTTTCCATCGGCTTTTATAACACAATAAGACTTTTATTGAAATGTTTTGTCAATATTCAGACATTTATTCTTATTTTAACTCCATATAACTTAATGTGGATGGAAACAAAGCTGTCATCCTCTCTGTGATAAACCAGCCAATCAGAAAACAGCTCTTCATCCACACACACACACACACAGACACACACACACACACACACACACACACACATGCGTATCAGGTGTGATCAGTGATGATGTCATCGCTTCCTTCTGCTTCAACTCAGGAATTTTCTCCGTTTGAGCCAAAAACATTAAATCAAAAAGCTGCTCAGAAATAAAATAAAATAAACTCCTCTGGGTTTAATATTTACACACGTGATGTTACACACACACACACACACACACACACATAGAGAGACACACACACACACAGACACACACACAGACACACACACACAGTTTGTCTGTTTTCCGTACAACGACACCAGTTTTATTTTCTTCAGTTATATAAAAAGTTTTTTTTAACATCAGACAAATTAGAGCGACAAATAAAACCAGAGAGACGGCTAATACGACGACTATTATGGTCTGTTCTGGGATGCTGCAGCAGATAGAGGAGGAGGAGGAGGAGGAAGAGGGAAAGAAGAAGAGGAGGAGAGAGAAGAGGAAAAGGAGGAATAGAAAGAGGAGGAGAGAGAGGAGATGGAGGAAGAAGAGAGGGAGGAGGAAGAGCAAAAGAAGAAGAGGAGGAGAGAAAGAGGAGAAAGAGGAGGAGGAGGAAGAGAGAGAGGAAGAGGAGGAGGAGGAAGAAGAGGAGGAGAGATGAGGAAGAGGAGGAGGAAGAGGAGGAAGAGAGAGAGGAGGAGGAGGAAGTAGAAGAGGAGGAGGAAGAGGAGGAGAAAGAGAGGAAGAGGAGGAGGAAGAAAGAGAGGAGGAAGAGGAGGTAGAGGAGGAAGAGAGAGAGGAGGAAGAGGGAGAGGAGGAAAAGAAGAGGGGGAGGAGAGAGGAGAGGGGGATAGAGGAGGTAGAGGAAGATAGAGGAGGTGGAGGAGGAAGAGGGAAAGAGGAGGAGGTGGAGGAGGGAGAGAAGAGGAAAAGGAGTAATAGAAAGAGGAGGAGGGGGAGAGAGAGAAGAGGAAAAAAGAAGAGGAAGAAGAGAAGGAGAAGGAGGTAGAGGAGGAGGAGAAGGAGGAAGAGAGAGAGGAAGAGGAGGTGGAGGAGGAGAGAGGAGGAGGAAGAAGAAGAAGAGGAGGAGGAAGAAGAGGAAGAGGAGGAGGAGGAGGAGAAAGGAGGTGGAGGAAGAAGAAGAAGAAGAAGAAGAAGAAGAGGAAAAGGAGGAGGAAAAGAAGAGGGGATAGAGGAGGTAGAGGAAGAGAAGAGGGAGGAGGGAGGAGGAGGAGAGAGAAAAGGAAAGGTAAAGGTAAAGGTAAAGGTAAAGGTACTTTATTGGTCACATATACAGCTAGTACAGTGAAATTCTTTCTCTGCATTTAACCCATCCCTGAGGAGCAGTGGGCAGCCGCGGTGCAGCGCCCGGGGACCAACTCCAGATTATGAGCCAGTGCCTTTGGTCAGGGGCGCTGACTGGAGGATTAACCTAGCCGACATGTTTTTAGTGGTGGGGGAAACCGGAGCACCCGGAGGAAACCCACGCACGAAAAGGAGGAATAGAAAGAGGAGGAGAGAGGAGATGGAGGAAGAAGAGAGGGAGGAGGAGGAGAGAGAAAAGGAAAAGGAGGAATAGAAAGAGGAGGAGAGAGGAGATGGAGGAAGAAGAGAGGGAGGAGGAAGAGGAAAAGAAGAAGAGGAGGATGAGGAGGAAGAGGGAGGAGGAGGAGAGAAAGAGGAAATGCAGGTGTTTAAATCAAACACACAGCAGCAGGTGGAGCAGCTTCTACATTACAACACTAGGTTAGAGGCTACAGCGGCTGCAGCAGCGGCCCAGGTTCGATTCCCCCGGTGGCCGTTTCCCTCCATTTCCTGTCGATTAGACGCAAAAAGCCCCAAAAACACACAAACACACTCTGATGTTGATGTTTAACGACCTAACGACTAAAAGCCCCAAAGCCCCGACGCTCTGTAAACACCATGACATCATCATCATCATCATCATCCTCTCTGGTTTCATGGAGCCGGGGGGTCGTAGCAGGAAAACGTTCCTGAGTTCATCCACCGGGAATCAAGTCGATTGATCTGTGATCGGAGCTAAACGACAGGAGGGAGTGAAGAACCTCATCTCTGACATCATCATCATCAGAGCATTAAAGGGATACGCCAACATTTTTTTCCCGTGTCTTGCCTCACTCCCGAGTCCATGACCAGCAGATAGACACCATCCTTTCGACTGTGCGTGCAGTAACCATGGAGATAGAGCCGTATCGCCCGTAATTAGCTTAGCTCAAACACTGGAAGTGTATAGGTAGTGTTAGCCTGCCTCCACCTAAAGTCACTAATTAGCTTAGCTCAAACACTGGAAGTGTATGGGTAGTGTTAGCCTGCCTCCACCTAAAGTCGCTAATTAGCTTAGCTCAAACACTGGAAGTGTATGGGTAGTGTTAGCCTGCCTCCACCTAAAGTCGCTAATTAGCTTAGCTCAAACACTGGAAGTGTATGGGTAGTGTTAGCCTGCCTCCTACCCGAGCTGAAAAATCAGCAGTCAGAAGCTGATTTCATTTTAGCTCTAAACTCTGTAAATATTTCACTTTATCCACATTTCAAACATGTTTAGGTGAGAAAGTAGCCGTTTAGATCAGCAGTGTGTCGTTAATTTGTCTAAATACCAGCTGTTTACAATTTTGTTGGGACGAATTCGGCGCTACTCAAGCTAGCCGTTGTGACCAATGCACTTCCGGTTACTTTCACAAAATAAAACCCCCGTTGCCCTTTACATACAGAAAACCATGAGGATAGAATTTGTGCTTTTACTTTGAAATAGGAAGCTAACCTACCCTCGATGTAGCTAGCTTGAACCAAAATAAAGCGTCTTTGCTTGAACCCTCCGTTTTGACCGATCTCGTCCCGTTAGCGGTGTTTGACCGCTCAAGATGTCTTACCAGAGAGTTTTGTCAGCTCTGAGATGAAGATCGGCCCGCCGGTTTCCGTTTAGAGTTGCTGAAGAGTTTCTCTGATGACTTTAGGTGGAGGCAGGCTAACACTACCCATACACTTCCAGTGTTTGAGCTAAGCTAATTAGCGACTTTAGGTGGAGGCAGGCTAACACTACCCATACACTTCCAGTGTTTGAGCTAAGCTAATTAGCGACTTTAGGTGGAGGCAGGCTAACACTACCTATACACTTCCAGTGTTTGAGCTAAGCTAATTAGCTACTTTAGGTGGCGGCAGGCTAACACTACCCATACACTTCCAGTGTTTGAGCTAAGCTAATTAGTGACTTTAGGTGGAGGCAGGCTAACACTACCCATACACTTCCAGTGTTTGAGCTAAGCTAATTAGCGACTTTAGGTGGAGGCAGGCTAACACTACCTATACACTTCCAGTGTTTGAGCTAAGCTAATTAGCTACTTTAGGTGGCGGCAGGCTAACACTACCCATACACTTCCAGTGTTTGAGCTAAGCTAATTGGCGACTTTAGGTAGGAGGCAGGCTAACACTACCCATACACTTCCAGTGTTTGAGCTAAGCTAATTACGGCGATACGGCTCTATCTCCCTTGTTACTGCACGCACAGTCGAAAGGATGGTGTCTATCTGCTGATCATGGACTCAGGAGTGAGGCAAGACACGGAAAAAAATGTTGGCGTATCCCTTTAAAGCTGCAGGAAACAACAACCGTGAGAATACGAGATGTGATTGGCTGTGATTGATCATCTGCTCTTCTTTCCTCTCATCCTTCACTTCCTCTTTCCGTTCTTCTCTCGTCTCCGTCAGTAACTTGTTTATAATAATTTGTCATCGAGACGTTTCACCTGTGAAACTTTCTGCTCTTCACTTCTTCTTGGTCGTCGCCGTGGAAAATAACAGATGTGAAACCAGATGTGTCCAGAAAGATGATACGCTGTTTTTAAAAAGAGGAGATTTAAAGTCGCTGCCACTTTCCAGCTCTGAGAACGCAGCTGGGGGACTTTTATTTTGAAAAGCCTGTTTTATCAGGATATTACAGTAGGAGACAATGAGGTCGAGGCCCTCGGTGGCTCCTGATTGGCTCATCAGCCTCAGCCACCTGTTCTTTACTATAACTCTACAACTGGAGAGACACAACCTACTTCCTGTTTACACCAGAGTTTTCAAAATAAAATACAAGCTCAGAGTTTTCAGAATAAAATACAAGCCCAGAGTTTTCAAAGTAAAATACAAAGGAAAAAAGGGTCTCCCGCACACTGTCAAATCACTTGCAAAAGACTTTAATAAAACAAACATCTCTGCTTGAAAAAGGTCTTGTGGACCGAAACGTTTGTTTGTTTTATTAAAGTCTTTTGCAAGTGATTTGACAGTGTGCGGGAGACCCTTTTTTCCTTTGTTCACTCCTATCTTATGCTCCAACGCACCTGTTTTTCAAGTTTTTTCAGGTGTGCATCAGCCTCCACACCTTGAAAGTAAAATACAAGCCTAGAGTTTTTCAGAATAAAATACAAGCCCAGAGTTTTCAGAATAAAAGCGGTCTGACAGAGTTTCTGGTCCACCTGCTCTCAGTCTGCAGTGGACCATGTTTAGCAGCAGACGGGCCGGGTCAGAACCGTCGGCGGCGTGGAGCAGTACAGTAAAACGCCACCGAGGCTCGTAAACGCTGATGAAGTCTCCTCAGACTCATAAAGCTGCTCAACGCTGAAGCTCTGAACAGGTCCACATGTTCAGACACAGAGACACAGAGACAAGACGACACGACGCGTTGGTTTCAACCAACTCTCTGTGATGTCACTCTGACAACAACCACCACCATGGCAACAACCACCATGGCAACAACAACCAGAGAATCTGAACTTCTCCAGAGACGAAGACTCAAAATGAAACATGAATATTTCAAGCCATTTTAACATTTAACAGCCAGACTGGATGTGTTGCAGGTATCTGTAATTCAGTTTTGCATCGTCAAAAAGAAGATTTCACACATTGACATGAACATTAGTTGTAGTCAGATTAACTGTCATCATGTAGGCCTAAACCAACTGCGTGAAAGTTTGTTTCTATCTTGCATTTTCAGGTGTTTCCATCCATTTTTTGCGCTGAATCGCAAAAACCTAAATGAGCACCAAGCCAAAAGTGTGACGAACCACGACAACCAAGTGAAGTTAACTTTTTAGCAAACATGGTAAATATTGCACAAGTTATAGCAGAACTTATGCACCAACTATAACTGCGACACACCGAAAAGAATATTTCCGATATCCACAACTACATTCTTCCTATAGGACAAATGACGTCACTTTAACCATTCATGTGTATGGGGTTTGTCATTACAGATATCTACAATTCAATAATGTGAATTAGCCTACAGATCTCTATAATATAATACAATATAATGTGAATTACAGATATATGTAACTGAATTACGACTAGTAGGCTACTAATTCCAGTTTGAGATATCTACAATTTGATTCTGACTAGTCATAAT
>NC_140912.1:37161096-37184390 GCF_045865225.1 Trachurus japonicus
TCTGGTGTGTGTGTGTGTGTGTGTGTGTGTGTGTGTGTGTGTGTGTGTGTGTGTGTGTGTGTGTGTGTGTGTGTGTGTGTGTGTGTGTGTGTATATATAAACTGCAGCTCTGGCTCCACCTGCTGTTTGTGTTTGTTGCAGAAACGACTGGATCATTAAAGGCATAGTTCAACATTTTTGGCAAATTGGCCCATCGCCATAATCCCTATAGTCCCATAGCAGTAGGTTTGTGCCAAAATGTTGAACTATCCCTTTAAACATGTTTAGTTTATTAGTTTGTATTTGTTATAAATATGTTTGATTGATTATCTGATCAGCTTTCATACTCTCTATTTTCCTCCCGAGTGAAAAATGATCAGTTTTCTTCTTATCCACCTTAACTTTCTTTTATTTTCTAGTTTGTTTTTAACCACAGTTTTATTAACAATTCATCTTCAAGTTCAGTTAATCTCAATATCTATTCATCAACTGGATTTACATATGAAATGTCCCTTTATCTAAAATGTATGAAACCAACTAGAAATCAGAAGGAATTAACATTAATCAATATATATTTGTATGTATAAATATGTAGGCAAATATACAAATAGCCTACAAATATCCATCCTATATATTTATATTATATGTTTTAACAAAGTTATAGATGTTTATGGAAGAAAAAGTCAGTTTATGTATTAAATTAAACTTCATCAATATTATGTATCGTTATAAAATGTTTTAAAAATGAATCATATTTATTCTTAATGTAACATTTTATATATTTCATCAATATTAACTTGTATAACTTTATATTTCCTCCATGTTCATGTTGCTGTCTGTTGTGTAGTGAGTGTTGCTGCCCCCTGCTGGAGGAAACCCCGTTCCACACCGACACACTGGGTCAAAACTTCAACACAAAACTTTATTTAAAGTCTGACGATGAACGACAGAGATGAACACAAACACAACGAACACTTTTATTTTGTCAAAAAACAATGTACGGTGGCCACAGAGGGACACCTTCATCCGTCCTGATGCTGCGTTCAATTCCCCAGGATTATTGTAATTCCCAGTGTGTGTGTGTGTGTGTGTGTGTGTGTGTGTGTGTGTGTGTGTGTGTGTGTGTGTGTGTGTGTGTGTGTGTGAGCTTCAGGTGTCTCTGTCCGTGTCCGTCCTGCTGCCGCTGGTCGACCAGCCGTCGTCCTCCACGGCCGCAAACTTCACCTTCCTGTTGGACTTCTACACACACACACACAGACACACACACACACACACACACACACACACACACACACACTTTTTTAATTATTGTTTTCATTTTTTTCTTTTCTTTTTTCTTTTGAAATTTTACCACTTTTCCTAGAATTTTTTTGAGAAATTTTTACCAGTTTCTTCTCAAATTTTGTGTTCTACTTTTTACTATTTTTCAAAGAAATGTTTACCCATTTTTGTCTTATTGTTTGCCCCCCCCTTTTTTTGAGAAGTTTTACCACATTTTTCTATAAAATTTTGAAAAATGTTACCACTTTTTTTAATATTGTTTGAGAAATGTTACCAGTTTCTTCTAAAATTTTAAAACTTTTTTTTTTTTGAAATTTTACCACATTTTTTTTAACCAGATTTTTCTTTAAAAGAAAGAAAAAAAAGCTAAATTTTACCACTTTTTTCTAAAAAAAATTTCAAACTTTTTCTATTATTTTTTTGTGAGAATTTTTACCACTTTTTTCTAGAAATGTTTCAACTTTTTTGGAGAAATTGTACCACTTTTTTTCCAGAAATTTCTCTAGGCTATAATCTTTCAAAAATGTACGCCTACATTGACTGTTTATTGTGTATTTCTGGTGTTTTGTCCAAAAGGGGTCCGTGGTCTAATTTGTGTCAGTTTTGGGACCTTGATATAAAACGTTTAAGAACCACCGGTCTATGTGAAAAAGTTAGAGAACCACACTGCAAAAACTCAAAATCTTTCCAAGAATATTTGTCTTATTTCTTGTCAAAATGTCTCATTTCTAGTCAAAACTAATCTCTTTCCACTTAAAATAAGATTCATGACCGAAAAATGTACTTGTTTTTAGATCATTTTCACTTGTTTCAAACTAATTTTCACTTGAAATAAGTAGAAAAATCTGCCTGTGAAGCAAGTTTTTGTGCTTGTTATAAGAAAGAAAAACTTGCTCCACTATCAGATTTTTCTACTTATTTCAAGTGAAAATCTGCTTGAAAGAAGTAAAAAGTGTCTAAAAACAAGCTGCTTTTAATGTGATGAGTCTTATTTTAAGTAGAATGAGATTTGTTTTGACTAGAAATAAGACAAATATTCTTGGTAAGATTTTGAGTTTTTATAGTGCAGCGTCTATGTGATAAGTATGAACAGTTTACCACCTAGAAAGCAGTTTACCTACTAACTACAAAACATTAGATTACACCACTGGCTGCATCCTGACATTAAAACTGCTAAATATTACCCATAATGCACCTTTCTTCTCACCTGTTTGTCCGCGATCCCCCGAGGATGCTGGGAGATGTTGTCACGGCGACGCTCCGTCCTCTGCCAGTCGTCCAACCACAGCTGGCGGCGGTACTCGGACTGCCGCGACGTGATTCGCTGGTAGATGGCCTGGTTCTGACGGGTGACGAGGAGGAGCTCCTCCCTCCTCCTGTCGGCGTTCAGACTGAGGAGGAGGTGGGGGGGGGGAGGAGGAGGGAGGGGAGGAGGAGAGAGGAGGAGGAGGAGGAAGAGGAAGGAGGAGGAAGAGGAGGAGGAGGGAGAGGAGGAGGAGGAGGAGGAGGAGGAAGAAGAGGGGAGAGGAGGAGGAGGGAGGAGGAGGGGGGAGGAGGAGAGATGAGGAGGAAGAGGAGGGAGGAGGAAGAGGAGGAGGAGAGAGAGGAGGAGGAAGGAGGAGGAGGGAGGGGAGGAGGAGGAGGAGGAGGGAGGGGAGAGAGGAGGACAAGGAGGAGGAAGAAGAGGAGAGGAGGAGGAGGGGGGGGGAGGAGAGGAGGAGGAGGAGGAGGAGAGATGAGGAGGAGGAGAGAGAGGAGGAAGAGGAGGAGAGAGGAGGAGGAAGGGGGGGAGAGGGGAGAGGAGAGGAGGAGGAGGAGGAGGAGAGAGGAGGAAGAGGAGGAGGAGAGATGAGGAGGAGGAGGAGGAGGGGAAGAGAGAGGAGGAGAGGGGAGGAGAGAGGAGGAGGAGGAGGAGGAGGAGGAGGAGGGAGAGGAGGAGGAGGAGGAGGAGGGGGGAGAGAGGAGGAGGAGGAGGAGGAGAGGGGAGAGGAGAGGAGGAGGAGGAGGTGGAGGAGGAGGAGGAGGAGGGGGGAGAGGGGAGAGGAGAGGAGGAGGAGGAGGAGGGAGAGGAGGAAGAGGAGGAGGAGAGATGAGGAGGAGGAGGAGGAGGGGGAGAGAGGAGGAGGAGGAGGAGGAGGGGGGGGAGAGGGGAGAGGAGAGGAGGAGGAGGAGGAGGAGAGAGAGGAGGAAGAGGAGGAGGAGAGATGAGGAGGAGGAGGAGGAGGAGGAGGAGGGGGAGGAGGAGGAGGAGGAGGAGGGGGGGGGGGGAGAGGAGAGGAGGAGGAAGAGGAGGAGAGAGGAGGAGGAGGAGGGGGGGGAACAGAAAGAAGAGAGAGGATGAGGAACAGGAGATCAGATCAATAATCAATAATTCAGCACCATAACAGATCATCCATTATTCAGGCATCAACAAACGTCTCCGTGACGACCAGAGGCCGTCCCACTCCCACTGCGTGACATCATCATACAGTGTGTGTGACATCAAGAAGTTCAATATAAAATTATACATAACATTTACCCCACTAACAAATTTGTGTCAAAATTTGTCAATATTGATGCTAATTGTGTATTTTGTAATGCCGGAGTGGAAACGATTAGGCACCTTTTCTTTGAATGTAATTTTTCCCAGATTTTTTTGAAAAAAATTGAAGCTTAGGCTACATCACATCACATTCCAACATACCAATTAATTTGAATGCCAAAGATATACTGTTATACTATAATAATAAAGATAGGAAAATGCATCACTTAATTAATCTGATTATTCTAATTGCAAAATTCCATAAAACCAAATTTTCCAAAGGTCGACCTTTCTTTCCTGTTTTTGAAATTGATTTCAAGAACTACCTTGAATGTATTAAAAGAATTGATAATAAAAAATGTCCTACACACTGTTAACATAATTGAAGAAATATTTGGAGAAATGTAATATGTCCTGCCATTTTCTTTCTTCCTTTTATTTAATTTCATTTATTTTATTATATTTATGTTACCTATGTAATGACTTATGCACTTCATCCACTTTATGTCTCATACTGTATTTGTTTATTTACTTCCTTGATGCCTGACTGTTTGTATTGTCCACGGTCAATGTTCTGACTGTGATTGGAACTTTTAAATAAAGTTTGAAAAAAAAAAAAAGTGTGTGTGACATCATCACCACCTCCTGAGCTGGTATTGGTTGTGATGGTCGACTCGTCCTGAGGAGCCGATGATGTCAGAGAGCTTGGAGGCCAGCAGGCGGTTCTCTCTGTCGATGGTCGCCAGGCGCTCCTCCTGCAGCTGGACATGTGACATCATCATCATCACTGTGACATCATCATCACTGTGTGTGTGTGTGTGTGTGTGTGTGTGTGTGTGTGTGTGTGTGTGTGTGTGTGTTTGCTAAATTAGCTGCACAATATGTAACATTATAAAACGTAAAGGTGAAATCCGGCGATCTGATTGGTTGTTAACCGTGGTATAATGAGCATAGACCACGGCTACTATTCTAAAGCCTTATCACAGCGTAGGCTATCACTCCGCCTCAGGCACGTATGACTGGTATGAATGGAAGTTGTTGTCATGTATCCATGACAACGGACTGTTGCAGTCCGTAGCAAGACAGTTGATGTTTTTACGATGTTAAAAAACGGACTAAAGTAGTGTAATTGACATGTTGAAGGTGAACTTTGACCTCCAGAGGGTTAACAATGGTAGAGGGGACTGAGACCAGATGCAGAGCTACTTGGAGCTAACGTCTGGAGAGGTGGGACTAGTTTTTCACAGTGAGGCTATTTTATTGGATAATATGTATTTCTGGTTGAATAAAACTACATGAAATTGATTGCGTATCCCTCTTACATATTGTCATTATTGGTAACCGTTTTATAAAAGCAATATATCCCTCCAGGCCGTGGTCTATGCTCATTCTACCACTCTAAGGGGGAACAACAACGCCCCTTAGAGTGGTAGAATGAGCATATACCACGGCCTGTCGTGATATATTGCTTAATTCTGCCACGATAGTAGAAAAGTACACGAATGCTGATCAGAACCATTATTGATGTCATTAGGGCCACGGGCCATCGCACCGGGCACTGGTCCCAACAGGTAACTCCAGCTATGAAATAGCTGCAGGGACCAGTGCCCGGGCGAAGCAAAATTTTGCATTGAAGTCAATGGGACGGGCGAAAAAAAAAGAGCGAAAAATACCAATCATTGGAGTTTAACAAACGTCTACTGCTCAGGCATACTTTCACCTAGAGACTCCATTTAAACTTTAAAGCAGAAGTAAGCGATCCGGAGGTTTTGGCTAATGCTGCGTTCCAGGCAGGCTTTTGAAACCGTAAATTACAGCTTCAAGTCACAACTTATGACTTTGTAGCGTTCCAGGCAACCCACTCGTGTTTCTCCGACCTGTTTTACCTGTGAAAGTCACTATAACGGCCACTCGTAACTTCTGACCCGTGAACTTGTACCAGATCGAACTGGTACCACTTCACAGGTCGGAAAAACACGAGTTACGGGTTTCCTTGAACGCACCATAACAGTCCTCGTCCCTACGTCACAACATTCACGGCATCCCTTGGCTGCACACACAGCCCTGCATGCCGTTCTCTCTCCTCATTGGATAAAAACTGTAGGATACAAGGAAAGTTTTCTCCTGGGCTCAGAGCAGAGCAGAGTGACTGACAGACCCGTGTTTCAGACCAAACACTCTATAGAAGTGATTGCTGTCGGAAGATACAACTATTTAAGACTTATATTAACACAAATATATCGCTTACTTCTGCTTTAAACAGTAGACACAGGTCTTGTGTATTGTCGTATTACTCCACGTTTTGATAGGTCATATAGTTTTTGATCAATCCCTGTTTAATGACCATGATCATTTTTGGAGAAATTATGAGATTATAATGGTTGTGTATTGCACGGAATGTTCAGGGTTAGAGTGGGTGACATCAGCAGCTAGAGTGACAGAGGGTCTAAAAATCCTCTCACATTTTTCTCTCTATCCTGTCAGCACGGCCACAATTTACACTCTACACACATAATTTCGGCCACGTTTGTAGACAAGCTCATCCTCGATCTCTTCATGTGCTCAAAAAACCAGAGAGACTTACACAATTTAAACTGGGAGCCTCCGAGTGCTGCCAGTTCCCTCTCTCCTCTCATTGACTCTCATTCAAAAGTAGTCGCTGATTTTCTAAACGTCCCAAAGTTTCCAACCTGCGACACAATCAACAATTTTTACTCTAGAAACACCAAAGTGACATGGACGCGTTCAGCAAGGTCTTATGGTTCGGAAAATGTAAACCTTTTGCTCATACTAAGTACAGATTTGTCGTACATTAGATCTGTTTGAGGGTGTCACAGAGCAGTTACAGCCTATGATTAAAGCTGCCACCGTACCTTAAAGCCACCAGCCACCAGTTACATGGCAACCTCACCATGGTAACCTCACCATGGTAACCTCAACACCTGGCGCTCGTTTAAATGTTTATAAACACAGACACACAGCTAAATCAGACTGACACAGGATGGCAAAACCGGCAGTAGCCCCGTGGGCCTTTCAACATTTCCCCAGAGGAAATTTTCTAGTTAGGGCCCGAGCGGCGACTGCAAGTCGCCCAGCGAAAGCCCTTTTGAAATCGCGCTGTTTATTAGGCCCGAGCGGCGAGTAGCACTCGCCCGAGGGGCTATTGAAATCGCGCTGTTTATTATTATTATTATTATTATTATTCTTCTCCGCCTTCAAACCCCAATTTCGCCCCTTTCCCCAACTCGAAAATGCGTGAACTTTTTGCCGGACGTCCGGCTTCTTCCGAAATTCGATATTTTGTGCTGCTCGCGCATGTCCGACGCGAAATGGCGAAATAGCGCCCCCTACAAATTTTAAAAAGTCCCATAGACAATTTCGCTTACTTTGGCGTAGACCAACAAAATTCGGTACACATATGTACCATACCCAGATATACAAAAAAGCCTCTTAATGTCATGGTGAAATGTCAACAGGAAGTCGGCCATTTTGAATTGGTCGTTTTTGGCGCCAAATTAACTCGTCCGAAACGGTTCGCCCGACACGCTCCAAATTTGATAGACAACATCTTCAGACCTAGCTGAGTACAGCATGTGCTCCGTAGGTCAATACGTCAAAGGGCGTGGCTTCCAATGGGCGCCAAACATAGGCTCGATCGCCACCAACATTCGGTTGGCTGTCACGCCCACATGCTTTATCCTATCAACTTCAAACTTGAAGGAAATTATGGGGGTGAGTCACTGATTCGCCCGATATATCAATATCTCACTTTACTCAAAGCGCCCCCCGGTGGTAACAGGAAGTGACCATTTTTTACATTAAAATCTTTAACTCCTCCCACTAATTTCGCCCGATCTACTTCAAATTGCCTACAGGTTATCGAGATGCCATGCTGATCCAACCTTGTGCTCCATAGGTCTCTACGTCAAAGGGCGTGGCTTCTGCGGCCTTGCCAATTTTTGGCGACTTCATGTTTCCTCGCCATTTCACCTTCTAACAGCTCTAACGCCCACATACTTCATCCTATCAGCTTCAAACTTGCTGAAGATGATGATGGCTCCACCCTGAACGTTCCGCTGAATGGCACGCCCACTTTACTCAATGCGCCCCCTGGTGGTAACAGGAAGTGACCTGGTTTACACTTAACTTGTCCGATCGACTTCAAATTTTACATATTTGATGAGCCACTGCCCCTAAACACACCTACCCACATCTGGGTTCATACAAATGCGCCCCCTGGTGGTAACAGGAAGTGACCTGTTTTACATTTACATTGTCCGATTAACTTCAAACCTGACATGTGTGATCCTGGTCAGCCCCTGATCACACCTACCCACATCTGGATTCATACAAATGCGCCCCCTGGTGGTAACAGGAAGTGACCTGTTTTACATTTACATTGTCCGATTCACATCAAACGTCAGGGGCTTGATCCCGGTCAGCTCCTGAACGCCGCTACCCGCTTCTGGCTTCGTAGCGCCATCTAGTGGACGAACCGCACGTTGCGTTTTTCCGCTCCCGCAGCGCTTTTTCGCCATTCTCGCTTCGCGCCACGGCCCCCGCACGCCTCAGGCCCCCGCGGTCGCATGGGTCGAGCGAGGGCCGATCATCGCCGCTTGCGGCTTTAATTATTATTATTAGGCCCGAGCGGCGAGTAGCACTCGCCCGAGGGGCTATTGAAATCGCGCTGTTTATTATTATTATTATTATTATTATTCTTCTCCGCCTTCAAACCCCAATTTCGCCCCTTTCCCCAACTCGAAAATGCGTGAACTTTTTGCCGGACGTCCGGCTTCTTCCGAAATTCGATATTTTGTGCTGCTCGCGCATGTCCGACGCGAAATGGCGAAATAGCGCCCCCTACAAATTTTTAAAAGTCCCATAGACAATTTCGCTTACTTTGGCGTAGACCAACAAAATTCGGTACACATATGTACCATACCCAGATATACAAAAAAGCCTCTTAATGTCATGGTGAAATGTCAACAGGAAGTCGGCCATTTTGAATTGGTCGTTTTTGGCGCCAAATTAACTCGTCCGAAACGGTTCGCCCGACACGCTCCAAATTTGATAGACAACATCTTCAGACCTAGCTGAGTACAGCATGTGCTCCGTAGGTCAATACGTCAAAGGGCGTGGCTTCCAATGGGCGCCAAACATAGGCTCGATCGCCACCAACATTCGGTTGGCTGTCACGCCCACATGCTTTATCCTATCAACTTCAAACTTGAAGGAAATTATGGGGGTGAGTCACTGATTCGCCCGATATATCAATATCTCACTTTACTCAAAGCGCCCCCGGTGGTAACAGGAAGTGACCATTTTTTACATTAAAATCTTTAACTCCTCCCACTAATTTCGCCCCGATCTACTTCAAATTGCCTACAGGTTATCGAGATGCCATGCTGATCCAACCTTGTGCTCCATAGGTCTCTACGTCAAAGGGCGTGGCTTCTGCGGCCTTGCCAATTTTTGGCGACTTCATGTTTCCTCGCCATTTCACCTTCTAACAGCTCTAACGCCCACATACTTCATCCTATCAGCTTCAAACTTGCTGAAGATGATGATGGCTCCACCCTGAACGTTCCACTGAATGGCACGCCCACTTTACTCAATGCGCCCCCCGGTGGTAACAGGAAGTGACCTGGTTTACACTTAACTTGTCCGATCGACTTCAAATTTTACATATTTGATGAGCCACTGCCCCTAAACACACCTACCCACATCTGGGTTCATACAAATGCGCCCCCTGGTGGTAACAGGAAGTGACCTGTTTTACATTTACATTGTCCGATTAACTTCAAACCTGACATGTGTGATCCTGGTCAGCCCCTGATCACACCTACCCACATCTGGATTCATACAAATGCGCCCCCTGGTGGTAACAGGAAGTGACCTGTTTTACATTTACATTGTCCGATTCACATCAAACGTCAGGGGCTTGATCCCGGTCAGCTCCTGAACGCCGCTACCCGCTTCTGGCTTCGTAGCGCCATCTAGTGGACGAACCGCACGTTGCGTTTTTCCGCTCCCGCAGCGCTTTTTCGCCATTCTCGCTTCGCGCCACGGCCCCCGCACGCCTCAGGCCCCCGCGGTCGCATGGGTCGAGCGAGGGCCGATCATCGCCGCTTGCGGCTTTAATTATTATTATTATTATTCTTGCGCTCTTAAAACGCCATTTTGACCCCTTTCCCAAAGGCGAAAATGCGTGTACTTTTGCATGGGCGTCCGGCCGGATCCGAAATTCGATATTTTTGAGTTGTCACACACGGTCGACGCAAAATGGCGGAATAGCGCCCCCTACAAAGTCCAAAAATGCCCATAGGGAATTTTGCTAACTTTGGCCTACACTCACAAAATTTGGTACACATATGTATTATACCCAGATATGCAAAAAAGCCTCTTGACCTCATGACCTCAACCCAACAGGAAGTCGGCCATTTTGGTTTTGATTTTTCCCGCCTAAACTGAACTCCTCCCACAGCGTTCGCCCGATCAAGTTGAAATTAGGTACGCAACATCGTCATACCTAGCTGAGCTTATCTTGTGCGCCGCAGGTCTGTAGCTCAAAGGGCTTGGCCTCTGGCGTGCCCCCAAGTTTGGCGACTGTTTCGGTGCTCGCCATGTAAATACGAACGGCTCTCATGCCCACATAGTTGATCGTAGACGCTTCAAACTTGGTGCAAAAATCTATGGCGAGACCCTGAACGATCCGACATATTATTTGCCTACGTCGCTCATAGCGCCCCCCGGTGGTAACAGGAAGTGAACTAAAATTCATTAAAAATACATAGTTGACCCCATCAACTTCATTCCACTTCTAAAACATGCAGAACCAGTTGGTGAAGCTACATTATGAAGACTGTGAAGCTACGAGTAATGGCGTCCCTGTGGGGGCGTGGCTACCATCAATTCCTCGCCATGAAAATACGTTTGGCTTTTTGATGGCTTTAATGAACTCGTATCAACATGAAAATTGGTACACAGGTCAAGGGTCACGACCTCAACGTCTCCATATGCTCATAGGCAATCTCACTCATGTTGCCCCCTAGTGGAAACAGGAAGTGCCATTTTTTGCATCAACATTGTCCGATTTCCACGAAACTTCACATGTGTGATGAGGGGCTGACCCTGAACACACCTGCACGCATCTCATTACTGCCCCCTAGTGGACAAACCTTTAACTGCTCATAACTCCCTCATGCTTTGTCCGATTTACAAGAAACTTCACATGTGTGATGAGGGACTGACCCTGAACACACCTGCACGCATCCCATTACTGCCCCCTAGTGGACAAACCTTCAACTGCTCATAACTCCCTCATGCTTTGTCCGATTTCCACGAAACTTCACATGTGTGATGAGGGACTGACCCTGAACACACCTGCACGCATCCCATTACTGCCCCCTGGTGGACGAACCTTTAACTGCTCATAACTCCCTCATGCTTTGTCCGATTCACTCCAAACTTCACATGAGTGATGAGGGGCGGCCCCTGAACGCACCAGACCACATGCGGTGACTGCCCCCTGGTGGATGAACGAAACATTGCATTTTTGGCCTCCTTCCAGGTTTTTTCTCCATTTCTGCTCCGCGCCACAGCCCCGGCGTGCCTCAGGCCCCGCGGTGGCATGGGCGAGCGAGGGCCCGCCATCGCCGCTTGCGGCTTTAATTTAATATTGTTGTTGTTTTTTATTGTCATTTGTTACCGTCATCATTTAAGAACAATATGTGTATGTTTTATAACTTGCAACAGTCTAATGATGCCCAATCTTACCACACACACACATTATTTATTTTTTGTTTCAGGTGATGTAGACATAATTGTATGTATATTTTTTTATTTATTTGTATAATGTTGTATATATTTGGTTCCATGAGTTGTATTGTGTCATTGATTCCTAATGCTTTGGCAACATTAGTTCTTTTAACTGTCATGCCAATAAAGCTAATTTGAATTTAATTGAATTGTGTGTGTGTGTGTGTGTGTGTGTGTGTGTGTGTGTGTGTGTGTGTGTGTGTGTGTGTGTGTGTGTGTGTGTGTGTGTGTGTGTGTGTCACCGACCTGCAGCTTCTTCTTCTTCAGCTGGATGTGAGCCGGAGTCTTCATCCCTCTGGTGTCGACCACGGGGAGGGCCAAGCCGACCTGTGACGTCATGATGACATCACACTGGTGACATCAGCTATGACGTCATCTCATCTTTATTTCTTTTCTTTTTAACCCTCCTGTTGTCCTCCTGGGTCAAATTCACCCAATCTGTTCCCTTCCTCCATCCTTCCTTCTTTCCACAATCCTTATTCCCTTCCTTCATTCCTTTCTCCCCTTCGTCCTTACTTCTTCCTGATCTGTTCCCTTCCTCCATCTTTCTTCCTCTTTTGATCCAATTGACCTGATCTGGTCCCTCCCTCCATCTTTCTTTCCTTCCCTTTTCCCTTTCTTCCTTTTCCCCTTTCTTCTTTCCTTTCTTCCCTTCCTTCCCTTCGTCCTTACTTCTTCCTTCCTTTTTGACTCAATTAACCCAATCTGCCCCCCCCCCTTCTATCTTACCTTCCTTTTTCTCTTTCCCTCCTTCTTTCTCCCCTTCGTCCTTCCTTCCTTCCTCTTTTGATCCAATTGACCTGATCTGTTCCCTCCCTCCATCTTTCTTTCCTTCCTTTTTCCCTTCCTTCTTTCCTTACTTCCTTCCCTTTGTCCTTACTTTCTTCCTCTTTTGATCCAATTGACCTGATCTGTTCCCTCCCTCCATCTTTCTTTCCTTCCTTCCCTTTGTCTTTATTTCTTCTTTCCTTTTTGACCCAATTAACCCAATCTGTTCCCTCCCCCCTTCTATCTTACCTTCCTTTTCCCTTCCTTCTTTCCCTTCATCCTTCCTTCCTTCCTTCCTAACTTCCTTCTTCTTTCCCTTTATCCTTCCTTCCTTCCTTCTTTCCCTTCGTCCTTCCTTCCTTCTTTTCCCTTTGTCCTTCCTTCCTTCTTTCTTTCCCTTCGTCCTTCCTTCCTTCCTTCTTTCCCCTTGTCCTTCCTTCCTTCCTTCCTTCTTTCCCTTCGTCTTTCCTTCCTTCCTTGACCCAGTGACAACAGTATATTTTTTTGCCTTTGTTTGACAGAATAGTTGAATAGTTGGAAGAGACAGAGAGACAGACGAGGAGGCAGAGAGCGACGTGGTGGTGCAGTAAAGTAAAGCGCACCACGGGATTCGAACCGTGGCCCTTTGCTGCAGCGGCGAGGACTGACCTACCTTCCTGCGGTGGTCGTGGTAGCTGCTCTGGTCCCATCGCTGCTGCAGGAAGCGGCTGGTGACGGGCTTCAGCGGCTGGTAGGAACGCTGCATCGTCTCTCTGGATCGACTCGACTCGACGCCGTCTCACAGGAAGTCTCTGTGTGTGTGTGTTTACAGGTGTGGGGGGTGGTCACCATGGAGACGAACCCCTCTTTATCTTTCTGCGGCCATATAAGGTTCCTATTAATTATGACTGAGCATTGAGGAGCGTGTGTGCGTGTGTGTGATGAAACTCACACACACACTCAGGGAAGATTAAAAGTTTCGAAGAAAACAGTGTTGTTGGATGGTGTTGTCCAGGTGGTGACGAGGGGGCGGGGCTTAGTTGTGACATCACAAAGTGACAGGAAGTCCTGACGGCTGGTTTTAAGGCTTCAATACTAGCTGTGTCTCAATCAACGGGACAATAAAGTTTATCGTATTGTATCGTATCGTATCAACCGTCGGTAAATGGGACGGTCTAGCCTTCGGAGCATTTCCTGATCCGAACGTAAACAACGGCCGAACGTTAAACATTTAAAAGTGGCGCTTGCAACGACTCTACCGCTCCTCCGCTCCTCTTTTTTTTTTTTTTTTTTTAAATAAGTAGAATAAATAGGCTACAAGGGCAGTTATCATTAATATACTAATAAACAAACTATTGAACAGCAGCCAGGGGGCAAAGCTTCAGGCTTCAGGCTATTAAGTGAATAGAGAATAAAGAGCAGAGTGATGTGTTTTCATAGCTTTCTTATTATTTGAGTCAGATGCTTTGCCTCTGCTCCTCACCTGTGCGGCCAGCAGAGCCAGGTTACCGTGGCTACAGCACAGAGCTGCTACCGTTCGATAGCTAGCGGGCTAGGTAGGTTGCTAATAACAACGTTGCTAATAGACACAGTCGGCAAGCAAGGAAACGTCACTTCCGGTTAGGGTTGTGGGGGAAACAAACCGTTTTCCCCATACACACTCATGCAAAAAGGCGGCATTTTAAACCTTTGTCAAACGCTTGTTCGCCGTCCTGTCTTAGTTTTAATCACATGTATATGCTGACAAAGAGCTATATATTAGACAACTCATCACGATCTGGGTCGATTGCTGTCCGTACATCTTAAAATATAAAGTTTTCACAGCCATAGCCTACACCGAGTCAGCAGGGTCGGCAACCTTCACTTCCGGTCAGAGCGTTACACGTTTGGAGAAGATGAGCGAAGTTCCGATATAAAAGTTCAGGTTGTGGTTTTTGAATTTATTTGCGGTGCAAAATAATACACAATAACTCAGGCAGTGTCTACGAGTGTCTAGAGCCGGCCGGCGGCGACTAAGAGAGCGTCAGAGCCGTGGGGGAAGACAAATATGACTGACTGTGAAATACCTAATATTTTTAAATGTCCGGACAACAATCGACCCAGATCGTGATGAGTTTCTAAAAATATAGCTCTCTGTCAGCATATACATGTGATTAAAACTAAGACAGGACGGCGAAAAAGCCTTTGACAAAGGTTTAAAATGCCGCGTTTTTGCATGAGTGTGTATGGGGGACACGGTTTGTTTTCCCCCACAGCCCTAACCGGAAGTGGCGTTTCCTTGCTTGCCGTCTGTGTCTATAGGCTATGTGTGATCAGCATTGTTAGCACAGCATGCTAACCCCGCGGCTACTTAGGTTGTGTCCGAAATCACTCACTCATTCCCTCCTCCCTACTCCCTATATAGTGAATTCAATATAGTGGACTATATAGTGGACTCATGGTCAAATAAAAAAACACTTTCGGACACTACTCCGCCGCACAGTTAATGACGTGTTACGTCGCGTAATTAAAACGTTCCGACAGCGATTGTAACAGCTGGTGCAGGTACCATGGATACAACCATGGCAACGGCCGGTGTAGAGGAGTAAAGCAATATATTCAGCGGTAATATATATATATTTAAGCATCAAAGATGTTCAATCAAACCCACATAGTTTGAAACAACATTCAAAACACACACAGCCAGTGTCACAACTAAGCATAATGTCCGCTAGCTTAATGCTAACGTTAATGTAAAACACCATAGACGGGCTAACAGAAATTAGCATCGCTATCCAGAGTCTGTGGTCAGTTTATAACACTTGTTAGGAAATTTGCTCCGACGTTTGTTGTGGGAGTCTGTGGAAGCCGTGACCGGACAACTCTGGCAGCTGGACACATTTATTGAGGCTGCTGCACTACTGCATTTATTTGGTAGCTACACCGGTCGCTCTGGGTCGCTGTGGTAACGGCGATCCGTCACCGCAATGCATGATGGGATATCTTGCTCCGGTTAGTGACCATCGGATGTTCACTACATTTCGCTGTGAATTGTGGGATAGATTCAGTGCACTATATAGTGAACATTAATAATCAGTGAAACATTCGGACACCACTACAAAATGGCGTGGTCACTATATAGTGAGTAGGGGGTGATTTCGGACACAGTCTTAGAGATTTATCTCAGACTTTAATCTGTAAACCCTGAATCACCTGAACTGAACTCTGTTATATTCAATTAAACCTAATGAATATAAACGAGTCTGTGAGTGGCCGTTAGCAGCACAGGTGTCACAGACAGTGGCGCTGCTAACACGTAGCCACGGCAACCAGGCGGTCAAGTGCTGCTCCTCCATCACTTCCTCATTATTTAGGCTAGACCGGATTATTCCCTCATCACTCCATCATAAGAGAGAGAGTTGTATTTGTTTTGTTTCATTGATTCTTGATGCTTTGACATCATACAGTAGTTCTAGTAACACTCATGCCAATCAAGGGAATTTGAATTTGAATTTGAGAGAAGGGAGGGGGGAGGAGAGAGAAAAAGAGAGTGAGTAGAGAGAGGAGGGAGGGGAGAAAGAAAGAGAGAGAGTGAAAGAGGGAGAGAGAGGGGAGAAAGAGAGAGGGGGATAGAGGAGAAAGAGAGGGATGAGAGAAAGAGAGAGGGGGAGAGGGGGAGAAAGAGGGGGAAAGAGAGGGAGGGGAGAGAGAAAGAGAAAACAGAGAGAGGGGAGAGGAGAAAGAGAGGGAGGGAGAGAGAGAGATAGAGAAAAAAAGAGGGGTGAGGAGAAAGAAAGAGAAAGAGAGGGAGAGAGAAAGACAGAGGGGGAGAAAGAGAAGGGGAGACCTGCACTAAAACAAAAGGAGAGAGGACTCAAATGAAAATGTAAATGTAGCTCTGCACACACACACACACACACACACACACACAGACACAGACACACACACACACACACACACACACACAGACACACACACACACACACACACACACAGACAGGTGTCCCAACAACGATGGTTAAATTAGTTGTTAACAACAACAGAAAAACACATCATACACTGATATCCATAGGTAGCATAACAGGTGTGTGTGTGTGTGTGTGTGTGTGTGTGTGTGTGTGTGTGTGTGTGTGTGTGTGTGTGTGTGTGTAGCCAGAGATGGTGATGTCATGCAGAGATTATCATATCCCTGTTGCCAGGGTAACCATCCTGGAATTCCTACATTTAACGCAATCCTCAGTTGGAGGAAGTAGCTCCACGTGTCATGTCGTCCATCTTTAGATAATAAAATAAATCCCATAATAATGAGAGTGTGTTACTGCAACAACAGAAAACACTTTTAAAACAGGGTCAGTTGTTCATTGAAGTTAACTTTATTGTTCTAACAGTTTGCTTTTTACACTATAAATGTATAGTTTTGCATCATCACAGCAAATAAAGTTGAGAAAATCCTGATTTATAATGTAAAGATTCACATTATAACATGAGAATTTATATTGTCACAACAGGAAAACGATAATTTAGTTAATATTTCACAGTTTTACAGTACAACCTATATATCACATTATAATGTGAAATGTCTGTTGTTCTAACAATGTATTTTTCCACATTATTGTGAAATACAAATTTATAGCATTATAATGATTTTCTTTTAAAACATTAATCCTTTCTCATTATAACAATGAACTGTTTCACATTTTACAATATAAGTTCTCACATCGTAGCATAAGGTGGTTTGCGTTTTTACAGTGTAAATCATAATGATTCATAACTTATTACTTTAAAACTTTGAAACATTATAACCTGAAACCAAATTATCATGAGGCATTTCCTCTTTTTAGGGGGATATGGGGGGGTTGCAATATTTATCATTACATTGTCTACTGTGAAAACTTCATATGTTGTAACATTGTTGTAATGTGATTTTATTTTTTATTTAATGTGGCAGCAATAGTTTTCCGTCCATCACCGGTATGACGTCAAAATTGATATTTATTCCAACACACCAGCAGCAGTTGATGAACCTCATATTCATGTAGTTTTTAATTAATATAAAAATTAATTTAAAAAACCTTTCTATCCCCCCTTTCTTTCTTTCTAAACCCTTTCTCTGTCTTTTTACTCCTTTCTTTCTTTCTACCGCTCTCTCTCTCTGTCTTTTTCTTTCTTCCTTTCTGTCTTTTTACTCCTTTCTTTCTACCCCTCTCTATCTCCATCTATCTACCTCTTTCTATCTATATCCCCTCTTTCTTTCTACCCCTTTGTCTTTTTACTCCCTTCTTTCTTTCTTTCTTTCTTTCTTTCTTTCTACCCGCTTTCTCTGTCTTTTTGCTTCCTTCTTCAGCTGCTTTTTAGCATTCACATTCCTTTTCGTCTCTTTTGTGTTTTGCGATTTGGAAATATCCGTTGTTTTTATTCATTGTTGTAATTTGTTCATTGTCCAACATCAAGAAAGTTTTTTTTTTTTAAGAAACAGTTGATGAAACAAAGACAAAAATTGTAATTGTTAATTTCCAACTCCTGTGATTTCTGTGGTTTGTTTGATGAATCCATTGTACATTTATTTTTTCATTGTTTATATTCTCAAAAGTTTTGGTTGAATGTACAAAACTTTCTTGAAAGAAAAACTGGTCATCCAATACATCTACATGAAAAGGACATTTTTCTTTATTTTGATGATAACCAATTGGATAATGATTTAATTTTTCTTGTACAACTTGTTTTATTTTTAGGAAAATTTCACATTCACAAAAGAAAATGGACTGACGGAAAACCAAACTTTTCAGTTTTTTTGAAAGAGCTTTTTCAGTATGGCACCGACACCAAAGGACTTGAAACACAAAAAGCATTAAAAACCAATTTTATTTTGGATAAGTATTTATTTATTTAATATGATCTTCTTTAATTCAATGTTTGTTTGTTTTTTGTTTTTTTTTTTGGGGGGGGGGGGGTTAAGCATTATATCTTTGTATATTTATATATTTTTTTTTTTTTCCCCTGGCACAACAGTATTGTTCTGTACATAAATGTTAATAAAGTTAAAAAAAAAAAAAAAAATGTTAATTTCCATTTACAAACATTGTATTCAGAGTTTTTTCCCCCCAGTGGTTTAAAACAACATGTGACTCCAGGTCCAGTGGGGACTGTGATCCACCGAGCCGAGCAGAGCAGAGTGGAGTCAGTCCAGGTCCAGTGAGATGATCCAGTCCGGGCTTTGGCTGCATTGTAGCCTGTAACAGCCATTTAGGCCCACCACAGTGCTGTTTGTCTGTCTGTTGCTGTCTGTTGTGTGTGTCTGTGAACTGGGATAATAATAACGCCGCACTGGGAACTCTGGGAATTACCACGTCCAGTCACGATGGAATATGAGGGCTCGGTGCTACCGGGGGTCTGACCCGCGGGGACGAGATGTCGCCGTTTCCCGCTGTTTTCCAGCCTTTTCTCCGGGATGTGAGCGGCCGTGTGATGGCTGCTGCTGCTGCGGTCCAGTGAACTGGGAGAGCACGTTGACTGGCTCGATCCTCCTCTAAACAGCAGCTTCTCTTTTAATTAACTGGCTTTTATTTTTATTTTTTATTTTACTGGGAGTAGAACCGGGACCTATGGAGAGCACATGCACATGAACACGGGTCAGACCGGGATCTTTCCAGCAGCAGACGGGGTGAGTTGGACCGGACTGGGCTCGGGCCTCTCGGTGGATCTAGATCCACTTTTTTTTTTTCTAAACGCGGGATAGCCTGTTAGCATGTTAGCAATTAGCCCGTTGGCCCATATATGTCTATGTGTTAGCCTGTTAGCATGTCAGCCCATATATGTCAATGGTTAGCCTGTTAGCATATTAGCATGTCAGCCCATATCTATGGGTAGCCTGTTAGCCCATATATGTCTATGGTTAGCATATTAGCATGTCAGCCCATATATTTCTATGGGTAGCCTGTTAGCATGTTAGCCCATACATGTCTATGGTTAGCCTGTTAGCATATTAGCACGTCAGCCCATATAGTATTTCTATGCTTAGCCTGTTAGCCCATATATAAGTCTATGGTTAGCCTGTTAGCATATTAGCACGTCAGCCCCATATAGTATTTATATGGTTAGCCTGTTAGCCCATATATAAGTCTATGGTTAGCCCGTTAGCCTGCCAGCTCATATCCCGGGGGTTAGCGCTGTTAGCTTAGCATGCTAACTAGCCGCCGCTGTCTTTGTCTGCAGAGACCGGGGAGCTAAAGGGGGAAAGCCTGCGTCCATTATCGGACACGTCCCCGCCTGACCTGTTTCTACCTGATTCTTTCCCTTTTTTTACCCGTAAAATATACATAAATATAAACTAACACCTCCAACAGATTATAAACACGTTAATTTGCTCCTCTTAGACGTGTGTTTACACGTTAAAACACACGTTTTGTGCGGTGTGGTGGTGGTGTCCGTTTACACGTTACACCACCACCGAGGCTAGGATGTTTAGCATGTTTTCAGGCAGTTGCATTGGCGTTAGATTAAATCAAAACCACTACTAATCAACCGCTTTATTTCAGTCTGCGTGTTAATATTATGTTATTTTATGGTCTAACATGTCGGTAACGATGCGGATCGATGACGGTAGAAGCGACAGAAACGGCAGCTAGAGTCAGCTTGTCCGATAATGGACGCATCGCAGTTTGACAGGGAGGTGGATGGAAATGAAAATGAAAAGCGCCGCAGCGGTGATTGTCCATCACACGACGACGACGAGGACGTTAGGTCAACAGTTACATAAAGGGTGGAGGTGAGGTGAAGGGGGTGATATGGGGGGTTTATCGGTGTCTGTAGCTCCTACTGACCCCCCTCCCCACTGGGGTTTGGATGTCACCGTGGGTCTGGTTCCGTGTTAAAGGCCGAAAACCCTCCGTGACTGTGGAGCAGCAGCAGCCGCGTCCGATAATGGATCTCCCCCGGAGGCCTCGGGATTAGCTGCTGCACGACCTGTGCTGCTCAATCCGTGTGTGCTCCTCTGTGTGTGAAGTTGACGTTGTAAAGTGTGTGTTTGTTGTGTGTTTGCATCAATTTACAGTCGTGTGCCGTTAGCCTGCTCCTTCTTTTTATTATTAGCATTTTAAAGCAGCTCTTTTGTTTACTGTCCCCCTCCTGCAGAAGCTAACAGGCTATGATACAACACACACACATAGCTGGTTCCCAGGGTTAAAGGGATAGTTAGTTGACCCAAAATTGAAATTTCACTCATTATCTACTCACCCTCATGTGGACTAATAAGGGCTGGGAGAAGTTTCAGAGTCCTCCGTGGCTTCTCTGAGTTACAGGGGGTCCGTGCAGCACTGCATGTCCATATGACGGTTGCAAATGGATACCAACTGTCTTCGTAACAAAAAGACACACCAAAAAACATCCAAATACCTCCATGCTGCTCGTATGTAATGTCCGTCTTGTATTGAAGCCCCGAAATGCGAAATTGTCCCGAAAAAAATGTAATAAGTCTATATTTCAAGCTTGTTTTGTAGCGGAAGCTTCTCGAAGCTCCTCTTCCCGGTTCGTCAAATTTGGACGAACCAGGGGACGAACCGGGAAGAGGACGGACAATTTCGCATTTCGGGGCTTCAATACAAGACGGACATTACATACGAGCAGCATGGAGGTATTTGGATGTTTTTTGGTGTGTCTTTTTGTTACGAAGACAGTTGGTATCCATTTGCAACCGTCATATGGACATGCACTGCTACGCCGAGACCCCCTGTAACTCAGAGAAGCCATGGAGGACTCTGAAACTTAAATTTTGAGTGAACTATCCCTTTAAAGCAGCTCTTTTGTTTACTGTCCCCCCTCCTGCAGAAGCTAACAGGCTATGATACAACACACAGCTGGTTCCCAGGGTTAACCTTAATCCCAATTTGCTGCACCGTCCATATAAAAGTTAATACATGTTGGTAGAAACATGAATGATCCAGAGGTTTGAGGCCGGTAACATCTGGTTTAAAGAGCTAGTCTGTAGTATTTCCACCGTAACTCAGCTCCATGTGTCCCTTAGCTCCAGAGTCCTATAGTGCTGGTTAAATCAATCACTACGTTTACATGCAGTCAATATTCGGGTTAAAGGGACAAAGCTAAGTGTTCTCATACTACATTTACCATGAGTCTCCGCTTGCACGGTGCAATTCTTGGACTGGCAATGTTTTCATTCATCAAGAATTAAAGTCAGAGGTTCGAAGACGATCAGATAAACGGAGATTCGGCTGCGTTATTCTTATGACCAGCGTCTGCGAAACCGAAAGTAAAGAAACGCTGGTCGGCTCGCCCAGCGTTTCCCCCACTAATTAAAATAACAATAGAGACAAAACGATATATTTATCGAAAATGGGCCCATTAACAAGTGTGGGTAGCGTAGATTCATCCACATTAATATGAGACTTTTTTTTTATAACCAAATAGAAACTCCTCGTTGTCCCTGTAAAGAGCAACTCTGTAGGATTTCCACCTTAACTCAGCTCCATGTGTCCCTTAGCTCCAGCTCCAGAGTCCTATAGTGCTGGTTAAATAAATCAATCACTATGTTTACATGCAGTCAATATTCTGGTTTGTGAAACATTCGGAATAACCCGTTATTCCCGTTTACGTGGTCATTGTAATCAATTGGGATTTCCCGATCAAAACAGCGACGCGCGGAGAACGTCATGATGCAATGCCCGTTATTTCAGCTTCTTCTTCTTCCTGTATACAAACCAGTCTATAATCAGGGTATCCGCAGGGTCTTGAAAAGTATTAAAAGGTGATAAATCAATTTTGGGAAAATTAAGACCCTTAAAAAGTATTAAAAAGTCTTTTCACAACTTTGTAAAGTCTTAAATATTGAAGGTATTTTTTCTAAATTAGCTGTCCAAGAGTTTGAGTTGTAAAAAACATTGCTGTGTGTGAATTTATTTGGTTTATTAAAAAACAAAGATGAACCGGTTCATGAAAAAGAAAAGAAGATAGTTTTTTTTGTTTTTTTGAGGGTTGAGCAATGTTTTTTTTGATAAACTTTGCCTTTGATTTATTATCGCAGCCTTTTTTGAATTCTGTTGTATCATAGAGATCTATTCTTTTTCACAAAAACTAAAACTGTTCAGTTAAAAGTGTCACTGATGTAAATGGTCACAGCTTGAAGTGGCGGTGAGGTATTAAAAAATGTTGAGAAGGTCTTGAAATAGTCTTAAAAGGGTATTAAAATTAACTTCAAGATTCCTGTATCCAAACACAACAGCAGCAGCAGCAGCACAGCGGCACAGTTGCCCAGTCCGCTTATTAATTAGAAACAACTTTGGGGTTGTTCTTCTGTGAAATCGCTTACAAATTTTGGTGTCGTGGGTTTTTAGGCTTGTTGTTGTTAACCTGCATCCCCAGATTGTCTTTCACCACACTGACTCTCCTCCACTGACCGAGAGAATAAAAGCCCGCTGGTCTATTTCTATTTTCTTGTATGTACAAAACCTCTCGTTGTCGCCCGTTTGAGCCCGTTTCTAAGCTGCTTCATTTCTCCGACTGACCGAAGGAAAGAGCCGAAGCCTACCGTCTGTGGCCGGAGCAACACATTTATTTATTTTAAAGTTAAAAGTTGCTGATTAAACGCCTGTAGCCTGCGCCCGTCTTCAATATTTACAGGTACGGTAGCTCCTGTAGGTCAAAATACCTAGATTCCATCATGCGCAGAACACAAATTAATGTTCCTTTCAATGGGGAGATCCTGATTCCCGACAGGCGTATACATGGCCAGATATTTGGGTTTTTAAAAACCGGAATATGAGCATATTCTGGTTTTTCAAATGCACATGGAGGAGAGGAGGGTTAGAGACACAGAGGAGGAGACATCACACCTGGAGAGGTCAGAGTTAATGACCTGATATCTGTAATAATGTTGGTGTGACTGCAGCTTTAACTAGAGTTGTAGTCAAGACCAAACCAACATGAGACCCAACTTTTCTGCTAAATTTTAAAGGGACAA
>NC_140912.1:37184490-37584490 GCF_045865225.1 Trachurus japonicus
GAGGAGTTTGTATTTGATTCTTAAAGAGTCTCATATTAATGTGGATGAATCTACATTACCACTTGTTAATGGTCCATTTTAGATAAATATATGGTTTTGTCTTTATAGTTGTTGTGATATTATTATTACATAGTGGTCGGCTCGCCCAGCATTTCCTACTTTTAGGTTTCCCGGACGCTGCCCGGCGGATCATGGGAATAACTCCGCCGGATCGCTAGTTTATGGTCGGAACTACGACGGTATCTGATTGTCTTCCAACCTCCGACTTTCATGTCTTTCACCGTGCACGTGGAGGCTCATGGGAAATGTAGTGTGAAAACACTTTGCTTTCCAAAACTCCTCGTTGTCCCTTTAAAGCTGTACAGAAAAGAAAATTGAATTTAAGCCCACAGTGGGTCATAAAATCAGTGTAATAACTCGTCTATCAGACGATGTAGCCCAAACTTTGTGCAAAATTCAATTTTTGATTAAATTCGGGATGAAAGTGTGGTATTTAGATAATACAGGCGCACGGATTATACGTCACGTTGCTCACGATTCATCAGCCACTGATATTGGGTCCATCATCCGTCATTCAAACGTCTGAGCCACACACACACACACACGGAGCTCGGTCTCGCCCCAAGCTTTGAATATCCCGCCTGCTCGATAACGACCAATCAAATTTATTTTCCTTACCCGGGTAAACTCGTGCGGCAACTCGTGGACATTTCTGTACACCTATAACACTTTTTCCCAGAAATTTCTCAAAAATGTTTCCAAAAATTCCCACCATTGGTCCCAATTTGAACGTACATTGACTAAATAACGTTATTCAGTCTTAGAACAAGTATTTGTGTTTTTCAGATGTTTGTTTCAAAATGTTGTTGTCAAATTTTTGTTTTGTCAGTTCAGAGGCCTTTAGGGGACCATCACTGTCTCCAGTCCCAGTCCTCATAATAACCATGTGTCTTGATATCCTCCTCAGCTACAAAGAAAAGATGATTTGATGTAAAATCTAAACCATATTTAAAGCCCCATTCTGTAACTTATTTGTCTTTTTATGATCAAAAATCAAATCTGTCTTTCATAAATCCGTATTTGACTGAAGGTGAATCACAGCTGCATCCAAATGAAAGCTTTCTGGTTCCTTAGAATGAGTTGTTACAAGTCGTTACAAATACATAAGTGGGCGACGCACCGAACCGAGGCGGCCATGTTGCATCGTGACCGTAGGTAACCACGGAAACGGCCTGTTAAAACTGTCACCACTGTGTAGTGTGAGGAAGGACGGAGGCACTGGTGTTGCATTCAGGTGCAGTCAGGCAGACGGCCGTCGATCGGCAAACCAACCGGATGTCATTTTACTAAAACAATACCACATCACCATGACAACATGTTGTCGGACCACTTGTTTACATAGACGCTTGTTTATCCTGTTACATGCAGCGTCTGTTGTCTGTCTGACGTCTGCCCCATTTCACCTGAATGCAACATCAAGAATACGTTCAGATATGCAACCGCACCGCTAGATGTGGGGGAATTCCTACGTACTATACCTTTAGTCTCCTCCCACTGGTGACACCAAGTTGTTACCATGGTTACACAAGCAGATACTTTAGTACAACCAGTTGAATTATCTGGAATTTATTGAATTACATCACAAAAACCAAAGAGAGACAAAGACGTTGGTGGTTAAAAAGGTGAAAGTGTGTCGTTTAACTTGTGGTTTCTGGTGTCGGTAGTTTTTCTAGTATCAGTGATGTTCAGTCTGAGGTGGTGAGTGTGTGTGTGAGGAAGCAGACAGAGAGAGAGAAGAGGAGGATTATAAATAGTGTTGGTAGAGTAACAGCTGTGCAGCAGCCAAGTCTGAAACTGTTTCTGCTCAACTCAACTACTGGAAAAATGTAAACACACAGAGAGAGAGAGAGAGAGCTGCAGAGTTTAACACGTCAGGATGGAAACATGTGATCGCTTCGTTTCGTAAAAGTAAAATTAATACAACTAGAGATGCATTTCCTGAATGCTGGAAGCTGAATGAGCTGACTAATCAATCTTGAAAAGATGAAACAATATGTGAAGAGTAAAACTAAAACGTGTAAGAAGCAGGCTGTACGAGATGGTTGGAAATTACTTGAATTTTTGAAGATTAGTATGAAGAAATTGAAAGGCTGAAGTCTACTCGTATATAAAATATAAAAAAGAACATTATACAGAATAAACATGCAAGAAAGTCTGGAAAAACCCTCAAGACCTCCCTATAAATAAACAAAAAGACGGACAAGTGTTTACACAAAACACACACATCAGGCTGCAAACTTGCAAACATAAAACATGTTATTTAGTTATTGATTGAACAAGATGAGTTTCACAGATTTATTTTAGTCGTGTCTCATATGACGTACCAAAACAAAGCTCTGCTCGCATTCGAGACGGGGATTTGAGCGATTGATTTCAGCGCTCGAAAATTGTTCATCGTCCGCTGCCTTTCGGCCGTTTTGAGGACGGACAAAAGTGCGAAACAAGACAGAACGCTGACCACCGCCTGACTCGCTTCCATGTTGCTCTCCATCGTTTACTTCCCTGAATTCTGTCGCACTTACCAGATGCCAGCGGTGGGGGTCAGACTCGGCTCGTTTTGGTCAATGGGAAAGGAGCCAAATGCAGATTCTTAGCTTAAAAAACCTGCTCATTTTAGTGGGAAAGCTGCTTTATAGATGTTAAACTGGGATTAAACGGTTTGTGGTTGTAGCGGCCGAAGCTGCTTTACGGGTTGAATTATTATGAAATTTATTGTTTGTGGAAAAGAAATAGTGAAACAAGGAGGAAAGTGTTTTGTTTAGTTTAAAGAACCATAAACACATTGATGAACCTGTAGGTTTATTAATCTGACAGATGTGAGTGAGTTCTTCTGGTTTGAACTGGACTTTGTGTTTCCTCTGGTTGTCATGGGTTACCTGGTGTTGCATCACGGAGGCCGAGGTGTCTTCACTGCTCTTCACTTCCTGCTCCTCTCCACTTCTCCCTCTCTGTGTTTAATAGAAACAAAAACAAGTGTTTTCATGTTTCAGTTCATCTTTGAACTTATCTAGCCGTTATTTTCTTTGGTTGACGATTATTAATTTACAAAAACACCGAGGTACGCCGCCGTCTCTTTTTAGCAAAGGCTGCACACAGGGATGCACATGATTAACCTTTAACCTTTAACAGATAACAACAACTTTGACCAATGGACAACAGTCAAAACAAGTTAATTTAGATGTGACTGTGATTATCTACTGCTCACATGTTGTTTTACATTTCATTTATTCCTTTATTTGTAATGGGACTCTGCATATTCATCAACATACAGAATAATTAGTTATAAACATGCTAGATCTATAACTTACATCCTGTATGACCAGAAAAACAACAGTCACAATGCGTTTTATTTTGAAAGGTTTGGTTTTTACAGTGAATTATATAAAACTCACTGTTAAAGAGACAGTTTATTTTTTAAGTTCTGTAACTGTCTAATAGTTGTGACGTCAACATAAATATTTCTGCAGGTGTTTGTATCCAGCCTTTATATTCTCCTCTTATTCACAGTGAGAACTTCACATGTTGGTGGTTATTGTGACGTTTTAGTGAGTTCAGTTCATATAGTAATGTTTATTTCCACACACATTTTCACTCCAACTTCAGTGTTTGTCGAGGTGTTGTCACTTTGATTGGTTAAAAATGTCTTTTCAGAGTCGAGCTGCAGGATTCTGGGAAAAATGTTGGGCGGCCCCCCCCCCCCCCCCCCCGACCAAAGATTTTCTTGGTCGACCAGTAGTCGTCATTTATGGTGATTAGTCGACTAATTTTGCGCACTCAAACCCATTCAGTGTAGATGTAGAATGTGTATTATAGAAGAGAAACATTGCATTTCAGGATCATTGTCAGCCTCCTTTCATATTTAGGCTGAACACCACAGGGCCAGTCACTGTCAGCAGTGTAAAGCTCCAGCCTGTGGGATGATCTGAAAGTCCAGCTGTCAAGATTTTTCCTTTTATATCATAGCTACCAAACACCATGTGTATAAATGAAAATTATGAGTTTACAGGTAAAATAGAATATAAACAAATAAATTATTAGGCAAAAAGGTGAATTTAATTTCAGTCTCGGCCTATTTGAATGTCCGGCCCCCAAGGTGTCTGTTGAGAAAGATTCTGGCCCTTCAACAAATATACAGGTAATACTCAGAAAATTAGAATATCGTGAAAAAGTTCATTCACTTCCCCATGATTGCGAACTGTACTGAACCAGACAGAGAGCTTTTAAAGGCTCAGGAACCCTTTGCAGGTGTTTTGGATTAATTGGCTGACGAGGCTGTGACAATTTGAGCTACAACATTGAACTTTTTCACGATATTCTAATTTTTTGATTGGGGTTTTCATAAGCTGTAAGCCATAATAATCAAAATTCTAACAAATAAAAGCTTGAAATATCTTGCAATGCCTGTTATGAGTCTAAATAATATATTCATTTCACCTTTTAAGTTGAATTACTTAAATGAATGAACTTTTTCACGATATTCTAATTTTCTGAGTATTACCTGTAGTTGATGACCCCCGATATACGGTTCAGTCATATTGATTTTGACTTAATTTTGACAAGACACGGCTCCAAATGTTTGTTTTTTTTCCTGCGACCAATCGACCAATGAAATTTTGGTCGACTATTTGGGGACAGACACAAAACTCTGAGAAGTGACGGCTGCACAATAACAGAGACACATTGACTCTGTCTCCTCCGTCCTGCAGCAGGAAACAGGTCGTTCTATGGACCGTTCATAAATAACTCCATGTTTAGTCTGGCTGGCCGGCCTGTCAGGAATAACGCTCCTAGTTCCTTGTTTTCATTTAAAGCCGTTTCATATTCTATTATCCTCCTCTGTATTTTATTATTTTTCTACCTTTATTTAAGATATAACATAAGAGAGAGCTGAATAAGAAACATTAAAGATTAAAACGGCGTTCCCACACGGCCTGGAAAACCTGGAAAGTGGGCGACCAGTTTTCCTGGAAGATGATAATGTAAATCAGCTCCCGGAGCTCTGTTTGACTTTTTCAGACCTCGCTAAGGAATTCTTCTCCAAAGGAAACTGGAGACTGTGAGTTTGTGGTGTTTCTAATTGGATGAGGAGTTGAGTGTTTCCTCTAGTGACAGACGGACAGAGGAGCAGCTCAGAGCTGCAGCGGCCTGGTTAAACACTAAAACTACAGCTTTATGTTGTTGTTCTATGATAAATGTGTCTTACTTTCTAATCTTGTCAGAGGTTATTTCATAGACTGAACATCTTTAGACTTCTGGAGGAGAGAGATGATAAACAGAGAAACAAACTGCTTTAATGTGCAGAATCAGGTTCAACAGGTGAAAAGACACTTCTCCACCGTCTGACTGGGACGAGGGACGAGGGATGTGTAAGGACTAGGGATGCACATTTAGAATTTTTTTTCTGACCAATAACCGACGCTCGTTAACCGATTATTAACCGTTAACCGATAAGATTAAGATGCTTGCGGCGCACGGCAAAAAAATAAAATAAAATTATCGCTCCAATTTTTTTTTTTTTTTGGGGCCGTTAAATATACACACGTGCGCTGCGACAGAGCAGAGCTCCTCTGACAGCTCCTCTGTGGAGCTGCAGGTGAACAGGCTGGACAGCAGCCACGTCCTCCTCCTCTTTTTTATTTTATTTTCTTTTTCTCTCAGCGCCGTAGTTACAGGTGATGCACATCTATGTCCGTGTAGCTACATTTATTGTCTGATCTTCCTTCACGGGGGCTGCTGCACATACTGTCAGTCCTCCTGTGGAACTTTTTGCTGTGAAATATGACTGAAGGCAGTGAACTCTGCACGTGTCGACACGCCCCCATGAGTTGACGACATAAGGAGCTAATAATAATTGAAAAAAATAACCGATAGTATTAATCGGTCAAAGTTCTTGTTATCGGTTCAGGGATGCAAACAGCGCGCCGAAAAGCGAAACTCGCTTTTTTCATGACCAGTTAAGTGACTTGTGTGAATCGTTCAGATCCGAAGAGTTTTTGTTTTTTGGGAGGGGGGGGGGGGTCTCAGTGTCTCAGCTGGGGTCAGTAAAATGTTTTTCTAACAGGCTGACAGTGACAATCACGTGAAACTGAGGCGAACTCATTCATGGTCTCTGATTATAGATAACAGCCTTCCTCCAATGTTGACGCGCGCGCTCGTTACCCAAAGCGTCGCGTATCCGCGTGCAGTCGGTGCGACGGCGACGCCGTTTTTTCCCCCCGTGCACGTGGAGCTGTGGCCGTGGACATGCACGGTTCCCTACGTTGCTGTGTCAGGCAGGTGTTTCCACGGAGATCTGCCCCGTTTCAGAGGTGAAGGAAGCCCTGAGTGGAAAGACGTCGCCTCCGCCATGTAGAATGTGTTCAATTAAAGTGAAACTAACACATTATTATTACACACTGAATGAAACATCCCATGTCTTTATTTATTCAGTTTATTTTAATAGTAATAATTATGACTAACATTCAGTGAAGACCTAAAAATCAGTATCTCCAAAATTGAAATATTGCAAAGGATTTTTAAAAAAAAAGCATTTTTAATATAGAAATGTTGGCCTTCTGAAAACTATGTCCATCTATATGCACTCAATACTTGGTTGGGGTTGAACTACTGGAAATTGACTTTTCCATGATATTGTAATGTAATCATTTATTAATGGTGAGCACCCCCAACCCCCCCCCCACCCCAACACCAGACAATTCCTCTCTTTTTTGGTCCTGACCCGTTTGCATCCCTGTCGGTTAACAGTTAACGGTTAATCATGTGCATCCCTAGTTAGTAGAGTTTGGTGTGATACGATAACTAACGTCAGTCAGACCGGAGCAGCTGAAACGTCCTGGAGATGATTTAGAGAGAAGAGGGAACCCGGTAAAGCAGCTGTCAGTCTGAAAGCAGCTCAACCCTGTGGCCTCAGGCTGCATCACCTTCCTGTTTCCATTAAAACAACCTGCTGCTCTCGGCTGCATCTGAGGCCTGTGATTGGTCCAAACGGACACGTGGTCGTCACATGGAGGAGAAGAGGAAGAGACGTGATGATGATGATGATGATGATGATGATTCTTCATCAGAGCTCAACATCAACACTAGTTTTACCTTTTCCTGATCTCCTCCTTTTTCTCCTTCTCCTCCCTTCTTCTCCTTCTCCTCCTCCTCCTTTGCCCTTCTTTTTCTCCTTCTCCTCCCTTCTTCTCCTTCTCCTCCTCCTCCTTTGCCCTTCTTTTTCTCCTCCTCCTCCCTTTTCTCCTTTTTATCCTCCTCCTCCTCCCATTTCTTCTCCTCTTCCTTCCCTTTCCTCCCTTTTCTCCTTTTCCTTCCTCTTCCTCCCTTTTCTCCTTTTTCTCCTCCTTTGCCCTTCTTATTCTCCTCCTCCTCCCTTCTTCTTCTTCTCTTTCTCCTCTTCTTCTTCCTCCTCTTTCTCCTCCCTCCTCCTCCTCCTCCTCCTCCCATCTTCTCCTCCTGGTCCTCCCTCTTTCTCCCCCTCCTCCTTCCTCTTCCTCCCTTCTTCTCCTTCTTCTCTTTCTCCTCCTGGTCCTTCCTCCTCTTTCTTCTCCTCCCTCCTCCTCCTGATCAGACTGATAAACTCGGTGTTGACAGATTAATACGACACATAAACTTCTTTTTACGACCTCGACTGTAAAAACCTCTGCTGCTTCTACAACTGTGTCGCCGTGGAAACTGATGAACACATCAAACACGTGGATCTGTCATCAACCGTCACACAGAGACATAAAGTAGTCCCTGGTGCCGGTTCACAGCCAGAAAAACTGGTTCACAAGGTTTTAAGAAAGTGAATTTTACTTTGAAACTCTGCTCTTACTTCCTGTCTGTGTGAGTGAAGCTGCTCCAGTCAGAGTTCCTATCAGTGATGGATTGTTAAATGTCCCTGATGCACCTGAATGCACCACCAAGGGAGATCCCTGCAGTGTGTCGTCTGCACGAGAGGCGTTCAGGGGACATCTGTAAACATTAGTATCTAGAAGTATTTGATGCATTCAGGGTCCGTGGTAAACGCCTCCGCTGGTCGTCAACAGTTAGAAGTGGTCTGGTTTTTAGCCTTGTGACTCTAGAAATAACACGCCAGAACACAGGACAGTGAAGTGGACATTTAAACTGATACGGTACTAATACCGGTACCGGTACTTTTTAACGTCTGTGTGGTAACTGGAGTTATTCTGTTGATAAAAAAGAGTCAAACTTCTGAGTCGTTGAGATGGATCCATTGCAGGGCTCCAGACTAACTTTTTTGACTAGCAGCACAGTGGCCCCTAACTTAAAATTTTAGGAGCGCAAGCAGAAAATTTAGGGGCGCCGCACACCGATATCGGCTTGCAAAGTAAATTTTCACATTTCCTCAAATTTTCACTGTATTACTGATAAATACTGCATAAATGCAGAAACTATAATGTTTTAAATTCACATTTTATTGTGCAACAGTTTAAATATTGAAAATATAAAGTTAATGTTTAGGCTGCACTGACCAATAACAGAACAAGTAGACATACTACTTGTGGTAAACTCATCCTAGAACAGACCCCCCCCCCTTGGGGGATAAGGTGCCTGTAGGCCAGCCCTTGTTGGCCTCCTTGTCTGCTGACCCTGACTGAGCCACATGTGCACGGACTCCGTGGCATCAAACTCGTCGACCCCCCCTCCTCCTCCGCACGGCCAAAAAAAAAAGGATCTATCGATCAACAATCAATCAATCATTTCCGAGCCTCGTCTGTGCAGCGCGTTCTGCAGTGTGAGTCAACCTGCTTCGTTGCCTTGTGGCGATTTGAGTACCGCTGCCGAGAGCGCGAGCATATTATGGGATGTTTAAGGTTTGTAGCGAGCCGTCGGAAAAAAAAAAAAAATGCAGGTGACGTTCAGCACACACACGCAGGTCACCGGTCTGTGTGTCTCCTGCTGTTTCACACGGAGCTCTGCTGTGGAAAGACGTCTCCTCCGAGATGTAGAGAAGAGAAACACGTTTCTTTTCACACATGAGCCAATCACAGTGGTCATAAAAAAAATAAAAAAAACGGCAAATTTACTGGTCGCACATGCGCGAGTAGATGAAAAATTTACTCGCACTGTATCAAATTTTAGTCGCAAAATGCGACCATTTAGTCGCAGTCTGGAGCCCTGCATTGTCAGTGTGTTTGTCAGAGACGGAGACCGCAGCGAGGAGGGACAGACAGACACGACGGTGCGTTCAGGTACCAAGACGTGGTTCAGTTTAAACTGTACGTGAACCGATATTCATGCTAACTGTGGTGAAAACAGAATTCAGTCCTCACCTGATGAACAGAAGCTCCTTCATCGTTCTGTCGTCCTCTCTCTTCATGTTGATGTAAATATTGACCTGAGTTATGATGATTCAGACCGTGAAGAAGTTTCTATTTGAGTCCTTCACTGGATCTGGAAGAAGAAGGTTAACATGTGTCAGGGCTCCAGTCCGACCCTAAATGAGACATTTTACCCCAAAAATTTGAGACATTTGAGTGCAAGTAAATTGGCTGATAAAATGTTGATGGGGCGACTCAAAGTACCTGTAAAAAAAGAAAGTTATCGTTAGGGGTGTAACGGTACACTCAACTCACGATTCGATTCACAATTTTTTGTTCACGATAACGTCTCAAAGCACTCACCGGCGGTCAGTTGGAGCAGCAGTTCACTACGATGCATCGTAACATCCCTAGTTATCGTGCATTCCTACAATGAAATAAATGCGACATTTTCATATTTATTGTCGATTTTCAGCACGGGAAACTTTGAACACTTGAAGCACTTGGGATATTAAACAACTCACTGTTTTAACGCTACTAAAAGTCGACCCAGGAGAATGAATTTAAGTTGTTTCTGCATTTCAAGATACAGAGAAAATGAGACAGAGACCTCTTTTAGAAACAAGTGGAGTAGAGGTCTTCACGGGTCCAATTTGACGGACCCGAACCCAAATGGACCCGTGAAAATTGGACCCGGACCCGACTGGCCCCGAGCTATTATTGTAAATATGAGTTCCGAACCCGAGCCGAACCCCTAAAAAACCCGTGGACCCGAAATGCCCGAGTTGCTTTATGATTTAATACAAGTTGTCTAGCGTTAAATAAGACTTGTTTTTATTAGCTACTACTTTCTGTTTCTTACCTAAACGTAGTCTTCTCCCGCTGCCAGCCCCCGCCGGCCATAACGTGATGTAAACAGAAATAAATCCACGTCGTCATTTTCTTGTTTAGATGGTCATTGTAATCCTTCTTCTTAGCCGTTGCTAACGCCAATCCACCAGTCATTTCCTCTTGTTTAATTAACGTTATCCTTTTGGAGTTTCCATGTGCTTTGCGGAGCATAACGTTACCGCGGTAACAACACGCTACGGCAACTCGATTGTTTAACTATTTTGAACCATTACTCATAACGTTACGTTAATAAATAACTTTTTAACTGCCCCGAGTCCTGACCTCGGCTCTAACTTCTGCTTGAACTGTCACCTTTGATGTCATCATCAGAGTCGTGTAGTTGTTTTGATCACGTGACATCAGTCACACAGGCAGCTCAGCCTCGCATTGGACGAAAGGGGGGGGGGGGGGGGGGTGATTGACAGCTGCGACAGTCAATCGCCGGGTCCTCTCGGGTGCTGTAGGACCCGGCCTTTCACAATAAGAGCCACGAGACCCGAGGCAAACTCCACCGGTTCCGACCCGGCTCCGGCGTCACTTCTTGTGAGTGGACCCAAACCCGAGCCGGGTCGGGTCGGAACCTCGGGTTTTCGGGTTGTCGTTTTTTTCCGAAGACCTCTAAAGTGGAGACTGAGTGTGTTTGTCAGTCTGGAAGAAGAAGGTCAACGTGTGTGTATCGGTGTGTGTATGGATGGACCTGGTTTCCAGTTTGAATCCCGAGCCAGAGAACAGGAAGTGATGTTTTCCTCTGTCTCCTCCCCTGCAGGTCGGCATCATGTGGGGAGCTCGGCGGAGGCGCGGCGTGCAGCCCTGAGGAGGCGTCGCCCTGCGTTCCTGCGGCTGGGAGGAGCGCGGCCCCCCCGCCCCCCCCTCCCCCTCCCCCTCCCCCCCCCCGCCGCGGCGCTCCGGGACGGCGGGTCTAAGATGTCCCTCAGCAGCGGCCCTGCAGCAGGCGGGAAAGGAGTGGACTCGAACGCGGCGGTGGACACGTACGACAGCGGCGATGAGTGGGATATCGGCGTGGGCAACCTGATCATCGACCTGGACGCCGACCTGGAGAAGGACAAGCTAGAGATGTCGAGCAGCAAGGAAGGGGGCGGGGCCATGGGCGTTCCCCCTGGCAACGCCACCGCTGCCGTGGCGACGCTACCAGACAATATAAAGTTTGTGAGTCCTGTCGCCGCGGCGGCAACGCAGGGCAAAGAGAGCAAATCCAAATCCAAGCGCAGTAAAAACTCTAAGGAGAGCGGCGGTGGCGGCGGTGGCGTGAAGGCGCCCGTTTCCGACGGCAACGCCAAGAAGGAGGGGGGGAAGGAGGCCCCGCCCCCTCCGCCGCAGCAGCAGCCGCCGCCGCCAACGCCGCAGCAGAACTCGACGCCCACGAAGGGCGGCGCCGACAAGTCCAGCAAACCGCCGCGCACGCCGACCGCCGCCAAGAAGGAGAAGGACGGAGCGGCGGGGAAAACCAAGAAGGAGAAGATGGAGGCGGCGGCGGCGGTTGGCGTGGCAACGGGCGCCGACAAGGAGCCAGTCCTCCCGCTGGGGACGCCACGCGGCGGTAGCGGCTGCAGCGTTGGGGCGTTCGAGTCCCAGACGCAGCAGCAGCAGCAGAACGCGGAGCTAGCGGCGGCGACGGCGGCCGAGCAGCTGCTGGACCAGACCTCCGTCGTCGCCATGGTAACGGAACAGGAGGAAGTGGAGGCCGAGTGTCGGAGTCTGAAGAAGGCCGTCGGAGGAGGAGAGAAGGTGAGAGGACGCATATATACCTTTATTCTGAAAGGGCTTTAATAGAAACATCTGCTTTTATTCTGAAAGGGCTTTGATAGAAACATCTGCTTTTATTCTGAAGGGGCTTTAATAGAAACATCTGCTTTTATTCTGAAGGGGCTTTAATAGAAACATCTGCTTTTATTCTGAAGGGGCTTTAATAGAAACATTTACTTTTATTTTGAAGGGGTTTTAATAGAAACATCTGCTTTTATTCTGAAGGGGCTTTAATAGAAACATTTACTTTTATTCTGAAGGGGCTTTAATAGAAACATCTGCTTTTATTCTGAAGGGGCTTTAATAGAAACATCTGCTTTTATTCTGAAGGAGCTTTGATAGAAACACCTGCTTTTGTTCTGAAGGGGCTTTTATAGAAACATGTACCTTTATTGTGAAGGGGCGTTAACAGAAACATCTGCTTTTATTCTGAAGGAGCTTTAATACAAACATTTGTAGTGGTGTCCGAATGTTTAGTGATTATTAATGTTCACTAAACCCACAATTCACCGCCACATGTAGTGAACATCCGATGGTCACTAACCGGAGCAAGATATCCCATCATGCATTGCGGTCACGGATCGCCGTTACCACAGCGACCCAGAACGACCGGTGTAGCTACCAAATAAATGCAGTAGTGACCAGTGTAGCTACCAAATAAATGCAGTAGTGACCGGTGTAGCTAATTTCTGTTAGCCCATCTATGGTGTTTTACATTATACGTTAGCATTAAGCTAGCGGACGTTGTGCTTAGTTGTGACACGTTGTTGTGAACGTTGTTTCAAACTATCTGGGTTTGATTGAACATCTTTGATGCTTAAATATATATATTAGCGCTTAATATATTGCCTTACTCCTCTTTTTATGTTGGTACATATACACCCGTAGGTCTATGCTACACCGGCCGTTACCATGGTTGTATCCATGGTACCTGCACCGGCTGTTACGATCGCGGTCGGAACGTTTTAATTACGTGAAGTAACACGTCATTAACTGTGCGGCGGGGTAGTGTCCAAAAGTGTTTTTTTTATTTGACCAGTGAGTCACTATATTAAATTCACTATATAGTGAGTAGGGAGGAGGGAATAAGGGAGTGATTTCGGACATAACCACATGCTTTTATTCTGAAGGGGCTTTAATAGAAACATCTACCTTTATTCTGAAGGGGCTTTAATAGAAACATCTACCTTTATTCTGAAGGGGCTTTAATAGAAACATCTACCTTTATTCTGAAGGGGCTTTAATAGAAACATCTACCTTTATTCTGAAGGAGCTTTAATAGAAACATCTACCTTTATTCTGAAGGAGCTTTAATAGAAACATCTACCTTTATTCTGAAGGAGCTTTAATAGAAACATCTACCTTTACTCTGAAGGAGGTAGAAGAAGAATGTATCCAATCACCAACCTGTGGCCATGTGACCTCATCAGTGACCTCATCAGTGACATCATCAGTCTCTCTCTCTCTCCTTCAGATGGAGTCCCCGGTCTCCACGCCGGCCCCGCCCCCCCTCCACCTCCTGGCGCCGGTCGCCAACAGCAACAGCGACAGCATCTCGTCGCCGTGTGAACAGATCATGGTGCGGACGCGCTCGGTGGCGGTGAACACGGCCGACGCGGCGCTCGCCACCGAGCCCGAGTGTCTGGGCCCGTGTGAACCGGGGACCAGCGTCAACCTGGAGGGCATCGTCTGGCAGGAGACCGAGGACGGTGAGGACACACAATAATACACAACAATACACAACAATACACACACTACACAATGGACACACAACAGTGACAGACGAGAGTTTCGCTACATACAGTATTTCTAATTTTTCATGTCAGTATATCACCGTTTAGACTAATCTGATGTTTGTAAAGTTTATAAAACCAATGATTGGACAAACATTACTATTTACGTGTGCACATTTTTGTAATTAGTCATGGTTATCATAGATTAGCCGGGCTAACGGTTAGCTACCTGTTTAACTTTAATAACTCAGTGACTCAATAAACGCTCCATGAACAAATATTTTCTCCAGCGGATATCTGAGTTCCAACATGACTGAGCTAACTGGAGTAGTTTCATGTCGTATCCCACAACGGGAGGGTTTTAACAGCTGACGTCCTGCTGGTAGCTTAGCTACCGCCGTTAGCTTTGCTACTGCCATTAGCTTACCTGCTGTTAGCTTTCCCTGTCAGCTGAGCCACTGATGCTTTCTAGACACTGTGATTCCCCCAAACTGAATAAATACAACACATAGCAACACAAAACACACACACAGAAATAGTAATGTTTCTTCAATCATTTCAGATTTGTCTAAACGGTGATAGGGCGTGAAAAACATGATATATATAGACCGAATCTCCTTGTTGTTTACATTCTACTTCTGGGTAGAAAACCAGCACGTAATTTGAATGAGATCAATAGTAACGAACGAGAGTTTAGCTATATATCATATTTTTCACGTCCTATCACCGTTTAGACAAATCTGAAATGATTGAAGAAACATTAGGCCTACTATTTCTGTGTGTGTGTTTTGTGTTGCTATGTGTTGTATTTATTCAGTTTGGGGGAATCACAGTGTCTAGAAAGCATCAGTGGCTCAGCTGACAGGGACAGCTAACGGTAGCTAAGCTAACGGCGGTAGCTAAGCTAACATCAGGACGTCAGCTGTTAAAACCCTCCCGTTGTGGGACACGACATGAAACTACTCCAGTTAGCTCAGTCATGTTGGAACTCAGATATCCGCTGGAGAAAATATTTTTTCATGGAGCGTTTATTGAGTCACTGAGTTATTAAAGTTAAACAGGTAGCTAACCGTTAGCCCGGCTAATCTATGATAACCATGACTAATCACAAAAATGTGCACACGTAAATAGTAATGTTTGTCCAGTCATTGGTTTTATAGACTTTACAAACATCAGATTAGTCTAAACGGTGATATAGTGACATGAAAAATTAGATAAATATAGTGAAAGTCTTGTCTGTCACTATTGTTCTCATGCTGGTTTTCTACCAGGAAGTAGAATGTAAACAACAAGGAGATTCGTTCTATACACTTCACTACAACACAACACTACATAACATAATACACCACACAACACAACACAATAAAAACAAACTTGTCAGATTGAACTTAACGACTTCACTAACAGGAAGTGAAGGAGTCAGACTTTCACATTAAAACACAGGTTGTTCAGTTTACTGCAGCTCTGTGTCTCAGAGACTTTTATTCTGAAAGGACAAAATCCATTTCACACCCAATCCCTCTGACACACACACACTCGTAAAACACAACGTTCAACAACCTGACAACTGATGATTAGAAATAACAAGTGAACACACACACACACACACACACACACACACACACACACACACACACACACACTCTCAGTCAGCGGTGTGTGTCGAGGTGACAGGAAGTTGTTCAGACATCAGTTGGACACTTTGATCGGCTGCGGTCGGCGAAAAGTTTCAGTTCTTCAGAGTCTGAGTGTGAGTGTGTGTGCGTGTGTGTGTGTTCAGGTCGTTCACTAACTAACTGTGTGTGTGCGTGTGTGTGTGTGTGTGTGCGTGTGTGCAGGCATGCTGGTCGTCAACGTCACCTGGAGGAATAAGACGTACGTGGGAACGCTGCTGGACTGTACGAGACACGACTGGGCTCCACCAAGGTAACACACACAACAAACACACACACACACGCACACATCAATACAATGATCCAATAAAAACAGAGCAGATTTTCAGAATAAAACACTCAGAGCTTTGTTGTGACATCACAAAGTGACAGGAAGTCCTGACGGCTGGTTTTAAGGCTTTAACAGAGCTTTGATAGAATCATCTACCTTTTATTTTGACGGAGCTTTAACAGAAATATCTACCTTTATTCTGAAGGAGCTTTAATAGAAACATCTACCTTTATTTTGAAGGAGCTTTAACACAAACATCTACCTTTATTTTGAAGGAGCTTTAATTGAAACATCTACCTTTATTTTGAAGGAGCTTTAACACAAACATCTACCTTTATTTTGAAGGAGCTTTAACACAAACATCTACCTTTATTTTGAAGGTTCTGCGAGTCGCCCACCAGCGACGTGGAGATGCGTAGCGGCCGCGGGCGGGGCAAGAGGATGCGTCCCAGCAGCAACACGCCGCTCAACGACAACAGCAACTCCTCCGACAACAAAGGCAGCGGCAGCAGCAAAACACGCGGCGCCGCGGCCAACAGCAAAGGTCGCCGCGGCAGCCAGACGGCGAGCGGCGGCGGCGTCGGTGGCGGCGTTAGCGTCGTTGAGGACGCGAAGGCGAGCCCGTCGTCGGCCAAGAGGAAGTCGACCAAACCGACGTCGGACATGGAGCCGACGTCGAGCTCCGAGGACACGAAGGCGTCGAAACGCATGAGAACAAACTCCACCGGCAACGCCGCGGCCGCCGCCGTCCCGCCGCCGCTGCTCCTCGCCGCCACGGCCGCCGCGGGGAAGTCCGACTCGCTGCCGCCGCCGCCGCCGCACCTCGACCGCACGTGTCCGTCGCCGGTGCTCATCGACTGCCCGCATCCGAACTGCAACAAGAAATACAAACACATCAACGGGCTGAAGTACCACACGGCGCGGGCGCACAACGACCACGACGACGTCCGCCTCGACCACGACGCCGACAGCGAGTACGGCGCCGACGACGCGACCGCCGCCATGATGCATCATCACCCCGACGCCGGCGGCTGCAACGGCGCCGCCGCCGCCATCTCGCCCGCCCGCTCCACCACGCCCAAAGGACGCGGCTTCGACGCTCCATCGCCGTCGCCGTCGTCATCGTCGTCCTCGACAACGGGGAAGAAGGGGAAGAAGAAAGGCGGCGGCGGCGGCGGGGAGGCGGAGCCCGAGGGGACGGACGGCGGCGGCGGCGAGGACGCGGCGTGTCTGACGGACGAGGCGAGCAACGACGGCATGGACGACAGGAAGGTGAAGAAGATGGCGGGCGGCGGGAAGCCGGATAAACTGACTCAGAAAGGCGTGAAGCCGCCGCGGCCCGGGGCGCCCGCCGCCGCCGCCACGTCGCCGTCGCCGTACGCCATGCAGCAGCCGGCGACGTCGCCCGCCCTCGTCCCCGTCCCTAAGAGCCCGCAGCTGAAGAGCGGCGCCGCGCCCAAACCGCCGCCGCTCACCGACGCCGCGCTCGCCGCCGCCGCCGCCAAAGACAAGAAGAAGAAGGACAAGAAGAAGCGCGAGGGAGCGGCGGCGGCGAAAGACGGCGACAGTCCGAAGGCGGCGTGCAGGCGGGCGGAGGAGGGGCGAAGTCCGTACTCGGACGACGCGTTGCTCAACGGCTCCTCGGACACGCATCAGAGCCGCCTGGCGAGCATCAAGGCCGAGGCCGACAAGGTTGGTTGGTTTGTTTATTAAAGACTCCCATTACAGGGTTCCTGCGAAAGTATGGAAAAGTATGGAATTTGATTTTATACAGTTCCAGGTCTGGAAAAGTATGGAAAATGGAAATTATTGTATGGAAATATATTTATCTTAATACTTATCTGAGTTTGGTCTCATCTGAAGTTATCTGGGTTAATTATTTTTGTATGCACTATTGCTACAATCTCCTGGAAATGATTTGGTTACTAATGGTTAATAACATACAGAATAATGAAAACAAATGATTAATTGCATGATTTTTTAAAACTATTTTTCAACTATTTACTCATATCACAAGTTATTTGAATTTCTTTACCGAGAAGCCTGGAAATTAGGGTCTGGAAAAAGTATGGAATTTGGAAATTTCAAATGTCGATGTGGAGGAGCAGCGGCTCTACTCCGAGCTCCTCCCGGGTGACAGAGCTCCTCCCCCTATCTCTAAGGGAGCGCCCCGCCATCCTGCGGAGGAAACTCATTTCGGCCGCTTGTATCCGGGATCCCGTTCTTTCGGTCATGACCCAGAGTTCATGACCATAGGTGAGGGTGGGAACGTAGATCGACCGGTAAATCGAGAGCTTTGCCTTTCGGCTCAGCTCCTTCTTCACCACGACGGACCGATACAATGACCGCATTACAGCGGCCGCCGCACCGATCCGCCTGTCGATCTCGCGCTCCGTTCTCCCCTCACTCGTGAACAAGACCCCGAGATACTTAAACTCCTCCACCTGAGGCAGGAACTCTCCCCCGACCGGGAGGGTGCAAGCCACCTTTTTCCGGTCGAGAACCATGGCCTCGGACTTAGAGGTGCTGATTCTCATCCCAGCTGCTTCACACTCGGCTGCAAACCGTCCCAGTGCATGCTGAAGGTCCTGGCTCGAGGGAGCCAACAAGACCACATCATCTGCAAAAAGCAGAGATGAAATCAAGTGGCTCCCGAACCGTACCCCCTCCGGCACTTGGCTGCGCCTAGAAATTCTGTCCATAAAAATAATGAACAGAACCGGTGACAAAGGGCAGCCCTGCCGGAGTCCAACACGCACCGGGAACAGGTCTGACTTACTGCCGGCAACGTGAACCAAGCTCCTGCTCCGGTCATACAGGGACCGTACAGCCCTCAGCAGAGGGCCTCCGACCCCATACTCCCAGAGCACCTCCCACAGGATGCCACGTGGGACACGGTCGAAAGCCTTCTCCAAGTCCACAAAGCACATGTCGACTGGTTGGGCAAACTCCCATGAGCCCTCAGCACCCTGCGGAGGGTGTAGAGCTGGTCCAGCGTTCCACGGCCAGGACGAAAACCGCATTGTTCCTCCTGAATCCGAGGTTCGACTATCGGCCGAATTCTCCTCTCCAGCACCCTGGAATAGACTTTCCCCGGGAGGCTGAGGAGTGTGATCCCCCGGTAGTTGGAACACACCCTCCGGTCCCCCTTTTTGAAGAGAGGGACCACCACCCCGGTCTGCCAGTCCAGAGGCTCTGTCCCCGACTGCCACGCGATGCTGCAGAGGCGTGTCAGCCACGACAGCCCCGCAACATCCAGAGACTTGAGGTACTCAGGGCGGATCTCATCCACCCCCGGTGCCTTGCCACTGAGGAGCTTCCGGACTACCTCAGTGACTTCAGCTTGGGCGATGAATGAATCGACCTCTGAATCCTCAGCCTCTGCTTCCTCGACGGAAGGCGTGTCAGTGGGATTGAGGAGATCCTCGAAGTATTCCTTCCACCGCCCGACGATATCCCCAGTCGAGGTCACCAGCTCCCCTCCTCCACTGTAAACAGTGTTGGTGGAGCACTGCTTCGCCTCCTGAGGCGTCAGATGATTTGCCAGAATTTCCTCGAGGCCGACCGGTAGTCCTCCTCCATGGCCTCCCCGAACTTTTCCCAGAGCCGAGTTTTTGCTTCTGCGACCGCCCGGGCTGCCGTCTGCTTGGCCTGCTGGTACCCGTCAGCTGCCTCGGGAGTCCCCCGAGCTAGCCAGGCTCGGTAGGACTCCTTCTTCAGCTTGACAGCATCCCTTACTTCTGGTGTCCACCACTGGGGATTGCCACGACAGCAACCGGAGACCTTACGGCCAGTTGACAGCTCAGCCCCTCTCTTCACCCGAGTGTCCAAGACATACGGCCGGAGATCAGATGACACGACTACAAAGTCGATCATTGACCTCCGTCCTAGGGTGTCCTGGTGCCACGTGCACTGATGGACACCCTTATGCCTGAACATGGTGTTCGTTATGGACAGACTGTGGCTAGCACAGACGTCCAATAACAAAACACCATTTGAGGCCGTTCCTCCCAATCACACCTCTCCAGGTAACACTGCCGCTGCCCACGTGGGCGTTGAAGTCCCCCAGCAGAACGATGGAGTCCCCAGTTGGAGCAGCTTCTAGTTCCTCCAAGGGCCTCCAGGAAGGCCGGTACTCTGCACTGCTGTTCGGCCCGTAGGCTGAGACAACAGTGAGAGACCTGTCCCCGACCCGAAGGCGCAGGGAAACGACCCTCTCGTTCAGTGGGGAGAACTCCAACACATGGCGGCTGAGCTGGGGAGCTATGAGCAAGCCCACACCAGCTCGCCGCCTCTCACCATGGGCAACTCCAGAGTGGAAGAGAGTCCAGCCTCTCTCCAGGAGTTGGTTCCAGAGCCCAGGCTGTGCGTGGAGGTGAGCCCGACTATCTCTAGCCGGTACCGCTCAACCTCCCGCACGAGCTCAGGCTCCTTCCCCCCCAGCGAGGTGACGTTCCATGTCCCTAAAGCCAGAGTCGTTGTCCGGGGATTGGGTCGCCGGGGCCCCCGCCCACGGCTGCCACCCAAAACACACGGCACCGGCCCCTCATGGTCCTTCCTGCGGGTGGTGGGCCTACTGGAAGGCCGGCCCACGTCGCTCGCGAGCCGCTTTGTTCTTGGGCCACCTGTAGTCTAGTCATATTTCTCTTTGATGTATTGGACCAGATCACAGAGCAGTAATCCAAGTGTGTCAGCACTAGTGCTTGTACTACGTTTAATTAACTGATTGGGTATGCATTTCCTGCAGTGTTTAATCACAGCCATACCTCTGCCCATGTTCTGCATTAGGGCTGGGCCGATACGCTTTTGTGCCGATTCGATTCTCTAACGATTTTTGGGTCCCGATTCGATTTAAATTGCGATTCTGATTAAACAAGTATTGCGATTCGATTTTACCAAGTATTGCGATTATATATTTCAATTATTGTGATTTTCTTTCCTTAAGAGCAAGAGCAGGTTGAACCAAACACTTGACAATACATCATAAGTCATATTTACAAAAAACAATACACACGACATCACATCAGTTTGTCTGTTGTGTTCGTTTGTTCACATAGATACCTGTGAACAAGCGAACACAACAGGCCGGTTTGACTTTGTCGAGTGTAATGGCACAGAATACATGATCGTACAATAAAGATTGGTCGTCGCGGTTAATATAAAAATCAATTTTTTGGCCCAGCCCTATTCTGCATTATCTGGTCCGCTTGTTTATTCCAGGACATTTGACTGTCTACAACAGTAATGCCCAATAATTTTACTTCTCTCACTTGTTCTACTAAGGTCTACAGCTTCTCCGACAACGCGCCCTCGCCGTCCATCGGCGGCGGTGGTGGCGGCAGAGGGATGGACGCCACCGCCCTCAACCAGAACGGCGCCGAAAAAACCGAAACCGGCAGCCCCGCCTACTCCGACATCTCCGACGCTGGGGAGGACGGCGGCGAGGCGAGGGCGGCGGCGGCGGCGGCAGCGGCTGCAGCTGCAGCGGCGGCGGCGGTAGAGGGCGTGGTGGTGAAGGTGAAAACGGAGCCTGATCAGACGCCACGGGAACGAGAACGAGAAGGGGGCGGAGCCAAGAAGGCGCTGTTCCCGCCGCGGCCGCCGAGCAAGGAGGCGCCGTTCTACCCGAACTACGACTCGTACTACTCGCCCGGCTACGGCGCCGCGCCGCCGCTGCACGCCGACGGCAGCGAGGTGAAGGTGAAGAAGGAGGAGGAGGAGGCGCCGGTGGAGCTGATGAAGCCGGAGCCTCAGGAGGAGCGGCAGCGTGTTGCCGTGGCGGCGGCGGCGGCGGCGGGGGCGGAGCCTCAGCAGCCGTCCGTCATCCAGCGGCCCAACGTGTTCTCGGCGCCGCTCTACTACAACCAGTACTACGTGCCGCCGCCGTACGCCTACGCGGCGCCCGACCAGGCCTACCACGCCCACCTGATGGCGTCCGGCCCCGCCTACCGCCAGCAGCCGCAGCACCACGACGACCGCCATCGCCACGACAACAGGAAGGACAACAAGGAGCGCGAGCAGAAGCTGGCGCCGCCCTCGCTGTCCAGAGCGCCGTCCCTCACCGACCTCGGCGCCAAGGGGGCGGGGCTCAACGCCGCCAACGCCAACAAGCAGCCCAAAGAGGCCCCGTTGCCCCTGACGACGACGACGCCGCTGCCGCCGCCGCCCTCGGAGCAGGCGAAGTCGGTCATCATGGCGAAGGGGGAGGAGCCTAAAGGCCCCGCCCCGCCCCCCCAGGAGGGGCTGAAGATGAAGCTGAGCGAAGCAGGGCATCATGGGAAGGAGGACGCCGTCGCCAAGGCAACGGGGGCGGAGTCAGGACGGCCGGCCGGCGTCGAGCCGGCGATGTGGTACCGACAGGTAACGGCCAATCAGCCAATCACTGATCAATGGACCACTTACACAACGTAGTGTGACGCAAGTTACGGGTTGTTTACTTCTGGTTGTCATCGTTACCATAGCGCTGCTGTATTTAGATTAGCTACATCTAACACGTAACACCACATTTTGCCGTTAGCCGTTCGGCTATTTTTATTTTTTAAATAATAATTATCATTTTTTATTACCTTCTTAATATAACTAACTAGCTGCCCGGCTAGCGGCTAACTAGCCGTTACCGTAATGACCAGTTAGCGGCTAGTTAGCAGCTCGGCTTTTATTTAAACAATAAAAAACACCGTAATGTTTATGAAGAGGGCAACCAACTCTTCTTTAAGCCTCTCTTTGCTCCTAATGTCTTAATTCTCCGTGACTTTTCACTTGCCGAGCGGCTAACGGCAAAATGCGATCAATAATGATCACAAATGCTTCGACCACTAACCCGTAACTTCGTAACCCGGAAGTGCGTCACACTACGTTGTGCAAGTGGTCAATGACGAGAGAACTAGAGATGATGATCACATGAGTGAGTTTTTATTAAACCTCCTCTTCCCTCTCTCCTGTTTTCTCCTCTTCTCTCTCTCCTCCTCTTGTCTTTCCCTCTCTCCTCTCCTCCTCTTCTCCTCCTCTCCCTCCCCTCCTCCAGGAGCCCGACTCCCGCCTGTGGCCCTACGTCTACCCCCACAAATACTCGGAGGCTCCCAAACCTCAGGAGGAGGAGCGGTGGAAGGAGGAGCGGGAGCGGGAGAGGGAGAGGGAGAGGGAGAGGGAGGGGGGCCGGGAGAGGGAGAGGGGGGACAGGAAGCTGAAGGAGGAGCGGCCGCGGCTGCAGAAGGAGGAGGTGAAGGAGGGGGGGGTGGAGGGAAGGACTCAGCTGCCTCTAGAGGAGCACAGAGGAGGAGGAGGAGGAGTAGGGAAGGAGGTGCACCCCCCCCACATGCAGTTCTCCTCCCCGCTGGCGCAGCACCAGGGCTACATGCCCTACATGCACGGCGCCTACGGTTACGGCCAGGGATACGAGCCCAGTCACCCCGGTTACCGAGGGATGCCCTCGGTCATGATGCAGGGATACCCAGGTGAGTCGGGACTACGGTAACTATGGGATGGATCTGGACCAGTCACTCTCACTGTGTGTGGCTCCCTCTAGTGGCACGTTAAAGTATCACTGAGTTAAATATTAATAACACTAGAGAATGCATTTCCTCAAGGAAATACGAAAAATGTGTGAATGCTGAAAACTGAACGCCGTTACTGAAGTAATGCTGCAACGCCTTTTCCCTCTCTCCTCTTTTTCTCCTCCCCTTCCCTCTCTCCTCCTTCTCTTTCTCCTCCTCTTCTCTTTCCCTCTCTCCTTCTTTCCCCTCCTCTCCTCTTTTCTCCTCCTCTTCTCCAGAGGAATCACTCAATTAAATATAAATAACACTAGAGAATGCATTTCCTCAAGGAAATACGTGTGAATGCTGAAAGCTGAACGCCGTTACTGAAGCAATGCTGAATGAGCTGAAGAAATTGTTGAAACAATCTTCTCCTCTTCTCTCTTTCCCTCTCTCCTTTTCTTCTTCTCCGCCTTTTCCCTCTCTCCTCTTTTTCTCCTCCTCTTCCCTCTCCTCCTTCTCTTTCTCCTCTCCTCTTTCCCTCTCTCCTTCTTTCTCCTCCTCTCCTCTTTTCTCCTCCTCTTCTCCAGAGGAATCACTCATTTAAATATAAATAACGCTTGAGAATGCATTTCCTCAAGGAAATACGTGTGAATGCTGAAAGCTGAACGCCGTTACTGAAGCAATGCTGAATGAGCTGAAGAAATTGTTGTTGGTACGCAGAGGAATCACTCAATTAAATAACACTAGAGAATGCATTTCCTCAAGGAAATACGAGTGAATGCTGAAAGCTGAACACCGTTACTGAAGCAATGCTGAATGAGCTGAAGAAATTGTTGAAACAATCTTGAAAACTACACTAAAGCTAAAACATTTTAAGCTGAGAGATGAATGGGGTAAAAGCTTTAAAAAGGTAGAAAAATGTAGAAATCCTGCATGTTTAAGTGTAACAGTTGAAGATTTCGTAGAGTTGAAAAATGTAGCTAACCTGAAAGTAAAGAAAACTGATGAAACAATGCTGACATAGCTGAAGCAATAGCTGAGAATAGATTGAAGGAAATACGGGTGAATGCTGAAAGCTGAACGCCATTGCTGAAGCAATGCCGAATTAACTGAAGCAATTGTTGAAAATATTCTGAATAATCTGAAGAAAATGAAGAAATCCTGAATGTTTTAAGTAGGGGTGGGAGAAAAAATCCATTCACATAAATATTGCGATATCTTTTTTGACGATTTTTAAATCGATTTTTATTTTTTTTTTCAAAAATCGATTTTTTTCTTTCAAAAATCATTTTTAAAAAAAAAATTTTTTTTTGAAAAGGGTTTAAGTTCACTTTATAATGGAGTATGTTTAACATTCTCCATTATAATTTAATTTATAGGCTCCTACAGTATTTGTGTGCAGATAAATGTTAAAAATGCAGACTAAAAATCGAGAGAATCTGCAATATCGTAGAATCGCAATTTAAATCGAATCGCCATCCAAAAAAATCGTAGAAGAATCGAATCGGGAGAAAAGCATATCGTCCCAGCCCTAGTTTTAAGTGTAACAGTCGAAGAATTTGAAGAGTTGAAATCGGTCCCTCGCTTTATTGTGACTGGTCCCTCGTTTTATCGTGTCCCCAGAAACGCTTCCTGTTGTTTGGCTGTATCTGGTTCCTCTGAGCAGCAGCAGCAGTTTCCTGTGTCCACTCTTCCACCATGTTTGTCCTCTGACGTCTGTCCTCTGTCCTCTGTCCTCAGCGTCCTACCTGCCGGCCGGCTACTCCTTCCCCTCGTACGCGGGGGGGAAGATGGGGGGGCCGGGGGAGGAGGGGGAGAAGCCCTCCCGGTCCAGCCCCACGGTGAAGCCGCCCGGCGAGGCCAAAGCTCTGGAGCTGCTGCAGCAGCACGCCAGCCAGTACAAGAGCAAGTCGCCGTCCATCCAGGACGCCAAGGGCTCACACGACCGGGAGCGGGAGAGAGAGAGGGACCGGGAGAGAGAGAGGGAGAGGGAGAGGGAGAGGGAGGGGGACCGACCCCGATCCTCCCCCTCCCAACGCATCCTGCCCTCCCACCACCACCTGGGATACCCCCTGCTGTCGGGGCAGTACGACCTGTCCTACGCCTCAGGTGAGGGACGGTTCTCAGAGACAGAAACTTTATCTTAGAGAGGAGGTGTGGTCATGACTCTGAGCTCTGATTGGTTGTTACATGACTGAGACGAAATATCTGGGCCCAGTTGTTAATCTGGATAAAAATTATCTGGATTGCATTTCCTCAAGGAAATACGTGTGAATGCTGAAAGCTGAACGCCATTACTGAAGCAATGCTGAAGAAATTGTTGAAACAATGTTGAAAACTACACTAAAGCTAAAACATAAAACTTGTAAGATGAGAAATGAATGGGGTAAAAGCAGTAGGGATGTTAAAAAGGTAGAAAAATCCTGCATGTTTAAGTGTAACACTTGAAGATTTCGTAGAGTTGAAATCTGCAGCTAACCTGAAAGTAAAGAAAACTGATGAAACAATGCTGACATAGCTGAAGCAATAGCTGAGAATGGATTGAAGGAAGGAATAGAAGGAAATACGTGTGAATGCTGAATGCCAAGCAATGCTGAATACTAAAAAGTTTTGAACAACACAAACTGAGGGTTTGATCCAGATGAAAACCAAGACTGGATCATGTGATATAATCGTTTTTGGTTTTGAAACAACCCATTTTCCAGATTTGATCCGATCCTTTATCCAAAATCTGCTCAGATCAGATTACCTTTGAACACCTGGGCCCAGATGTTTTCAGCAGCTGCAGAAAATCAAGTCAAACGTCTGTATGAAGTGTCGGCCATGTTGGATCTGACCCGTCTCTCTCTCTCTCTCTCTCTGTCTGTGTCTCAGGTCTCTCGTCCTCAGCCATCGTCGCCAGTCAGCAGGCGTCCGCCCCGTCCATGTACCCCCCCCCACGGAGGTGAGACAGGTGAGACACTGAACCTCTTCCTGTGTGAACTACAGCAGAAAACAGAAGATATAAAATACAATATGACTCATGTTTAAAAATAATTGTATAAATGTAATAATGATGACGTATTAAATGGAATGTGCCTTTAAAGCTTATTACAAATGTGAAACCTGACAAATGTACCATGTGCTCCTTTTAAATGAAGCAAAACAAAGAATATATTGCTTTTAGCCTTAAATGTGCAGTTTTACTTAGATGAACAAATGAAAACACAGACATCCTCTCTCATCCTCTTTCACTGTCTCACAGTTTTAGACATAAAAATATAATTGTACAGAAATACAAACTCAAACCATAAAACAGGATCAATAACACATTGGTTTACATGTTTTTAACGTGTGAACAACACAACGTTGTGTAGAGAGAAAGGAGGCAGTTAATTAATTTATTTTATTTTATTATTACTATTGTTTTATCTGTATCCTGTTTCCAGGAACACTTGTGTTCTTCTTCTTCTGTATGTTGGCCCATGTGAGCTGCTTTGCTCTTCTTTTTACTGTGTTTATAAATATAAAACAAGAGAATCTGAACTTGGATCAGATGAAGTTTCAGTGTTTTCAGTCCAGAGACCTTCATCAGTGTCATCTCCTTCTTTTAAATACTTTTCAGTGGTTTTCTGGGACCTTGGCCTTCGCTGGTCGTGAGTGTGGTGATTTACGCCAACTGTATTTATGAATAAAAAGTTAGATTTCTACGGAAGTGCAGAGCTGTCACACTGAGAAAAAAAAAACGGCTCAGTATCAGGTAATAACGTGAAAGTATTACGTTATTTCAAGATATTAAAGTATCACGTTATAATGTGAAAGTATTACGTTATTTCGTGATAAGATGTTTTCACGTTATAACTAGGGATGCACATTTAGAATTTTTTTTCTGACCGATAACCGACGCTCGTTAACCGATTATTAACCGTTAACCGATAAGATTAAGATGCTTGCGGCGCACGGCCAAAAAAAAAAAAAAAAGTATCGCTCCAATTTTTTTTTTTTTTTTTTGCCGTTAAATATACACACGTGCGCCGCGACAGCTGATCAGTGGCTCTGTCTCAGCTGATCGCGCTCATATGGAGGTTAGATCGTCCAATGTAGAACTGTTTTTATAAAGTGCAGCCAAACACCAGGCTGAAGGAGCAGCAGAGCTCTGACAGCTCCTCTGTGGAGCTGCAGGTGAACAGGCTGGAGAGCAGCCACGTCCTCGTCCTCTTTTTTATTTTATTTTCTTTTTCTCTCAGCGCCGTAGTTACAGGTGATTCACATCTATGTCCGTGTAGCTACATTTATTGTCTGACCTTCCTTCACGGGGGCTGCTGCACATACTGTCAGTCCTCCTGTCTAACTTTTTGCTGTGAAATATGACTGAAGGCAGTGAACTCTGCACGTGTCGACACGCCCCCATGAGTTGACGACATAAGGAGCTAATAAAATAAATCAATAACCGATAGTATTAATCGGTCAAAGTTCTTGTTATCGGTTAACGGTTAAACGGTTAATCATGTGCATCCCTAGTTATAACGTGAAATTATTAATATTTTTTCATGCGATAAAGTGCCTGTTGATCCAGTTTATCCAAATGACGCCTGTTTGGAAGTTTGCTCCGCCGCTTGCGGAGCAGTGAAGCTCCACCTGTGGAGCCGCTAGGCTACCACCGCACGAGCGGACCATCACAGAGGCAGCAGCCGAGCTACTGAGGTGGTTGGCCGGATGACCTACGTCGTCATGCCGGGGGAGACCGGGATGACAGCGGAGGTTAGCCGGCCGACCACCACAGCAGCTCGGCTGTGATCCGCTCGTGCGGCAGAAAAAATATTAATAATTTCACGTTATAACGTGAAAACATCTTATCACAAAATAACGTTATACTTTCATGTTATAACGTGAAACCTTTCACGTAATTTCATGGATGCAAACAGCGCGCCGAAAAGCGAAACTCGCTTTTTTCATGACCAATTAGGTGACTTGTGTGAATCGTTCAGATCCGAAGAGTTTTTGTTTTTGGGAGGGGGGGGGGGGTCTCAGCGTCTCAGCGTCTCAGCTGGGGTCAGTAAAATGTTTTTCTAACAGGCTGACAGTGACAATCACGTGAAACTGAGGTGAACTCATTCATGGTCTCTGATTACACTGATAACAGCCGAACTCAAACGTAGACGCGCGACGTGCGCGCTCATTAAGCGGCGAGTATCCGCGTGCAGTTGGTGCGACGGCGACGCTGTTTTTTCCCCCGTGCATGTCATGGATGTATTATATTAACGGTGCATGTCCGTGGAGCTGTGCACCGGACATGCCCCGTTTCAGAGGTGAAGGAAGCTCTGAAGACGTCGCCTCCGACATGTAGAATGTGTTCAATTAAAGTGAAACTAACACATTATATAGGCCTATATGTCCATTACACACTGAATGAAACATCCCATGTCTTTATTTATTCAGTTTATTTTAATAGTAATAATTGTGACTAACATTCAGTGAAGACATAAAATTCAGTATCTCCAAAATTGAAATATTGCAAAGGATTTTTTTTTAAAGCATTTTAATATAGAAATGTTGGCCTTCTGAAAACTATGTCCATCTATATGCACTCAATACTTGGTTGGGGTTGAACTACTGGAAATTGACTTTTCCGTGATATTGTAATGTACTTATTTGTTAATGGTGAGCGCGCCCCCCCCACCCCCCCCCGGAAATTCCTCTCTTTTTTGGTCCTGACCCGTTTGCATCCCTGTAATTACCTGATACTGAGCCGTTGTTTTTTTTTCTCGGTGTGACAGCTCTGCACTTCCATAAATAAAACGGTGCTCTTCAAAATAAAAGCCCAACAGACCACAAGGCGGCGCTGCAGGATGTGAAAACAACCACAACACATGAGGCTAATGACCGTCTTAGTGGACGTTCCTCTCTCTGACCAATCGTGTCCTCTTGTCCTCCACAGGCACAACCCCTGATTGGCTGATTGGCTGACGTCCCCCCCCAGCCCCCCCCCCCCTCCCTCCTCTCACCTGGAGTCATGTGACTGGATCACATGATGATGAGACGTTTCTGCTGCAGCATCAGTTCAATGGTGTCGCTGCGCTGGGTTTCCCTGCCTGGACGTCTGGACCGGACCAAACCGGATTAGACCGGATCGTCCTGGTCCAGACCACCGAGGTCAGAGTGGACGTGGGCGGAGCCTCAGAGACGCTGCAGGAGGAGGAGGAGGAGGAGGAAGAGGAGGAGAAGGAGGAGGAGGAGGAGCAGCTGTGACTCCACTAATTAAAAAAACACAAACACTGTGGACGGACCAATCAGAGCGCAGCGTTCAGACTGACTGGCCCCTCCCCCCTCCTCTCCTCCTCCTCAGTGTGTAGCTGTACTGTATCTGTGTATGTGTGTGTGTGTGTGTGTGTGTGTGTGTGTGTAAATACTGTACAGAGGAATTATTTTAAAGAGCCTGTTGAAGCTGTTTCCTACTCTTCTTTGTCTGTAGCCTCTGTTTTTCTACTGTTGTTGATCTGATATTAAACCTGTAGCTGGTGAACGACGCTCCACTCGACTCGACTCACATCCTCAATAATCACTCGTCAATCATCTGATCCACTTTATTCACACAGCACATTCACCACAACATAACAGCACAAAATGGTTCAGAAACAATGAGAAATGAGGATTAAAAATAAAGATTTTTGATTTTTTTTAACCCTCCTGTTGTCCTTCTGGATCAAATTCTGCCTTCCTTCCTTTCTCCCTTCCTTTTTTCCTTCCTTCCTTCCTTCCTTCATCCGTCCTTCTGCTTCCTTCCTTGACCTAATCTGTTCCTTCCCTCCATTTTTCCTTCCTTCCTTTGTTCCCTTCATCCTTTCTTCTTCGTCCTTCCTCTTTTAATCCAGTTCACCCAATCTGTTCCCTCCCTCCCTCCATCTTTCTTTCCTTCCTTTTTCCCTTCCTTCTTTCCTTCCTTCCTTCCTTCCTTCCTTCTTCTTCCTTCCTTGAACGAATCTGCTCCCTCCCTCCATCTTTCTTTCTTTTCCCCTTCCTTCCTTCCTTCCTTCCCTTCGTCCTTACTTCTTCCTTCCTAATTGACCCAATCTGTTCACTCCCTCCATCTATCCCTCCAGCTATCTTACCTTCCTTTTTCCCTTCCTTCTCTCCTCCCATCTCTCCCTTCGTCCTTCCTGCCTTCCTTCCTTTCTTTCTTGACCCAGGAGGACAACAGGAATAAATTAATAATAAAAAAAAAACAGAATAAGAAGGAGCTAATGGATTAAAAATACAATAAAATGAGAATTAAAAAGACGAACAAGTAGGTAGGGTCAATAATCAATCACCCAAACCTGCAGGTCCGGTCTCCATCCTCCTTCAAAATAAAAGCTGAGACGGTCAATAAATCCAGATGTGATGGAGATCGACCTCACAGTTTGATGTTGTGTTGCTATGGAGACGCCACGGTGACACATCATTATCATCAGACGTAACGGAAACGTGTTTATTTGGTTAAAAAAAAAAAGTTTTATCTCTTCAACACTTTTATTTTTATAGATTTTTGTCAGTGAAGTTGAAAAAAACATTTTATTACTTTGCTTCATTTCGTTCAGATTCTACAAACCAATCAATCAGCAGTGAGGTGGGCGTGGCCTGACTCACCTGTACCTGAAGTATCTGACCAGAAAATGAGTGTGGGAAAAAATTTAGAATATGAACTAACAGGATCAATTTGAGAGTTCGTGCTATTTTGCTTCTTTCACACGTCGTCTTTCAGAAAAGTGGAAATAAATGGTAGAAAATCCACATTAAGGTTTTTATTTTACATTCATTTTGTCTGTAGATTTCTCCTAAATTCACCAAAAATGGTCATATACTTTGTATCATAGCAACAAATCCTAAAAGTAGGATTGACAATAACAATCTATATAATTTTACAGCACAGTTTCCTCAGAAAGAGTTTTTCAGACTCAGACTCCTCTCTAGAAATCTCCACTTCAGCAGCACTTCCAGACACCAAACCTTCCACTTTGATCCCTTTCTATATTCTGAAGGTTTTTACAGAGGGGATTGTTGATATATCATTCACAGCCTCATTTATACAACATTTTAGTACTAAAAACATGGAGACATTAGATGTTTTTTTAGGGCTGGTGACAGTATTTTCTCATTTACAGAGTGATAAAAAGAGATATCCACAATCCTCCTCTGGAAAAACTAAAGACTCTAATATGTCAACAAAATAAAACAAAGTAGCTTCATCCATTGTTCAGGTTTCTGTTCTGGAAATATATGCAAATTAGCGCATATTTCATCAGATATCACCACATTTACATATTTAAACATACATTTTGACAAAACTTGTTTCCACCAGGAGGCGCTGACATCAGGAAGAAGAATAAAGTCACTTAAAATCTGTTGTTTTTCATTTTTAAACAAGTGAATAAAACACACTTCTTCACTTTTATTGTTTGTTTAAAAGTTTTAATTCTCTTTTACGACATTTACTTGAGTCATTGAACTCACCATGAATCAGAGTATTCCAGATGTAGTAAAGTTTCCTCCTCAGTTCCTCAGTTTTCCTTCCAGATGTTCAGAGCAGCTGCAGCAGCTTCACCCACCGAGACGGACCACAATGCACTGCAGCTTCACCACATCACCTGGATTTAAAGGACAATTCCGGGCAAATTCAACTGGGGGCTGTATGTTCCTATCATTTTAGGTCTAACAGAAGGAATCTGAAGATGTTCAGTTTAATGTCTCCTGTTTTGCGGTAGTTGTGTCTGTCCTGTCTGTTCAAGCCAGTCCAGAGTTGATATTCCTGTGTTTCTGACACAAACGGGAGCTTCCCACTGCACCTGAACACACCGAGCGTCAACTTGGGTCTCGACTCCGGGAGACTTTGAATTAGATCTAGTTTTACAAACATGTCGGCTTGTTGAAGTAAATAAACTTCTGGCTGCATGTTTGAGTCTCCATCTGACGCTGTCTGTGGCTTTGAGGGATGGAAACAGCCTAAACAGCAGAACTTACATCCACTCCCATTCATCGCTGCCGTGGCGACGCGGGAACAGACACAACTACCGCAAAACAGGAGACATTAAACTGGACATCTTCAGATTCATTCTTGTAGGAGCCATAATACATAGATAGGTAAGAAAAAAAAAGAGTTGGAAACTTAGATTGTATTTTATTATTTCTAAGTTTGTATGTTAGATCTATGTGTTCTATATCTATAGTGCAGAGTAGAGCGAGATTACGGCACTACTGCCTCAGTTTGAATGAGAGGGAGCACAGTTTTATTACAGAGTGATGGATGAAAATTGATTTTTCTTCAGTAAAGTTTTTGTTTTTAAACGGATACATCTCTTATTCATTCCTGTAAGAATCCCTCGCCTTTCATCCTCTCACGTGGCTTTGACAACACGAAGGAAAGCCACGACACTTCTGTTAGACCTAAAATGATAGGAACATACAGCCTGAGTTGAATTTGCACCGGAATTGTCCTTTAAAGAGCTGAACCTAAAACCTGTTCAGTCTGGAGTCGCTCTGAATTTGCCCAGAATTGTCCTTTAACCTTTTTATAAACAAAACTCCACTTCCTGTCTCTCCTCACACCTCCTCCTGCTCCAAAGGATTGTGGGAAAAATGGAGGAATTCAGTGACTGTGACTCTGAAATGTTTAAACATCAACAACATGGAGATAAAAATAAAATAAAATAAAAAGATCTTTAACTTCATGTTATTACAGTGAAAACAGACCTGAGGTCAGTTTGAGCAGCTGCAGTGCCGCGGTGCAGCCACAGGGAGGCGCTGCAGCTCCGTCTCATCACAGCAGCTGATCACAGACAGGGGGATAATCAATAATCAATAACCAATCATCACTATAAATAAATAAATAAACCAGATTCCTGACTGAGCTGCTCTCTTCTTGTTCCTGATCGATCTGTAGAATCTGATAAGTTTCTTTTTTTTTTTTACTTCAATCTTTATTTAAATTCATCATCATTGACAAACAAATAACATTGACTTGAACATGGGGTACATACATTCGATTCAATAAGAGGATTTAAAGGCTTTGTGGAAAAATTAAATAAATAAAAGTGATAAATAAATCATTTTTAAAAATCACAATGCAAAAAAAACATACAATCTGATCAGTTTCTGGTGTTTTATCATTGATCTGCTTCACGTCACGTCACGTCACGTCACGTCACTGTAACTTCCGGTTCAATCCACCGGATGTTGCATAGTAGAAAAGGAGAAGAGGAAGAAGCTGTTTTCATGTTGTGAAACATTTTCCTTCTCACTGATGATGTTAGATTGACTGATAATATATTGATCAGTGACAGATTATCCTGCTGGTCACATGGTCACAGGTGCACCGTCGTTAACGATCCTGAAGAAACATGTTACATCTATTTTCTTTTTAATAATTTAATAATTATAAATAAAAAAAACTATTAAATGTGTTTGTTTTTATTTATTAATTTTAATCATGGAATAAAACGATGAGGGAGAGATTATTACATGTTAATTTAAACTGAAAATCTTTGTTATTTGTCTTATTTCTAGTCAAAACAAATCTCATTCTACTTAAAATAAGACTCATCACATTAAAAGCAGCTTGTTTTTAGACACTTTTTACTTCTTTCAAGCAGATTTTCACTTGAAATAAGTAGAAAAATCTGATAGTGGAGCAAGTTTTTCTTTCTTATTATACAAGCACAAAAAAAAACCTGCTTTCACTGGCAGATTTTTCTACTTATTTCAAGTGAATATTAGTTTGAAACAAATGAAAATTATCTAAAAACAAGATAATTAAGAAATGAGACATTTTGACAAGAAATAAGACAAATGTTCTTGGAAAGATTATGAGTTTTTTTGCAGTGTAGCTGTACTTTATTTTTGAAAAGTGGTGCGTTCAGTTGTGGTTGTGGGTTAAATCTGGACGAGCTACAGATCATAAATCAGCACATTTTACGTTATTATTATATTTTTAAATAAATAAAAACGTTCATTTAACACGTTCTCCGTGCTTTTATTTTGAATTTTTACCAGCAGCGACCCAGTCAGTGTGGGTTTATTTTATTTTGAAGGGCCGCCCGCCCTGCCGCCCGTGTCTTCCGGTCTGGGTTTTCCGTTAAATGCCGTGAACTTGACCGGAGCTGCTGAGCGGACTGACAGCGGCTCAAAGCACCGGGACCCGGAGCAGCGACAGGACGGTAGGAACCGACTGGACACACACACACACACACACACACACTGAGGTAAGAGCAGATCCGCGTGTGTGTGTGTGTGTGTGTGTGTGTGTGTGTGTGTGTGTGTGTGTGTGTGTGTGTGTGTGTGTGTGTGTGTGTGTGTGTGTGTGTGTGTGTGTAAACGCCGCTGCTGATGATGAAGTCACTGTGAATATGAACAACAGCTCCGTTATTATCAGTATTATTTATTATAATAATGATGATTATTAATGATTATTATTAAGCTGCAGTAGTAATAATGTGTAATGTGTAATCACAGGTGTAGTAACAGGTGTATTTCTGGTAACAAAACAATAGAATCAATATTAAATATCAATAATCATCAATAATCAGACCTGTCAGACTAAAATAATACACGTTTACAGTGATTATGTCATCGTTAATGAGTTTATCGATCTTCATCAGCAGGAGGTTAAAGTCTCTAGAGCAGCTGAACTGATCAATGGATCAATAACAGTCATTGATTAGAAGCCTACTACTGCACAGTTTCAACAGTAGAAACCTTCATACCAGGTTTATTATGGGATGTTGTTGTGTGACAGAGCTGCACATTCATTATTATTATGTGTCGATGATGAACTCAGCAGGTCAGAGGTCACAACGACATCATGACATCGTGTTGTCGACCTTTGTTCCTTTAAAGTCAAAGTCAAAGTCAAAGTCAGCTTTATGGTCAATTCCACAATATGTAGCTACGGGACATAAGAGAATCGAAATCGTGTTAAAAACAATAAAACAATATGTGAATCTAAAATAAATATGAATAAAAAACTAAGCCAATAGCAGCAGCAGTGAAGTGCAAAAGACAGTAGTGCAAGTATTGTGCTCTTCTGTCCAATACACACAGGAAGCTTCACTTTACATTCAGACTAACTAATGCTACTGATACAGCTGTTAGATTTATATCACTGAGACCAACATTTATCTCCTAGAAATACTTTAACCAGCCGGTGGTAAACCTCTAAAAACCTGCGGGGAAGTTAATTAGCGATCGTCTTTTCTCCCCCGGGATGACGACGGAGGTTGGCCGGCCGAGCAGCTCTGCAGACCGGCTGCTGGGATCTAAACAGTTACTTTCTCACATGAAAAAATATTAAAACTTTATAAAGTTACATAATAACAGCGCTAGAGCGGGAAATAAAACCGCTTTTCACCTGTTTAGCAGACTGAATCCCACATTCAGTCTGTAGTATACAGTACATACTAACGCAGTATGTAGTATACAGTACATACTAATGCAGTATGCAGTATACACAGTACATACTAACGCAGTATGTAGTAGGCAGTACGGTAGGATGCGGTCTGTCTCTTCAGTTGAACTTGAGGATGAACTGATTCAAGGGTCAAATATATTTAGACGTGACTCAAAGACTTTTATTGTGAAAGAACCACACAGGATGTTGATGATGTCATTTTATTTTCTGTGACTGTGACAGGAAGTGACTGATCAGCACTTGATGTGTATTAATCCGCCACAGAAAGTAGTCCCAGCAGCTCAGTCTCCTCTTGTGTAAACCGAGGGGGGCGGGGCTTAGAGGCAGACTGACTGAGGGGGCGGGGCTTAGAGACAGACTGACTGAGGGGGGCGGGGCTTAGAGACAGAGGGGGCGGGGCTTAGAGACAGACTGACTGAGGGGGGCGGGGCTTAGAGACAGACTCAAGGGGGCGGGGCTTAGAGACAGACTGAGGGGGCGGGGCTTATAGGTAAACACAGGATGTGGACATAGTATTTGTTGTATCAGAGGAATATTATTTCCTCATGATTTCCATAAAGTCGTGGTGGCGGACGCTGCGGCGGCGGCGAGACAGGAAGGAGGTCGAAGGTCGTCACACTGACCACTGGTCAAAGGTCAAAGGTCAAATGACCTCAGAAAAAAGAACATAATATTTAGACTTGACTCAAAGACTTTTATTGTGAAAGAATCACACACTGACTGGTGAGGTGAAGCTGTGACTCACTGGTGAATTTGCAACAAAGTGACTAAAAAAAACCTGACAGAGAGTTGACAGCAGCTCTGATTAAAGGTCCAGTTCGTAATATTAGTCAAGGTTTATAGTACTAGTTAAAATCTGAATAAACTACCCATGAATATATATATATCAGTATAAGTTTATAATCGCTATAAAATAAAACCAGTTTGGACCTAAAACTCAGATTTCTGACTTCAAAGCGGTGGAGTCGCACCAGGACCAGAACAACAGGAACATGTCGGACCGGGACAAACGTTGCATTCAAAGTTCTTTATGTAGTTAAGACATTAAAACATCATAAAAGACACAAAACAACTTTTAAAAAGAGCATTTTAATGTATTTTGGTATTTAAATGCATTTAATCAATGTTTTCCTGTTGACGGAGCAGGTTGTTTTCTTTTTCTGTTAAAGGGCACTTCCTGGTAAATCCAACCCGGGCTCTATAGTTTCCTAATATTTTATTCAATATCTAAATGAAGGATTCTGAAGATTTTCTTTCTTTTTTCTCGCATCGCCACGGCAGCGATGAATGGGAGCGGACAGCATTTTTCCGCTGTTGAGGCTGTTTACATCCCACAAAACCGCATTTTTTTCCCCCACAGACAACGTCAGATGTCTTCAAACACCGAGCTGTTAGTTGCCTTCAAGCAAACCGACATGTTTGGAAACGGAGCTGGAATACAAAGTCTCACAAAGTCTCGCGTGAACTCGCAAAATCTCACGTGAGAGTCGAGAGTTGAGGGTTAACTGCGTTCACAGGTCGTCTGAAGCTCCCGTTTGTTTTATCAACTCAGAGCCGTGACGTCTTGGTAGCAGTGAGAGTAACGCTGTGTTCCAGGGTTTTGAACCCGTAAGTTACGACTTCAAGTCACAACTCGTAACTTCCGGCCCGTGAACTCGTACCAGATCGAGTTGCCTGGAACGCACCATCAGTCTGTAAACTCACTAAGACTCAACTTGACTCTCTCATGTGAGACTTTGTGAGACTTTGTCTTCCAGCTCCGTTTCCAAACACGTCGTCTTTCTAGAAGGTAACAAACCCCCATCTGACGTTGTCTGTTTTATGGGATGTAAACCATAGATATATACACATAGATGCCGCATTTGTCAACACGGCCGCCATCTTGGTCAGGGGCTTCTGACCGTAGACATATAAACGTCTGACCAGCAGTCAGACCCTTGTAGAACACATTTCAGTGTATTTATGCATGTGGGTGTGTGTCTGAGTATGTAAGTGTATGTTTAATACATAAAAACAAAAATTATAAAAATGTTTTTGTTGTTGTATCATAAATGTATGTCTGACATTTATAATAAACCAAACGGCTTGAAAGTCGGTTGAATATTCGGTGAGTTATGGTGATGTAACTGGTTGATAGACGTCTGCCTCTGTTGACTAAAGCAGGAAGTAGACACGGCTTCCCCCTGACCAAGATGGCCGCCGCGTTGACGCATCGTTCCAATGGACAGCAGCGTCAGAGGCGGCATCTATGTGTATATGGTTGTGTCCGAAATCACTCACTCATTCCCTCCTCCCTACTCCCTATATAGTGAATTCAATATAGTGACTATATAGTGACTCACTGGTCAAATAAAAAAACACTTTCGGACACTACTCTGCCGCACAGTTAATGACGTATTACGTCGCGTAATTAAAACGTTCCGACCGCGATTGTAGCGGGCGGTGTAGCATAGACCTACGGGTGTGTACCAAAATAAAAAGAGGAGTAAAGCAATATATTAAGCGGCAATATATATTTAAGCATCAAAGACGTTCAATCAAACCCACATAGTTTGAAACAACATTCAAAACACACACAGCCAGTGTCACAACTAAACATATAAAGTCCGCTAGCTTAGTGCTAACGTATAATGTAAAACCTCATAGACGGGCTAACAGAAATTAGCCTCGCTATCCAGAGTCTGTGGTCAGTTTATAACACTTGTTAGGAAATTTGCTCCGACGTTTGTTGTGGGAGTCTGTGGAAGCCGTGACCGGACAACTCTGACAGCTGGACACATTTATTGAGGCTGCTGCACTACTTCATTTATTTGGTAGCTACACCGGTCGTTCTGGGCCGGTGTGTTAACGGCGTCGATCCGTGACCGCAATGCATGATGGGATATCTTGCTCCGGTTAGTGACCATCAGATGTTCACTACATTTCGCGGTGAATTGTGGGATAGATTCAGTCACTATATAGTGAACATTAATAATCACTAAACATTCGGACACCACTACAAAATGGCGTGGTCACTATATAGTGAGTAGGGGGTGATTTCGGACACAGCCTATATCTATGATGTAAACAGCCTAAATATTCTACGTTGCCGTGGCGATGCAGGGACAGACAGAACTACTGCAGAACACGAGACATCTACACATTCATTCTGTTAGAGCTGAAATATTAGAAACTAGAGCCCAGGTTGAGTTTGAGTGGAATCGTCCTTTAACATCTTGTTACACCAACGTAACTAAAACATTAAAACATTAAAACATTAAAACATTAGAACGGACATGATTTTTTTCTTTTTAAAGAAGGTTTTTAATATATTTTGGTGTTTAAATAGGCTAGATGTTAATCGATGTTTTCCCGTTGACGGTGACGTCTGATTGGTCGTTGATGAGGTCGTATATAGAGTTCAGAGTTCTGATTGGCCCTGAGCGTTGAGCTGGTTTCCTGTGGGACCAGAAGCAGCATCATCATCCTCCTCTGTCCTCAGCCTGTCAGAGATATTATTATGGGATGTCCCTCTGTGTGTGTGTGTGTGAGGTGATGAAGTGAGAGTCTCTTTTACCTGGCGTCTCCCGGGGCGACGCCGCTGATTTAATCAGAGAGCTGAGACGACATCACGCTGCGCCATGGCAACCAGGAGGAGGAGAGGGATGGGATCATGCCTGTCGCCATGGCAACTGTGGCTTATCTCCATCTCCACCTCATCCTCTGTCTGTTCTGTACACACTGACTGAACCGACGATCAGAGGTTCGATTCCCGGCTCAACACTTCACCACATTCCTGACTGAGGGTTATTATTATTATTATTATTATTATTATTATGGACCTCTGGTTGCCATGGAAACACCTCTCACCTGATTGATCTGCTTCCTGCCGATGTGTCGGTTTCTTTCTGAGCCTCGTCTCTCCATGCTGTTGCCATGGTAACAGAGGACAGAGGATGGGATGGATTTGGAAGCTTCAGCACATCACATCAAAGGGTTTCTCTCAGCGGCCAATCAGAGCTCTCGAACGTCCACACGCCCCCCAAAACGAGTCAGAGAGAGAGAGAGAGAAACCAGAACCAGAACTGAGATACATCTGGATTTAAAGACTCTTCCTCTTCTTCCTCCTCCTCTTCCTCTTCTTCCTCTTCCTCCTCCTCCCATTCATCCTTCTTCCTCCTTTTCCTCCTTCTCCTCCTCTTCCTCCTCCTCCCATTCCTCCTTCTTCCTCATTTTCTTCCTCTTCCTCCTTCTCCTTCTCCTCTTCCTCTTTCTTCTTCCTCCTTCTCTTCCTCCTCCTCCTCCTCCTCTTCCTCTTCTTCCTCTTCCTCCTCCTCCCATTCATCCTTCTTCCTCCTCTTCCTCCTTCTCCTCCTCTTCCTCCTCCTCCCATTCCTCCTTCTTCCTCATTTTCTTCCTCTTCCTCCTTCTCCTTCTCCTCTTCCTCTTTCTTCTTCCTCCTTCTCTTCCTCCTCCTCCTCCTCCTCTTCCTCCTCTTCTTCCTCCTCCTCCTCCTCTTCCTCTTCTTCCTCCTCCTCCTCTTCCTCTTCTTCCTCCTCCTTCTCCTCCTCTTCTTCCTCTTCCTCCTCTTCCCTTCTCCTCCTTCTTCTTCCTCCTCTTTCTCTTCCTCCTCTTCCTCCTCCTCCCTCCTCTTCTACATCCTCCTCCTCCTCCTCTTCCTCCTCCTCCTCCTTTTTCTTCCTCCTCTGTCCTCCTCCTCTTCCCCTCTCCTCTTCCTCCTCCTCCCTTCTCCTCTTCCTCCTCCTCCTCTTCCCCTCTCCTCCTCATCTTCCTCCTCCTTCTTCTTCTTCCTCCTCTTCCTCCTTCTTTACCTCTTCCTCCTCCTCCTCTTCCATCTCTTCCCTCCTTCTCCCTCCTCCTCCTCCTCTTCCTCCTCCTCCTCCTCCAGGTCCATGATGATGTCAGAGAACTTGGACCACAGTGATGATGTCAGCGTCCTCCCCCCCCATGAGTTGGAGACTTCGCCCCCCCGGGAGGAGGACACACACTGCCCCCTACCCTTCAGGTCAGGAACTGCACACACACACACACACACACACACACACACACACACACACACACACAGACAGACACACACACACGGCATTATGGGTAAAAAAAATAAGACGATAAAATAAGACAAAAGTGTAGCTACCAAATAAATGTGCCCGTCCAGTCGTGGCTTCAACAGACTCCCACAACAAACATTGGAGCAAATTTCCTAACAAGTGTTATAAACTGACCACAGACTCTGGATAGCGAGGCTAATTTATGTTAGCCCGTCTATGAGGTTTTACATTATACGTTAGCATTAAAGGGACAACGAGGAGTTTCTCCATAGGCAGAATGAAAAAGTCTGATATTAATGTGGATGAATCTCCGTTACCACTTGTTAATGGTCCATTTTAGATAAATCTATGGTTTTGTCTCTATGGTTATTTTGTTATTATTAGTGGTGGTGGAAATGCTGGGCGAGCCGACCAGCGTTTCTTTACTTTCGGTTTCGTGGCGAGTCATGAGAATAACGCCGCCGTATGAATCTCCGTTTATGGTGGGAACTACGACGGTATGTGATCGTCTTCCAACCTCTGACTTTAATTCTTGATGAATGAAAACATGAGTCTGTCTTGCGCCGGTCAAAGAATTTCACGGTGCGGAGGCTCATAAATGTAGTGTGAAAACACTTCGCTTTTCCAAAACTCCTCGTCGTCCCTTTAAGCTAGCGGACTTTATGTTTAGTTGTGACACTGGCTGTGTTTGTTTTGTTGTTTGTTGTGCGTTGTTTCAAACTATGTGGGTTTGATTGAACATCTTTGATGCTTAAATATATATATTACCGCTTAATATATTGCTTTACTCCTCTTTTTATGTTGGTACCTATACACCTGTATAGCTATATGCTACACCGGTCGTTACGATCGCGGTCGGAACGTTTTAATTACGCAACGTAATACGTAACTATAGAAAAAGATAGCATTTCCTGAAGAAAATGCGTGTGAATGCTGAAAGCAGCTGAACGCTGTTGCTGAAGCAATGCTGAATGAGCTGAAGAAGTTGTTGAATCAATGCTAAATTAGTTGACGAAACTGCTAAAGCAATGTTGAAAAGACTAATGCTAAAGTAGAGTAGAGTAGAGATTAGAGGAATAGGCTACTTTATTCATCCCTAGGAGGGAAAAAGCTGAAACATATAACTTGTAGTGTGAGATGAATGCCTTTTTAAAGGTAAAAAGCAGTAGAAATGCTAAAGGGAGAAGAAAACATTGAAATCCTGCGTGTTTGCAGTGTGCAGCGGAGTCGTGTCCGAAAGTGTTTTTCATTTGAGTCCACTATATTGAATTCACTATATAGTGAGTAGGGAGGAGGGGATGAGTGAGTTATTTCAGACACAGGTGTGTAGAGCTGCTGCAGGTGGGGGCGGGGCTTCACACCGGGAGGGGGCGTGGCCTCACTGTGTCGGGGGGCGTGGCCTAATTGTGTCAGGGGGCGTGGCTTCACAGCTGGAGTCTAGAGGGTCCAGATGTTGTAGAGACGTTCACCTGAGATACAGGAGAATGAATCACATCCTGATGCCTCCTCCAATCAACCAGCTCCTCATTAGTGTGTGTGTGTGTGTGTGTGTGTGTGTGTGCGTGTGTGCGTGCGTGCGTGCGTGTGTGTGTGTGTGTGTGTTGGCAGCAGATGAAAGCTGAAGCAGAGACAATGAGAAACCTCCGAGTGTCTCACTGCTCTGATATTCCTGTCACGTAGCGAACAAGCTGCAGAATCTGTGTGTGTGTGTCTGTATGTGTGTGTCTATGTGTGTGTGTCTCAGTGTGTGTGTGTGTCTGTGTGTGTTTGTGTGTCAGCAGCAGCACGTGTAGTCCGTTCACGTTTCCAGGCAGCAGCTCAGAGAGAGGCTGGTGTGTGTGTGTGTGTGTGTGTGTGTGTGTGTGTAGCTGGTGTTAAGCTCTAATTCACTTCTGCTGACAGAACAGACCAGTGTTCACACACACACACACACACACACACACACACACACACACACACATGGTTGAGTGTTTTGTTTAGTGTTAATTGCGCTGAGCTAACGGCTAACTCATTGTGCTAATGTGGCGCCATCATCATCATCATCATCATCATCCTATCATCCTAACAGAAAGTGCGATGTAAACAGGAAGTCATTGTTGAACCCGTCAATTTCTAAAATGAATTAATTCAGATTAAATTTATAATTTTTAAAAGCATTAGCTATTTGTATCCTGCCCCTCTCTAAACGCACCGTGGATGTTTTTAATAAGAATTCTCCATATTCAACCTTTAAGAAACAAACTCCAGGTGTTATGTAGATTGGGTTTTCATTATCGGTGGAAAAACCGATCACCATATAGACAGATATTACAGTTAAAGGCTGATATCGGGCCGATATTATTGGTTGACCGATATTATCAGACATCCCTATTGTTGACATAACCAGTTTTATGTTAATTCTGAACAAATCTTCTGCTCAGCAAAGACGTAAAATCTATGATATAATCAAAAAGCTCTGTTGTAAGAACAGCAGTGGGATCCAGAGCAGCATTCATTTACAAGTTTAATCCACTAATCAAACTTCCTCTAAATAAATAAACATGTGCTCTGGCCACAGACTGTAACCGTGGACCGACAACATGACCAGATCAAGAAACATTTAATAACTCGGGTCGGACCATGGGCTTTTTCTTTTCTTTTTCTTTTATTTCCCTGCGGTCTGGGCGAGAATTTTCAAGCTACTCTATCCAAAAATGCTACTTTATGGTTTTCTACCTCTGTATATCAAATAAAGGCATAAAGTAGCCTAAGTGTTTTCTTCTCTCATGTGTCTAATGAACAAAAAGTGTAATGAAATTTATTTCAGGGGTAGCGTATTTTGATAGTCCAATAACATCCTATCAGATAATGCATTGCAATGCGATAATGCATTCATGTATGACTACTGATCATCACCTCACTGCCACTGTAGGATGAACAGCAGCACGTTCTTCACCAGTTCTTACTAACTGATCACTGTACGCTCTCACCAGCGTTCATCTCATTTACCAAACACATTAAATGCACATTACATTACATTACGTTACGTTGCCTTACACTGCATTGGAACCGCTCAGTGGACTTGGCTGGATGCTTTGAGTTTCGCCGCTGCATCACTGAGGACCCGCTAAAGTATGGAACAGGTTTTTGTTTTTTGGGCTTCTCTGCTCCACTTTGTGCCGTCTCTACTGGTGTGGCATTGTCCAGTTTCAGTCAGATTAAGGCTAAACCTTAATCGGATAAGGAGAACTCTGATATTAGTCTGACTAAGGTGTTTACATACACTTCAGTTGTCCAGATCTAGTCGGATTAAGGCAATAATTCGTTTTTTTCAAGTGTCATGTAAATGTAACAGATGTGCACTCACTCCATCCATAAAAGACGTGCTAACCCACCCGCCAAGTGGTTGTCAACCTCTTGGCGAAGAGGTTAGCATCGTTGCCTCCGGTGCGGGAGGTCGTGGGATCGAACCCCATCAAGGGCAGGCCGTGAGAAACACAACGCAGAGGGCCAGATATGACATCGGCTACATAAACATAGGCCTACTGACTGAATCAAACCTGCTCCATTTTTGATTGACCCGCCCACTTTTTGGACCCGCCCATTTTCTGGATGAATATGAAGTGGGCGGGGCCAGACCGCCCTCTGCTGATTGGTCCTGTTTCTACTGTTTCTATTTAAACCACTGAAGTTTGACTTTTATTCAACTTTCCCAGCGTTTTACTTGTGTGACGTCATCACGAGGGAACTAACGAGCGTGTGCACGACATCAGAGCTTCATTGTCTCGTTTCCATTCAGCTGAGTGGACGCGTCTCTGAGTCCGTGTCCAGCTCCCATCATGCATTGCACCCTGCCTGCTGACTCGCTACTGGAGAATGGGAGAATAAAGCTCTTCTTGTTAGCTTAGCACGACGCTAACCGAGAGTCAATGATCAAGAACTTTTAAAGCTTTTTAAATTCCTGTCACACACAAACGAGCAGCAGGAGATGTGAGACGTGTCCCCGTGTCCCCGTGTCCTCGTCTCACGCCACGACCACGTGACGGCCGTTAAACGTTGGAAACAACAGTTTTCTGGTGTGTGACTGTGAACGCAGCCTGGCAGTCTCTGCTCCAGTTTCCCCATTCAGGCTCACACTGTTTGCATAATTAGTGCTTCTATGGTGTGTGTGTGTGTGTGTGTGTGTGTGTGTGTGTCAGTGTGTGAAAGGACTGATTGTATTATGGGCTACTGGGAGGTAGCTAGACTTGGTTCCCAAACACACACACTGACACACTGAAGGCTCCAGTGCAACAGGCTTGAACCCTTGTTTTTCTGTGTGCGTGTGTGTGTGTGTGTGCGTGTGTGTGCGTTGTTTTTCTTTTTGCATGAGCCACTGTGTTGATTCTCCTCCTCCTGTCAAGACAACATTTAGTATATGACCGACCTCCATGAAACCAGATGACCTTTTCAAAAGTTCTGCTGAAACCGTCTTTTACGGAGTCAGTGAACGCCTCAGCAAAAGGCAAAAAAAAAAAAACATTTTATGATCCTGGTTCTGTCTGGATCAGAAAATGTTTTTTTACTCTAAATGTTGAAACAAATGTTCAGAAGCTTTGGTTAAAGGGATACGCCAAAAAAAAAATTCTGTGTCTTGCCTCACTCCCGAGTCCATGACCAGCAGATAGACACCATCCTTTCAACTGTGCGTGCAGTAACAAGGGAGATAGAGCCGTATCACCGTAATTAGCTTAGCTCAAACACTGGAAGTGTATAGGTAGTGTTAGCCTGCCTCCACCTAAAGTCGCTAATTAGCTTAGCTCAAACACTGGAAGTGTATGGGTAGTGTTAGCCTGCCTCCACCTAAAGTCGCTAATTAGCTTAGCTCAAACACTGGAAGTGTATGGGTAGTGTTAGCCTGCCTCCTATCTAAAGTCACTAATTAGCTTAGCTCAAACTCTGGAAGTGTATGGGTAGTGTTAGCCTGCCTCCTATCTAAAGTCGCTAATTAGCTGAGCTCAAACACTGGAAGTGTATGGGTAGTGTTAGCCTGCCTCCACCTAAAGTCATGAGAGAAACTCTTCAGCAACTCTAAAGGGAAACCGGCGGGCCGATCTTCGTCTCAGAGCTGACAAAACTCTCCGGTAAGGCATCTTGAGCGGTCAAATGCCGCTAACGGGACGAGATCGGTCAAAACGGAGGGTTCAAGCAAAGACGCTTTATTTTGGTTCAAGCTAGCTACATCGAGGGTAGGTTAGCTTCCTGTTTCAAAGTAAAAGCACAAATTCTATCGTCATGGTTTTCTGTATGTAAAGGGCAACGACACACTGCTGATCTAAACGGCTACTTTCTCACCTAAACATGTTTGAAATGTGGATAAAGTGATATATTTACAGAGTTTAGAGCTAAAATGAAACCAGCTTCTGACTGCTGGTTTCGGCTCGGGTAGGAGGCAGGCTAACACTACCCATACACTTCCAGTGTTTGAGCTAAGCTAATTAGTGACTTTAGGTGGAGGCAGCTAGGCTAACACTACCCATACACTTCCAGCGTTTGAGCTAAGCTAATTAGCGACTTTAGGTGGAGGCAGGCTAACACTACCCATACACTTCCAGTGTTTGAGCTAAGCTAATTAGTGACTTTAGGTGGAGGCAGGCTAACACTACCCATACACTTCCAGCGTTTGAGCTAAGCTAATTGTGATGTCATTGTGATGTCATATGTCCTGATGTTTCCTCAGGCTGCAGCTCATCGACGACTTGTCCTACGAAGACGTGAAGAAGTGCTACAGAGGCTCAGTGAGTCCTTCACTCTGCTACACAATGAGAACACACACACACACAGACACACAGACACACACACACACACACACACACACACAGACACACACTCACACACACACATAGCTACACACACAGACATATACACACACAGACAAAGCAGCAGGAGTCTTTTCAAATCTTTCTTAAAGTTGCTACAGAAGTTTCCGGCGTCTGTCTCGTCTCCATGGGAACATGATCGGGGGTGAGTGTGTGTGTGTGTGTGTGTGTGTGTTACCATCAAACAGCCACCGTTCAAGTCACAGTTTATTTATAAAGCACATTTTAATTAACAATCTCAGTCGACCAAAGTGCTGAACAGTTGTAAAAATACAATAGGTCGTTAATCATGGACACTATAATAATTAAAAACACTACAAGGAATAATAAGAATTCAATTTAAAACAAATTTAGAATAAAAGAAAGTAAAAAAAGAGAGCAAAAAAGAGAGAGAGAGAGCCCAGATGACTCAAACAGAGTTTAAAGGTCAAAATCGTCCTGAACCTGACGACACCTGTTCAATTAGATCAATTATCATCATAACAACATGAACCAGAGACTCAGAGTCTGTTCTCTGCTTTTTATTTATCAATGAAACAACATTTAAAATACAAAAAAAGAAGAAAAACCTCTTCAGTGTCGGAGCAGCTTCATCGTCTTCATCCTCCTCCTCCTCTTCCTCAGCGGCGGCTTCAGTCTCTGTTGTTTCAGACAGGAACAGGAAAACAGGAAGTGGCCGTCTGAGACTGAAACAACAGAGAAACACACACACACACACATACAGGTGTTTAGATGATGTAACTTCTGACCCAAATATCTGGAGACTAAACACCGGTCAGACTAAACACAGAGACACAACGACCCCCCACACAGCAGCTTCATGTCTCTGAAGAGTCACAACACCTGTTCTGTGGTATCAATATACTGTATATATGTACAGTAGGCTACTGTGCAAAGGCTTTAGGCACTTCAGATGTTTAGATTCTTTTCCATCAGTCAGTACCATCCGAGAAGCCTCTGATCGGTCCAAAATGTATTCTCCAGCATCACAATGACCCAAAAATTACAGCCAGTGTCAAAAATAACTATTTAAATTCACAAGAAGCCTCAGTCGTCCAACAGTCCGCCCACTCCGTTTTGAGCATCTTAAAGGGACAACGAGGAGTTTCTATTTGGTTAAAAAAAAGTCTGATATTAATGTGGATGAATCTCCGTTACCACTTGTTAATGGTCCATTTTAGATAAATCTATGGTTTTGTCTCTATGGTTATTTTGTTATTATTAGTGGTGGTGGAAATGCTGGGCGAGCCGACCAGCGTTTCTTTACTTTCGGTTTCGTGGCGAGTCATGAGAATAACGCCGCCGAATCTCCGTTTATGGTGGGAACTACGACGGTATGTGATCGTCTTCCAACCTCTGACTTTAATTCTTGATGAATGAAAACATGAGTCTGTCTTGCGCCGGTCAAAGAATTTCACGGTGCGGAGGCTCATAAATGTAGTGTGGAAACACTTCACTTTGCCAAAACTCCTAGTTGTCCCTTTAATGCCGAAAATATTTGCACAGTACTGTATGATCAATAATATATTATATATACCTGTCATATACATCATGTACAGGTTCTGTTGATATGTTTGAAGGGATACTTCACCCAGAATTGATAATTCACCAATCATCTATTCACCGTCACGCCAAGGAAGGGTTTGGAGTCATCAAAACTCTTTTGGAGTTAAACCACGGACCCAAATCCAGTTTCCAACCAGCAATATTTTGCGAGCGCACCATTGATATGGCACCGACCTCAATGATTGTGACTGGTTGAAAGAATTCCAAACAGCCGGATAGTTTTTTTCTCCGATCGCAGAATCATAGGCGGACCAGCCAGACCCTTCTTCTCTGGAGGAAGGTCTGGCGATCGAGACTATCCATCCGGCTGGCAACGGTGGATATAGAGTTCACTTTTGTTTTGTTTTGGTCCAAATCACACACTATGAAACATCCAGATACCTCCATACTGCTCGTCCTGCTGACCCAAGTGTCCTGAAGCCCAAACATGGAAAAGTTGTTAATGTGATCTCTGTTTTTATCCTTGTTGTAGCAGCAGCTCCCAGTGGCTGTTGATGTTCGAGATGTTGGTTGGTCGTTGTAAACCATTGGATGTATGATTATGTAAACACGCAAGAACATCTCGCAGCAGCCACTGTGAGCTACTGCTACAACAAGACACTTGGGTCAGTAGGATGAGCAGTATGGAGGTATCTGGATGTTTCATAGTGTGTGTTTTGGACCATTCTAAAGTGAACTCTATCCACCGCCGTTATATGAAAACCCGTTGGAACTCCTAAAGAGTTTTGATGACTCTGAAAGTTCTCCAAACCACTTTCTTGGCATGACAGTGAGTAGAAAATTGGTGAATTATCGTCAATTTTGGGTGAAGTGTCCCTTTAAGATGTTTAGGTGTTCACACTCTGAGAAGAATCAGATGGTGATCGGTGATGTCACTCCTTGTGTCCACAGACCGTCAGCAAGTACAACTCTCAGTACCACAAACTGTTCCAGACGGTTCCTAAGGAGGAGATCCTCATGAAAGGTAAAGGCTCATTTCATTTCATTTTGATTTATTCCATTCATGGTTTACATTCTCACATGGTTGCACATATTTACATAATGTAGCTACACATTGTCACCATGAATGAAAAGGAGCAGGATGAAGAAACACTTATAGTACCTGCTCCTCTCTGTTTTTATAATTACATTGGCTTACTATCAACACCAATATTATACTCTGTTTCAAATTATTAAAGATGATGAAACATAGTAATGACAAGAAAACAAACAAAATAGCAGTAGACACCACTCGTCTATCTATCTTTTCTTTTTGTCCCCTTCTTTTTCTCTTTCTCCTTCTTCTTTTTTTATAGACACTTATCTAAACATTTTCTTAAACTGAGATATACTTGTACAACTTTTCAATTCCTTGCTTTGTGAATGCCATAGCTACTTTTACACCTGCAACAGAAATACACATTTGTTTTAAGCTTAACCTTGAAATCAAGCTTCAGTCTGTTGTCCCCTTCCTCCAGTTTAAACAAGTTTTGTAAATGTTCTGGTAATGATCTTGCTTTAAACATTATTTTTAGGGTCTGTTATTCTATTATATCAGCCATTTTCAACAAACCTGCAGAAATAAAAAATCTATTTGAGGGATCTCTATTACCTGCCTTGTGGATAACTCTTACTGCTATTTTTTGTAGCAGAATCAGAGGAGTGATGTTACTTAAGCCGTTTTCCCACTAAAATTAGCGGGTCGACGTGGGTTTTTTAAACGCGGGTCGACCGGCTAACAATTGACATTTGGCCCCTTTCCCATTGACCAAAATAAGTCGAGTCTGACCCGATTGTTAGCGGGTTTAAACGGGTTTTTTGGCCAGTGGGAAAGGGGTATTACATAAGTGTTGCCCCACACCTCCACACAGTAATTACTGTAAGATATGGCAAATAAATGTACAGTACAGAATTCTTAGTGTGTTAGTGTCCAAGACAGACTTAACCTTATTCAAAATATAGATACTCTTTGCCACCTTGGCTTTTACATATGCTATGTGGTTCTCAGGATCTCAGGTTCTCAGGTGTCTTTGTTTCCTGATGAACACATTACATCAGTCTGATACATCCTCCTTCTCCTCCTCTTCCTCTTCAGTGTACTCGTGTGCGTTGCTAAGAGACATCCTGCTGCAGGGACGACTCTACATCTCCAGGAACTGGTTGTGTTTCTATGCAAACCTGTTTGGAAAAGACATCAAGGTGAGAGGACGTTTCATCTGTCCTACAAGTCTCTGTCTCTGTCTCTGTCTCTGTCTCTGTCCACGCTGGAGCAGGAAATAAAACACTAAGATACGTGATAGAAGAAATTATTTTAGAAAACGTCTGAAGGACAAAGGTCACAACAGCAAAGTCGACTTGTAAAACCTCTGCTGCTTAGTTACCTCCATCACAGAGGGAAGATGTTCCCGGATGGATGGATGGTTGGTTGGTTGGTTAATGGATGGATGGATGGATGGATGGATGGATGGATGGATGGATGGATGGATGGATGGATGGATGGATGGATGGTTGGTTGGTTGGTTGGTTGGTTGGTTGGTTGGTTGGTTGGTTGGTTGGATGGATGGATGGATGGATGGATGGATGGATGGATGGATGGATGGATGGATGGATGGATGGATGGATGGATGGTTGGTTGGTTGGTTGGTTGGTTGGTTGGTTGGTTGATTGATTGATTGATTGATTGATTGATTGACACTTGGTTGGTTGGTTGGTTAATGGATGGATGGATGGATGGATGGATGGATGGATGGATGGTTGGTTAATGGATGGATGGATGGTTGGTTGGTTAATGGATGGATGGATGGATGGATGGTTGGTTGATCGATGGATGGATGGACGGATGGATGGTTGGTTGGTTAATGGATGGATGGACGGATGGATGGATGGTTGGTTGATCGATGGATGGATGGACGGATGGATGGATGGTTGGTTGGTTGGTTAATGGATGGATGGATAGATAGATGGATGGATGGATGGATGGACGGATGGATGGATGGTTGGTTGATCGATGGATGGATGGACGGATGGATGGTTGGTTGGTTGGTTAACGGATGGATGGATGGATGGTTAATGGATGGATGGATGGATGGATGGATGGTTAATGGATGGATGGATGGATGGATGGATGGATGGATGGATGGATGGTTAATGGATGGATGGATGGATGGATGGATGGATGGATGGATGGTCGGTCGGTCGGTCGGCTGGTTGGTTGGTTGGTTGTTGGTTGGCCGGTTAATTGATTGATTGATTGATTGATTGATTGTTGGTTGGTTGGTTGGTGATTAATTGATTTCTTCCTCTCTCTATCTACAGGTCTCCATCCCTGTGGTTTCAGTGCGACTGGTAAAGAAACACAGAACGGCCGGTCTGGTGCCGAACGGTCTCGCCATCACCATGGACACGGGACAGAAGGTGACATACTTCACCTGCCTATATCATATCATATCAAACAAACAGGCCCTTTCAAAATAAAATGCTGTGTCTGTAGCTCACGAGGATGTGACATCATCATCAGTGTTTAAGTTGTGACCGACTTCCTGTCTGTGTCTCCAGTATGTGTTTGTGTCCCTGCTGTCCAGAGACAGTGTCTACGACGTCCTGAGGAGGATCTGCACTCACCTGCAGGTCGGTGCTGTTTCCTGTCTGCAGGTTTTGTTTTTTGTTTTTTTTTAATTGTGCGACACAGAAATTGCACGTACATCAGTATAGGACGAATCGCCTTGTTGTTTACAACTACTTCCGGGTAGAAAACCAGCATTCGAACAATAGTGACGGACGAGAGTTTCTCGTCTGTATATATCTACTTTTTCATGTCACTATATCACCGTTTAGACTAATCTGATGTTTGTAAAGTTTATAAAACCAATGATTGGACAAACATTACTATTTATGTGTGCACATTTTTGTAATTAGTCATGGTTATCATAGATTAGCTGGGCTAACGGTTAGCTACCTGTTTAACTTTAATAACTCAGTGACTCAATAAACGCTCCATGAAAAAATATTTTCTCCAGCGGATATCTGAGTTCCAACATGACTGAGCTAACTGGAGTAGTTTCATGTGGTGTCCCACAACGGGAGGGTTTTAACAGCTGACGTCCTGCTGTTAGCTTAGCTACCGCCGTTAACTTAGCTACTGTTAGCTTAGCTGCTGTTAGCTTAGCTACCGCCGTTAACTTAGCTACCGTTAGCTGTCCCTGTCAGCTGAGCCACTGATGCTTTCTAGACACCGTGATTCCCCCAAACTGAATAAATACAACACATAGCAACACAAAACACACACACAGAAATAGTAATGTTTCTTCAATCATTTCAGATTTGTCTAAACGGTGATAGGGCGTGAAAAATATGATATATAGCTAAACTCTTGTTCGTTACTATTGATCTCATTCAAATTACAGCTGGTTTTCTACCAGGAAGTAGAATGTAAACAACAAGGAGATTCGGTCTATATAGGCTACTACATCCATGGGAACAGAAAAAGAGACAATAAAGCAAACAAAACAAAAACACAACAAAGAACAAAAGACAGCCAGAGGCCTTTACAAGTCACTTACAGAACATTTCTCCATAATAGAGTAGCTACGTTTTGGCGGCTTTCTTATTTGTTATGTCCTTGATTGTGGCAGCATAACAGTGCAGTTCATGTTTAAAGGGTAGCTACAATGTTCGGTTTGGATTTGGCCCATTTGTTTTTGTGGATGTGAAATTTCCCCAAATTCAAGATTAACTGACAGAAAAAGCAAAAGTCTTTGTCTTGGTCTTCATAATAATGATAATAATGATATTATAATGATATAAATAAAGATGTGTTTTTCCTGGAAACTGGTCATTCTTCCTAGTTTTTACTTGCACAAAGTGTTGAACATCATTCCAAAAAGTTTTACTGTTAAGCACAATGATAAAATAAGTGAGAAATGGTTTCATCTTCAAGTCCACAGAAATCACACACATATTCAATGTCTAGTTTAAATCTTTCAAGGGTTTTGGTTTCGTTTTAAAATCTTACATTAAGTCTTTCCTGTCTGCAGGTGAACGGGAAGAGTCTGAGTCTGAAGCAGTACCTGGAGGAGCCCAGCTCTCTGTCCATGGTAACTATAAGATCAATCAGCTGTTACTGTATCAGACTGTCAATCAAACAATCAAACTTTATTAGTATAAACATCTCAGAGTTGTCGAAGTGAAGTGAAACAAAAGAACTGGTAAATATTAGGAATCAACAAAGATAATAAAACACACAATCATTTTTAAAATTATTGATTAGAAGAAAGGTTTCATTTATTTTAGTTTGACTCAAGAAAAATGACCTCATCACATAATGAGGTCAACACCTGGTCACTAATGAGTCACTAATTAATCCAGAAGACCTGAATGTGACAGATTAGTGTTGTTGTTGTTCTCTGTGGCCCCGCCGTGACCCCTAAGAGGCTTTTCCTGCTGCGCTGCCTTCAGGTTCCCTCTGACATACTGTAAATATGAGCTTCAGTTGAAGAACAAATAACAAAAACTAATCAATAAAGTCAGCTAATCTTTAAAACTCTTTCAAAGTCAAAAGTACTTTATTATTCCATTATGAACCTAGTTGCAGAAGGACATCAAAAGTGCAGGAGCAGCAATACAACGATCCACACATCCCTACATACCACAGACATACCCAACACAATAATAACACACATTCCTACAACCACACATAAGTACAAGTACTCGCCGCAAAGGTTAAAAAAGACACATACAAAGATAAAATTAGTTAAAAACAGGTTAATTAAAAAAGAAAAAGTTATGGTGGGAGTTAGGTGTTCAGAAGTCGGATTGAGGTGGGAATGAAACTGGATGATGTAAACTCGAGGAGTCAGTGTTCATTAGAATAAAATGTCTCAGTGCCTGAGTAATCAGATTACTTACTATAGTTACTCTGAGTGACTCTGAGGTTTAAATTCAAATCAATCTGTTTCTCCCCTGATTGATTTTGAAACTGATCAAAGAGTTTCACTGTTATTTACTGTATTAATTAAATAATTAATTAATTAAATTATTCATGTTCCTGTATACATTTTGTTAAAGGGATAGTTCACTCAAAATTGAAATTTCACCCATGATCTCCTCCCCCTCATCATGTGGACTAAGGGCTGGGAGAAGTTTCAGAGTCCTCCGTGGCTTCTCTGAGTTACAGGGGGTCTCGGCGTAGCAGTGCATGTCCATATGACGGTTGCAAATGGATACCAACTGTCTTCGTAACAAAAAGACACACCAAAAAACATCCAAATACCTCCATGCTGCTCGTATGTAATGTCCCTCTTGTATTGAAGCCCAGACATGAGAAATTGTTCTGAAAAAATAGTCTGTCCAAATTTGGATGGACCAGGAAGAAGAGCTTCGAGAAGCTTCCGCTACAAACAAGCTTGAAATATAGACTTATTACATTTTTTTCAGAACAATTTCTCATGTTGGGGCTTCAATACAAGAGGGACATTACATACGAGCAGCATGGAGGTATTTGGATGTTTTTTGGTGTGTCTTTTTGTTACGAAGACAGTTGGTATCCATTGACAACCGTCATATGGACATGCACTGCTACGCCGAGACCCCCTGTAACTCAGAGAAGCCACGGAGGACTCTGAAACTTCTCCCAGCCCTTAGTCAACATGAGGGGGAGGAGAGAATGAGTAATGAGATAATGAAATTTCAATTTTGGGTGAACTATCCCTTTAACTCATTACAATTATCTATACATACACAACTTATTTTGTTTGTTTTTACATCTGATCAGCTCAAAGATTGTATAACATCAGATCTCCAGGTGATAGTCTGACCTCTCTCTCTCCATCAGGATGAGTTTCCTGAGGTGTTGAAGTGGAGGAGGAAGCCGTCCCTCCCCCCCGTCTCCTCCTCCCTCCCCGACCTGCTGGGCAGCTCCGCCCCCGGCCTCGCCCCCGCCGCCGCGCCCTTCATCAGCCCGCACACGCTCTCCAGTAAGCCCCGCCCACCTCGCCCACCGGCCAATCAGCAGAGAGGGAGACTGATGAACCTGTGTGCGTGTTCTTGCTGTTTACAGTTTTGTTCAGACGAATTTGGCGCTACTCAAGCTAGCCGTTGTGACCAGCGCACTTCCGGTTACTTTCACAAAATAAAACACCCGTTTCCCTTTACCATGACGAGAATTTGTGCTTTTACTTTGAAATAGGAAGCTAACCTACCCTCGATGTAGCTAGCTTGAACCAAAATAAACCGTCTTAGCTTGAACCCTCCGTTTTGACCGATCTGGTTCCGTTAGCGGCATTTGACCGCTCAAGATGCCTTACCGGAGAGTTTTGTAGCTCTGAGACGAAGATCGGCCCGCCGGTTTCCGTTTAGAGTTGAAGAGTTTCTCTGACGACTTTAGGTGGAGGCAGGCTAACACTACCTATACACTTCCAGTGTTTGAGCTAAGCTAATTAGCGACCCTATACACTTCCAGTGTTTGAGCTAAGCTAATTAGCAACTTTAGGTGGAGGCAGGCTAACACTACCTATACACTTCCAGTGTTTGAGCTAAGCTAATTAGCGACCCTATACACTTCCAGTGTTTGAGCTAAGCTAATTAGCAACTTTAGGTGGAGGCAGGCTAACACTACCTATACACTTCCAGTGTTTGAGCTAAGCTAATTAGCAACTTTAGGTGGAGGCATGCTAACACTACCTATACACTTCCAGGGTTTGAGCTAAGCTAATTAGCGACCCTATACACTTACAGTGTTTGAGCTAAGCTAATTAGCGACTTTAGGTGGAGGCAGGCTAACACTACCTATACACTTCCAGTGTTTGAGCTAAGCTAATTAGCGACTTTAGGTGGAGGCATGCTAACACTACCTATACACTTCCAGTGTTTGAGCTAAGCTAATTAGCGACTTTAGTTGGAGGCAGGCTAACACTACCTATACACTTCCAGTGTTTGAGCTAAGCTAATTAGCGACTTTAGGTAAGAGGCAGGCTAACACTACCTATACACTTCCAGCTTTTGAGCTAAGCTAATTAGCGACTTTAGGTGGAGGCAGGCTAACACTACCTATACACTTCCAGTGTTTGAGCTAAGCTAATTAGAGACTTTAGGTGGAGGCAGGCTAACACTACCCATACACTTCCAGTGTTTGAGCTAAGCTAATTACGGGCGATACGGCTCTATCTCCCTTGTTACTGTACGCACAGTCGAAAGGATGGTGTCTATCTGCTGGTCAGGGACTCAGGAGTGAGGCAAGAAAAAAATTTTTGGTATATCCCTTTAAGATGTTAGGTTATAATTAGGTTTAAATGAGGTTTAGAGTAATGGTTAAGTTTAGGCATTTGTTTTGGATGGTTAAGGTTAGGGTAAGGGGCTAGGGAATACATTATGTCATGTCATGACATGTCCTCACAAAGATATATTTACAAGGATGTGTGTGTGTGTGTGTGTGTGTGTGTGTGTGTGTGTGTGTGTGTGTGTGTGTGTGTGTGTGTGTGTGTGTGTGTGTGTGTGTGTGTGTGCAGGCAGCAGCCTGACAGAGACAGAGAAGATCCTCCTGACTGAACCGGTACCAGAACTGGGCCAGACCGAGTACCAGCTGCTGAAGCTCTTCATCCTGCTGTGAGTCCTACACACACTTATACACACACACTTATACACAACTACACACACACACACTTATACACACACACACACACAGAAGTTGATAAATTCATATCAGTTATAAACTAACAGGTGTGTTCACTGTCCTCTGGATTTTCCTGTTGGTCTCTGCTGCCTCCTGCTGGTCAAGGCTGTTAGTGCAGCAGCAGATAGATAGATAGATAGATAGATAGATAGATAGATAGATAGATAGATAGATAGATAGATAGATAGATAGATAGATAGATAGATAGATAGATAGATAGATAGATAGATAGATAGATAGATAGATAGAAACAGAAATCACAGAAAAGGAAAGAACTAAACATACATAAAACACTTGGTTCCTGATCTACTAAAGGTCTTTTTGTATAAAAACATGTGCAAACTTGACATCAGCCACAAATAAATGTGCAAGCTGATCTACTGAAGACTCTTTAAATGAGCAGAAGGACACAATGTTAATTTTATCACCTTGGACTAAATGAATATTTAAAATACTGGGAGGAGAACATGCAGATTGTTTGATTTAGCAGATGCATGGTGATTTCCTGAACTGTGGAGTCAGCTGTGGTGTCTGAGACTGTGTGCAATTCAGTGCTCTTTATCTGAGATCTCAGTTGTAAAATGCAACAAATGTAATAATAATATTTGTGTATAAAATATATAAAAACCTGTAAAATATGAAGACAAAACATTTTCCTCTGAGACGTGGAGAATTATCAACACATATTAAAGTGTAAACACACTGAACCATGACGCTGCGGTGATGGAGTGAAAGGAAAGTCTTCATCCTTCACTCTGTTCTTTTGATTTAAAATGAATTCATGTTACATAATAACAACCTGCAGCTGTGATGAGTTCAAGTCTGAGAGTTTAACAATTCATCATCATGGAAACAAAAATGTGTCTTTATATTCAAATATATAAGAAATCTTTTATTCCACATGCTGTTCAAGAACTCAGTGCAAATGACTGCAACTGGTTTTCTGTTTTTATTGATTCAACCTGTTGCTGCTGTTTGTCCTGTCCTGTCCTGCTGTCGTCCACATGGTCGTTTCTCTCTCTGTCGGCTGCTGCTGTCGCTCTACATGGGGAGACAAAGACACATTTACACTTCCTCTGACAATAAAGTGTGTGTGTGTGTGTGTGTGTGCAGTGTCTTCCTCCTGGTCCTGTCCTCCTGCTACTTGGCCTTCAGAGTTTGTCGTCTGGAGCAACAGCTGAGCTTCCTGAGCAGCCAACCGACACTCAGAGAGAGGTACACACACACACACACACACACACACACACACACACACACACACACAAATAATAACCATATATAGTGTGTATATATACACACTATATATATATATATATATAAATTAGGCAAGGAAATTTTATTTGTATAGCCCATTTTTACAAACAGTAATATATATTATATAAAATCTAAATATATATATATATATATACCTGACACTGGAGCCAAAAAAGACCATATATTTATATTTGTATATACTGTATATATTCCATATAACCAATATATATCAGGGTCACACAGAGTTATAAATTAGAGTTATAAGAATTATAACTCTTTCCTCTGTTATATATATAGTATATACAGTATATGGCTTTTGTCCTGTCTTATCACTTTTCGCAATTCTTTGTATTATGCCTTCATTTTTAACTGGGTTGGGTTGTTTTTAAATGTGATATATAATTGTATAATTGATATACAGTATATATATATATATATATATCCATACAGTATATATATATCAGGGTCACACAGAGTTATAAATTTGAGTTATAAGAGTTATAACTCTTTCCTCTGTTATTTCTGGTCTTTTTCTTTGTCTTCTTGCTTTTGTCCTGTTTTATCACTTTGGTTGGGTTGTTTTTAAATGTGCTTTATAAATAAACTTTATATATATAAAACTTACAGCCAACCAACACTGACAGAGAGACACACACACACAAGAAAAACAAACAACTAATACTAATAACCACACATAAAAATAAAAGTGTCTGATTCTCAAAAAAGTGACTCTGGATGAAAATGAAGGTGAAATAATATTTATATTTATATTTATTGATTGATTGTTAATTGATTGTGTTCCAGGTGTGGCGAGGTGCCGTGCTGGCTGGCCAATCAGAGGACAGGAACCTGACACGGGAGCCAATCAGAACGAAGGAGAAGAAGAAGAAGGAGGAAACCTGCACTGACCCAGACCGGCCTCTAGGGGGCGGAGCCACGACCGCCGCGCCGCTCCCCGGTTACCATAGAGACGTCACCGTAGCAACACACACAAACTGTAGAGTGACCTCTGACCTCTGAGGACGGCCTTCTAGTGGACGAGTGTGTGTGTGTGTGTGTGTGTGTGTGTGTGTGCGTGTGTGCGTGTGTGTGTGCGTGTGTGTGTGTGTGTGTGTGTGTCCAGACTAACACACAGTGAACTACATTACCCATGAGCCTCAGCGGGACTCACTCCCAGTTTTCTAACGTGTTTCTACTTCCTGTTTCATTAAAGACGCCTCAGGGTCACACACACACACACACACACACATGTGTCTGAGTCTGGTGGTTACCATGGAAACCTGCCACGCCACCGCCGCCCTTCACTTCCTGTTTGACTTTAACTTTGACTTAAAGTGACAGAATCAATAAAGGTTGATTCAAAATACGTTTGTTTTAAATAAATACTCTCAGGAAGAGAGGAGGAGGAGATGGAGGAGAGGAAGAGAGGAGGAGATGGAGGAGGAGAGGAAGAGAGAAGGAGGAGATGGAGGAGGAAAGGAAGAGAGAAGGAGGAGATGGAGGAGGAAAGGAAGAGAGAAGGAGGAGATGGAGGAGGAGAGGAAGAGAGAAGGAGGAGATGGAGGAGGAAAGGAAGAGGAGGGGAGGAGGAAAGGAAGAGAGAAGGAGGAGATGGAGGAGGAAAGGAAGAGAGGAGGAGATGGAGGAGAGGAAGAGGAGATGGAGGAGGAGATGGAGGAGGAAAGGAAGAGAGGAGGAGGCGATGGAGGAGGAAAGGAGGAGAGGAGGAGGCGATGGAGGAGGAAAGGAAGAGAGGAGGAGGAGATGGAGGAGGAAAGGAAGAGAGGAGGAGGAGATGAGGAGGAGAGGAGGAGGCGATGGAGGAGGAAAGGAAGAGAGGAGGAGGAGAGGAGGAGGAAAGGAAGAGAGGAGGAGGAGATGGAGGAGGAAAGGAAGAGAGAAAGAGGAGATGGAGGAGGAGAGGAAGGAGGAATAGGAGATGGAGGAGGAAAGGAGGAGAGGAGGAGGCGATGGAGGAGGAAAGGAAGAGAGGAGGAGGAGATGGAGGAGGAAAGGAAGAGAGAAAGAGGAGATGGAGGAGGAGAGGAAGGAGGAATAGGAGATGGAGGAGGAAAGGAGGAGAGGAGGAGGCGATGGAGGAGGAAAGGAAGAGAGGAGGAGGAGATGGAGGAGGAGATGAAGAGAGGGGGAGATGGAGGAGGAAAGGAAGAGAGAAGGAGGAGATGGAGGAGGAGAGGATGGAAGAGAGGAAGAGGAGATGGAGGAGGAAAGGAAGAGAGGAGGAGATGGAGGAGGAAAGGAAGAGAGGGGGAGGAGATGGAGGAGGAGATGAAGAGAGGGGGAGATGGAGGAGGAAAGGAAGAGAGGAGGAGGAGATGGAGGAGGAGATGAAGAGAGGGGGAGATGGAGGAGGAAAGGAAGAGAGGAGGAGGAGATGGAGGAGGAGATGGAGGAGGAAAGGAAGAGAGGGGGAGATGGAGGAGGAAAGGAAGAGAGAAGGAGGAGATGGAGGAGGAAAGAGGAGGAGGAGAGGATGAAGGAGAGGAAGAGAGGAGGAGGAGATGGAGGTGGAGAGGATGAAAGAGGAGAGAGGAGGAGGAGAAGGAGAGGAGATGGAGCAGGAAAGAGGAGGAAGAGGAGATGGAGGAGGAAGAGGAGGAAAGGAAGAGAGGAGGAGAGGATGAAAGAGGAGGAGGAGATGGAAGAGGAGAGGATGAAACAGGAGGAGAGGAAGAGAAGAGGAGGAGATGGAGGATGAGAGGAGGAGGAGATGGAGGAGGAGAGGAAGAGAGGATGAAAGAGGAGGAAGAGGAGGAGGAGAGGATGAAAGAGGAGGAGGAGATGGAGGAGGAGAGGAAGAGAGGATGAAAGAGGAGGAAGAGGAGGAGGAGAGGATGAAAGAGGAGGAGGAGATGGAGGAGGAGAGGAAGAGAGGATGAAAGAGGAGGTAAAGATAGAAGAGTGCAGCTGTTTCCCGTCTCCACCACTCGGCGGCGCCAGAGCTCTGATCTAAGTCAACCATAGGTATATATATCGATGTGAGTCAACCTGATGATGTCATGGCGGCGACCTGTGACCTCACACTGTTAAACCCTCATCGACCAATCAGACGGTTTGATCTGGAGGAGCTGGTTTTAATCCGTTCTTCCTTCTTCACCTCCTCACGTTTGTCTGTTTTTCTTCTTGTCATGTTGTTAATGAGGTTTTGTAAATAAAGTTTAAACAAACTGAGACGTTTATTATCACTCTGTTATTGATTATTGATCAGTTGTTTGATCAGTTTGTGTTAATCAGAGAAGGAAACAGACTGGTTCTGGTTCTGGTCTCTATAGAAACCCACTGGATCAGTTCAATTAATGTTTTTCAGTAAGTTTCATGATTTTTTTTAAGATTCTGAGAAATAAACTCAGAAATTTTGACTTTTTTCTAAGAAATGTTTTTATCAATGTTTATCTTTTTTTTTTAATCAGAGTTTTTATCACAATTTCCGGTAACACTTTACAATAAGGGTCCTTTAATTAACATTAGTTAGTACATTATTAAGCATTGATATATAAACTAATGTGTTAATTAATGCTGAGTAATGCATACATAATGATAACTAATTACATTATTCAACTTTTATTATTACTTAATACTTTATTAACTTTATTAATTAACTTGATTGATTGATTGATTGTCGTTTACATGATCGAAATAAAGATATCAATCAATCAATGTAAAAAAAATAAAATAATTAAGATAAAATAATAATATAATAATAAGTAAATAAGTGAACAGCGAAATTGTATACACAAAAAATTAACATCTCATAAGCAACGCAGTTTACTTGAAACATTGATTAACTGCTACTAATAGGCTACATGAATTAATGTTTCCTCATCCTAAATAATAGCCTACATAATAATGATTGTTAATATATCTGTAAACAGTTAATCAGTGCTTAATAATGTACTAACTAATGTTAATTAAGGGACCCTTATTGTAAAGTGTTACCAAATTTCTGACTTTTTATCTCAGAATCTTAAAAACAAATCTCGTTGTTGGCCCTACTGCCCCTCTGACCTGGAGACAATAACGAGTCAATAAACTGACGTATCGATGAGTTAGATCCTCCTCCTCCTCCCAGACGTGTCGTCATGGCGACAGTGACCTTAGAGACACACACTGGTCCTGGATCAGAGCCGGACTTCCTCTGCTGCGCTTCCTGTTTCCTGTCCTCCGTCCTCTCTCCGTCCTCTCCTCTCTCCTCCTGTTGTTTCCTGTCGTCTCTCCTGTTTCTTCTGCTGCTGCTGCAAAGAAAGGTCAAAGGTCACACTGCCCCCCCCCCCCCTCCCCCCGTTACTCACAGTATTGATCCTAAAACTTCACTTTAATATTCAAGCTCCTTATTTACACTGAAAATTAGAGCCGCAACAATTAAAATCGAACAATAATCGATTATTAAATGAATCTAATCATCAGTTTGAGTCGTTTTTTAAACCCAAAAAAGCTCCAGATTCTCTGATTTCAGCTTCTTCAATGTGAATATTTCTGGTTTCTTTGTTCCTTTATGACAATAAACTGAGTCTCTCTTTGGTTTGTGGACAAAACAAGACATTTGAGGACGATGTCGTCTGCTGGTTTGAGATTAGAAACACTGGTTGATGTTTTTATTTAACATTTTATTGACCAAACAACTAATGGTTTAATTAATGGTTTAAATAACTGACAGAGGAATTAATAATGAAAATAATCGTTAGTTGCAAACCTACTGAAAATCAACACTAGGTTACACACACACACACACACACACACACACACCTGCAGCAGCCAGACCTAAAGCCTCTGACCAGCTGCTTCTCTCATGTCAACGTGTCCCTCCGCCTCACAAACTAGTTCCAGTTAGATCCAGAGTCTTAACGGTTTGATGAGGTCACAGTCCGACGCTGCTGTTGTAGGGGTGTAACGGTATATGTATGTATTCGTCACGGTTCGGTGCACACAGTCACACAACGAATACGTCTGAATGAATATTAAAAAAAATGTTTTAAAAGTCGAGTCCTCACTCCAGAAACATCACCAAAGCAGCTGGCATCTAGTCTAAATTAACTGTGTGAACCAACATTGATTCTTTCTTGTTTCTTGTTTTTGTTTTTAAATAATAGTTGCCAGTTGTCAAGTGCAAGTTTTTTCCCTCTAGAATTAATGAATGGTATTATAACACTCCTAATAACACTCCTAACAGATTTTAGTTTTACATTCAATTGGTGTCTGTTGTACCGAAACCGTACCGAACCGTGACTTGTGTGCACCGTTACACCTCTATTCTGTTGTTGAAGAGGAGGAGGAGGAGGAAGAGGAGGATGAAAGAGGAGGAGGAGGAGATGATCAGGGATAGTTCACCCAAAATTCAAATTTCACTCATTATCTCCTCCTCCTCATGTGGACTAAGGGCTGGGAGAAGTTTCAGAGTCCTCCGTGGCTTCTCTGAGTTACAGGGGGTCTCGGTGCAGCAGTATTTGTCTATATAATGGTTGTAAATGGATACCAACTGTCTTCATCCAAAAAGACACACCAAAAAACATCCAAATACCTCCATGCTGCTCGTATGTAATGTCTGTCTTGTATTGAAGCCCCGAAATGCAAAATTGTTCCGAAAAATTTTTAATAAGTCTATATTTTAAGCTTGTTTGTAGCAAAAGCTCCCAGTGTCTCAGTTCACTGCTCTTCTTTCTCATGTTGGGGCTTCAATACAAGAGGGACATTACATACGAGCAGCATGGAGGTATTTGGATGTTTTTTGGTGTGTCTTTTTGTTATGAAGACAGTTGGTATCCATTTGCAACCGTTATATGGACATGCACTGCTACGCCGAGACCCCCTGTAACTCAGAGAAGCCACGGAGGACTCTGAAACTTCTCCCAGCCCTTAGTCCACATGAGGGGGAGGAGATAATGAGTGAAATTTCAATTTTGGGTGAACTATCCCTTTAACGTGTCCGTCTCCTCCTGGTCGTGTCCCTCCGCCTCACAAACTAGTTCCAGTTAGATCCAGTTTTAACGGTTTGATGATGAGGTCATAAGTTCTGTCATCGTCTCTAACTCCATCGTCCAATCAGCTGTCGGCGCGGCAGCAGCTGACCCCGTCGTCCAATCAGCTGTCGGCGCGGCAGCAGCTGACCCCGCCCCTCGGAGGCTGCACCATGTCCGGTTGGCTGCTGGAGAACGGCCGGGGACTCGTCTCGCCGCCGCCGTCGCCTAGCAACACCCCGTTGTTGTCGGGCTCCTTCTTCCCAGCATGCATCAGCAGCAGCCGCACGTCGGAGTGGGCGTTGGCCACCGTGTGGCGCCGCACGCCGCCCGTCTTCTCCAGGTACGCCTCGCCCTCCGCCTCCACCAGCGGCGCCAACGACGACGAGTCAGAGGAGCCGCCGTGGTGCTGCGTCACGGTGATCTCCGGCTGGTCGCCTAGCAACGACCCCGACGACCGCAGGGGGCGGGACTCTGGAGGAGGAGACAGGAAGTGATTGATTAGGATCATCAAAGATGTTCAATATACAGAAAGATCCTCCATGAGCGGCTCCAATGATAGAAACAGTTTCACTTCCTGTCTCTCTAAATGGGCGTGGCCAACCGTCACCACCTCGTCTGTGATCATGTGTGTGGATTTATACAATCTGTAGGTAGATGAAAGTGAGATATTTATATTTTCTTATGATAAAATCAAATATTTACACTACTAACAGTCATATTTAGCATGACAAAAATAATTTATATCATTCATCAGAGTTTGCGGCCGTTTGTTTGACGTTGCCTAGGAGATCTGTGCCAAATCTGGCGAGAGTGTGTCGTAGAGACAGAGACAGGTCTGGAACAAAGTGGATTTTCTCCTGATGTGTCCGTCTGAAAGTCGCCATTTTGGTGTCAAACTGTTCAGAAGAGATGTGGCTTGTGGAAAATGAGTCCAAAATTTACTTCAGTGACTGTGGGGAGAAAGGACAGACCATAATCTGTGTTCACGTTAAATTGTCCCATTGGAGACAATAAACTCTATGCTGCCTCTGGTCTCCCTAAAGGGGCGTGGCCGTGCAGAAGCCTAGTGACATCATACAGGAAGCTGACTCCTCATGGAAGCTCTTGGTTTATAAACTGTAAATTGCTGAGATTAACCAGGAGGAGGAGGAAGAGGAGGAGGAGACAGGAAGTGATTGATTAGGATAATCAGATCAATGGACCACTTGCACAATGTAGTGTGACGTACTTCCCCTTTAAGAAGTTACGGTCCGCTCACTTCCGGCGGCCATTGTTACCATAGCGCTGCTGTATTTATTAGCCTACATCTGACACTTTACACCTAACTCTCTCATTCTACATTCATAGTTATGTTTTTACATGTTGTTAATAGTATAGTCGGTTCAGTTTGTATTTTTATATATAGGGGTTGAAGCATTTGTGATCATTAACCATTGATCGCATTTTGCCGTTAGCCGCTCAGCTAACTTAGCATACTAGCTAAATGAAAATTAGAGGCTAAATAAAATTACATACAACACTTTCATTATTTTTCTACATATTGTTCTAGTTTCAGTTAGTGTTCAGTGTGTAGGTCTATATAGTGTTCCGAAAAATTTGGATCACTTTTAATCATCGATCTACTAGTAGTTCTACTTGTAGCATTAGCTTAACCTGCCGCTAAGCTCTCAGCTGAGCATCAGCTGATAATGAGTGAAAAGTCACAGAGAACTAAAACATGAGGAGCAAAGAGGCTGAAAGAAGTCCTTCTAAACTCCATAGAGTTGGTTGCCCTCTTCATAAACATTACGCTGTTTTTAAAAAAAAATTTAAATAAAAGCCGAGCAGCTAACTAGCGGCTAGTTAGCCGAGCGGCTAACAGCAAAATGCGATTAATAATTAAATGCAAACTGAACCGACTAGTAACAATATACAAACATGAAAGAAGAATGAAAGTGTTGTTTGTAATTTTATTTAGCCTCTAATTTTCATTTAGCCAGTATGCTAAGTTAGCTGAGCGGCTAACAGCAAAATGCGATCAATGATTAAATGATAAAAAATGCTTCGACTACTATTTATAAAAATACAAACTGAACCGACTATACTACTACTAACAACATGTACAAACATAACTATGAATATAGAATGAGAGAGTTAGGTGTAAAGTGTTATATCTAATCTAAATACAGCGGCGCTGTGGTAACGATGACAACCAGAAGTGAGCGGACTGTAACTTCTTGTATGTCACACTACATTGTGCAAGTGGTCCATTGATCAGCTGGAGACAAAACACAGAGCTGAGATTAACCAGGTGACTCAAACGCCGCACACTGCCCGATGCTGCGTTCAGGTGACCTGGGGTTTACAAGAGTTTAAAAAGAGTTTGTTTTGTTTCCATGACGACACCTCGTCCTGCTGCGGCGTCCAGCTGAAGCTCAGATGTCCGTGTTACGCAATGGGTCAGTGAAGTGGCCTCGGCGTTCTGAGTCTCAGCAGGAAGTAGAGTCTAATCACACCAGGCTCACGGTGCGTTCAGGGACACGCACGTGTTTTCTGTCAGCCCTGCGGTGTGTGTGGGGGGGGGGGTGTTGTGTTAAAGGGATAGTTCAACATTTTTGTCAAATTGGCCCATTGCCATAATCCCTATAGTCATAGCAGTAGGTTTGTTACCTTTAATTGTCAGTGCAAGCTGTTTTTAGAACGGCGGAGCAGAGCCGTGAGCTGCTCAGAGCTACACTACGGAGGCTCATTATGGGATTTCTTGGTTTCTCTCATCAAACTCATCAAATACACAATCCAACAACTCCACAACGCTCTGGTGGACAAGTTGTGAGCTGCACATTCACCACGCTATGAGATAATAACACAACGTTACCACACAGAGTTGTTTTAGAGGGAAATTCATGCAAAACCACTGATGCACGTTGCCTTCAGGGACAGTTTTTCATCAACAGTCTCTGTATTTCCCTCTAAAACAACTCTGTGTGGTAACGTTGTGTTATTATCTCATAGTGTGGTGAATGTGCAGCTCACAACTTGTCCACCAGAGCGTTGTGGAGTTGTTGGATTGTGTATTTGATGAGTTTGATGAGGGAAACCAAGAAATCCCATAATGAGCCTCCGTAGCGTAGCTCTGAGCAGCTCACGGCTCTGCTCCGCCGTTCTAAAAATAGCTTGCACCGACAATTAAAGGCAAGGCAAGGCAATTTTATTTGTATAGCCTGTTTTTACCACCAGTTTGTCTCAAAGGGCTTTACATCCCATCATAACAACATCCTCTGTCCTTAGACCCTCACATCCACTGAGGAAAAACTCCATGGAAACCCTTTTAACAGGGAAAACCAGGAGAAACCTCAGGGTGAGCAACAGAGGAGGGATCATCACCCAGGACAGAGATGTTGTTACACACAAGAAAACACTTTATAGTTTATGATGACACAGAATGTGGGAAACATGGCGCACCGTATGGGCGAGGTAAAGCGCTTTCTCACGTGCGCCAACTCTAGAATTGATTGTGATTTAGAAATGGAAACAGGACGTGCGTGTGCACTCTGTTATAAATCTGAAAGTTGTTGTGTGCACGCATTTCCTGTGTTTCCTCCGTACGCCACCTGTAGTCATCTTCCCTACGCACAGTTTTATAAAAGAGGCCCCAGGTCAGTGAAGGGGGGGGGGGGGTGCGCTGACATTAACGGGGAGCAGCGACAGGTCAGTGAAGGCATCACGGAGCAGCTCACCGTGCAGCAGCTGCTCTCTGTGCAGCACGTTGCTGAGGTACGGACACACCACCGCCGCCACCAGACGCTCCAGCTGCAGGTACTCCACACTGGGCCCGCCGCACTCAGGGACGCCCTGACACACACACACACACACACACACACACACACACAGAACAGGTTTAATACTACAGGTGTGTAACCGATGTTTTACAGTAGGTTATTTTTCTGTTGTGTTCAGACAGAAAGACAAAATGAAGATAATTCTAGTTTCTCTTTCTTTTTTTTCTCTTTTTTTTTGGGGGGGGGTTGCCTTTAATTGATAGTATAGTTGAGAGAGACAGGAAATGGGGGGGGCAGAGAGAGGGGGAATGACATGCAGTAAAGGGCCGCCCAATACAGGATTCGAACCGGGGCCGACTGCAGCACTTTTAAAAAAAGTTTACAATTTTTTAGAAAAAAAGTGTTAAAATTTTGCTTTTTTTTTTTTTTTTTAGAATAATCTGGTAAAAATTCTGAGTGGTTAAATTAAAAAGTGGTTAAATTTTTAAAAGGAAAAAGAAAATTTTTAAAAAATTTTAGAAGAAACTGGTAAAGTTTCTCAAGGAAATTCTAGGAAAAGTGGTAAAATTTAAAAAAAAAAAAAAGGTCAAACAATAATAAAAAAAAAGAGGTAAAAATAAAAATAGTATAGGCTATAGTAAATAGTAAAATGTAGTTTTTTTTTTAAAAAAATTGAAGAAACTGGTAAAATTACTCAGAAAATGTGGTAAAATTTCAAAAAAAAAAAAAAATTCTAGGAAAAGTGGCAAAATTTGAAGAAAAAAAGGGAAAAAGAAAAGAAAAAAAATTAAAACAATAATTAATTAAAGTGGAAAAATTCTAGGAATAGTGACAAAATTTCCATAAAAAGTTGTGGACCCCCTTGAACTTAGATAGTTTTGTTGTACTGGCTATACTGAAGTATTTATGCATTTTCAGTGGGAATAAAGTAAACCTGAGTATCTGTGTGTGTGTGTGTGTGTGTGTGTGTGTGTGTCACCTGCAGCACCAGCAGCATCTGTGTGATCGCCGGGGCAACGGAGGAGGCAGCGGCGGCGTCTGCCAGCGACTCCTCCAGGTGAAGCTTCAGCAGCACCAGGTCTCTGAAGGCCAGGAGAGCCATCTGTCTGACGCTCAGCTCCTGGCCCTGAACGCACCACACACACACACACACACACACACACACACACACACACACACACACAGCAGGTTAATCCCCTGACCTCCGCTCTAATGAACTCTGGTGACTTAAGGATTTAAGAATTAGAACAAGTCGGTCCTGGTAAAGACTGTGACCAGGGCCGTTGCTAGGAATTCTGGGCCCCCTTAAAGAATACTAAAGTGGGCCCCTCCCCCTAACTTTTCCTTTTTCCTTTTTTTCTTAGACTACGTATGTATTATCGTTTTTTATTTAGCCTTCTTTGTTTTGATGCTAATGCAGCATTACACTGCAAAAACTCAAGTATCTTAGCAAGAATATTTGTCTTATTTCTAGTCAAAATGTCATTTCTAGTCAAAACAAATCTCATTCTACTTAAAATAAGACTCATCATATTAAAAGCAGCTTGTTTTTAGACACTTTTTACTCCTTTCAAGCAGATTTTCACTTGGAATAAGTAGAAAAATCTGATAGTGGAGCAAGTTTTTCTTCCTTATTACAAGCACAAAAAACTTACTTTCACTGGCAGATTTTTCTATTTATTGTGAATTTAAGTGAAAATGATCTAAAAACAAGTTAATTTTTAGGTGATGAGTCTTATTTTAAGTGGAAAGAGATTAGTTTTGACTAGAAATGAGACATTTGGACAAGAAATAAGACAAATATTCTTGGAAAGATGTGTGTGTGTCACCTGTACGGGGTAGAAGATGGCCTGCAGCGTGGGCAGCGTCTCGGTGAAGAACCGGTCCCAGGCGTCTCCCAGGACGACCAGCTGATCGGCGCCTGGAGGAAGGAGGAGGAGGGGGGGGGGGGGGCAGGTGGTTACCGCGGAAACAGATTGACTTAATAACGCCACGGCAACACAACGATCACAGAGGAAACGAGCTTGTTGTTGCTGCTGTGAAGTGAACAGCTGATTACGTTAGAGTGAAGCTTATCGATCCACATAGATAAACCTTAAAACCACAAAACACATTAACCCTCTATGGTCCGCTGCATCATGATGCCAGTGGGGAAAAAATGTTTGGAATGTTTTTATGTCTCAAAATAGACTAAATAAACATAATCTAGGGTTAGACATTTTTAAAAATTATTTATTTTTGGAAGTTTTGGGGATTTTGTTGACTGTAGGCAACATTGTACCATTACGGTTCATCATCTACTGTATTAGAAACACCAGTCTCTGTAGACTTTCACCTTCACTGGCCTCATCATCATCATAATAGCCTGATGTTTACTTTACTGCATCCAAAATCACATTTATTAAAGGGATAGTTCAACATTTTGGCAAATTGGCCCATTGCCATAATCGCTATAGTCATAGCAGTAGGTTCATTACCTTTAATTGTAGGTGCAAGCTATTTTCAGTACGGCGGAGCGCAGCAGCAGGCTGCTCAGAGCTACGCTATGGAGGCTAAGGGAATTTCTTGGTTTCCCTCATTAAACTCATCAAATTCAACATCCCAAAACTCCACAGCGCTTTTGTAGACAAGTTGTGACCTGCACAACCACCACGCTATGAGATAATGACGGAACGATACGAAACGGAGCCGTTTTCGAGGTAAATACAGGGTAAATACGGAGACTGCTTGCTGAAAAACTGTCCCTGAACGCAACGCGCATCAGCGGTTTTGTATGAATTTACCTCGAAAACGGCTCCGTTTCGTATCGTTCCGTCATTATCTCATAGCGTGGTGGTTGTGCAGCTCACAACTTGTCTACAAAAGCGCTGTGGAGTTTTGGGATTTTGTATTTGATGAGTTTAATGAGGGAAACCAAGAAATTCCCTTAGCCTCCATAGCGTAGCTCTGAGCAGCCAGCTGCTGCGCTCCGCCGTACTGAAAATAGCTTACACCTACAATTAAAGGTAATGAACCTACTGCTATGACTATAGCAATTATGGCAATGGGCCAATTTGCCAAAATGTTGAACTATCCCTTTAAGGATAAAAAACAAAATTATGATGAATTATATGTTTTTGAACATATTTACACCTGAACACACACGACCATAGTCTCATAATGCAATATTGATTCCATAATGGTCCACTGTCGCCTCAAGGCAACGTTGCAATTTTCTATAATGGTACGTTGTTGCTTTGGGGCAACAGGTGCATTTTAACCCTCTATGGTACCATGTTGCCACCACTTTTTGGCCTGTCACATCTCCACAATTTATCCCATTTAATGCTGTAATACTTTAAAAAAGAGAGGAGACCTTAGAGAACCAATAACAATGCTTTAATTTATCACATGACTTTCAAGAAGCCACTGAAACCCTTTTTTACAGACTTTTTCAAAGGAAACAGGTTTGCCATTTTGCTCCACTAAAACGGTCTGAAAACATACAGTAACTTCCTGGCCCTTTTTCATCTGGAAAAAAATATATTTACACTAATAGATTAGTAAAGTTTAATTTTTAATAGTTCCATGCAATTTATTTACTTATTAAATAATGGAAACTTGTTAAAAAGCAACAACGTACCATTATAGAAAACTGCAGTGTTGCCTTGAGGCGACAGTGGAACATTATGGAATCAATATTGCATTATGAGACTATGGTAGTGTGTGTTTAGGTGTAAATATAATGTTCAAAAACATATAATTCATCATAATTTTGTTTTTTATCCTTAATAAATGTGATTTTGGATGCAGTAAAGTAAACATCAGGCTATTATGATGATGATGAGGAAGATGAGAATGAGAATGTGGATGAGGACGAGGCCAGTGAAGGTGAAAGTCTACAGAGACTGGTCGGTGTTTCTAATACAGTAGATGATGAACTGTAATAGTACGATGTTGCCTACAGTCAACAAAATCCCCAAAACTTCCAAAAATAAATAATTTTTTAAAATTTCTTTAGATTATGTTTATTTAGTCTATTTTGAGACATAAAAACACTCCAAACATTTTTTCCCCCACTGGCATCATAATGCAGCGTACCATAGAGGGTTAAGGATAAAAAACAAAATTATGATGAATTATATGTTTTTGAACATTATATTTACACCTAAACACACACTACCATAGTCTCATAATGCAATATTGATTCCATAATGGTCCACTGTCGCCTCAAGGCAACGCTGCAATTTTCTATAATGGTACGTTGTTGCTTTGGGGCAACAGGTGCATTTTAACAAGTTTCCATTATTTAATAAGTAAATAAATTGCATGGAACTATTAAAAATTAAACTTTACTAATCTATTAGTGTAAATATATTTTATATTTATATTTTATAGCAAAATGGCAAACCTGTTTCCTTTGAAAAAGTCTGTAAAAAAGGGTTTCAGTGGCTTCTTGAAAGTCATGTGATAAATTAAAGCATTGTTATTGGTTCTCTAAGGTCTCCTCTCTTTTTTAAAGTATTACAGCATTAAATGGGATGAATTGTGGAGATGTGACAGGACAAAAAGTGGTAACATGGTACCATAGAGGGTTAAATTGTTTTTTAATATTTATTTATTTTTTTGATCAATTATTTATTGGTTTTTAACAGACAACTGATAGGGCATGAAAGGAAACACAATTGGTGGGGTAGGATAATGAAATACTGCCTTGTTATCTTCGTTTTACCCCATTAATCCCCTTCCCCCCACCCTCGTCCCGATTGGCATATTGAATTAACAGAGTTGTTCAATCAACAGTTTTTTCAATCAACAGTTTTTTAATGTTTAATGTTGTTTCAATCGACCGTTTCCATGGAGACGGTCTGTTTGCTTGCTGACATCATCAGACTGTGACGCGGCAGGAAGTCGGTAAACGAGATTAGATTATTATTTCCCCCTCAGTTTGGTCTCTGAGGTGTGAAACTGGTTCCTTCTGTCTGTCAGAGTGACAGGAAACAAACCTGCAGCCTATAAGACTTTCACAATAAAAGTCTGAGTGTGATTCCCAGACTTCGTCCAGTCTCACCTGAGTGCTGTCGGACCTGATCCAGAACCTCAGACAGACCTCGGGTCAGCAGCTGGTTCTGAAACACACACATTAAAGCTCCTTCAAAATAAAGGTAGATGTTTGTATTAAAGCTCCTTCAAAATAAAAGGTAGATGTTTGTATTAAAGCTCCTTCAAAATAAAAGGTAGATGTTTGTATTAAAGCTCCTTCAAAATAAAGGTAGATGTTTGTGTTAATTAAAGCTCCTTCAAAATAAAGGACGCTTGTGTTAAAGCTCCTTCAAAATAAAAGGTAGGCCTAGATGTTTGCGTTAAAGCTCCTTCAGAATAAAGGTAGATGTTTGTGTTAAAGCTCCTTCAAAATAAAGGTAGACGTTTGCGTTAAAGCTCCTTCAAAATAAAGGTAGATGTTTGTATTAAAGCTCCTTCAGAATAAAGGTAGACATTTGTGTTAAAGCTCCTTCAAAATAAAGGTAGACGTTTGTGTTAAAGCTCCTTCAAAATAAAGGTAGACGTTTGTGTTAAAGCTCCTTCAAAATAAAGGTAGACGTTTGTGTTAAAGCTCCTTCAAAATAAAGGTAGATGTTTGTATTAAAGCTCCTTCAGAATAAAGGTAGATGTTTGTGTTAAAGCTCCTTCAGAATAAAGGTAGATGTTTGTGTTAAAGCTCCTTCAGAATAAAGGTAGATGTTTGTGTTAAAGCTCCTTCAGAATAAAGGTAGATGTTTGTGTTAGAGCTCCTTCAGAATAAAGGTAGATGTGTTTGTATTAAAGCTCCTTCAGAATAAAGGTAGATGTGTTTGTATTAAAGCTCCTTCAAAATAAAGGTAGATGTTTGTGTTAAAGCTCCTTCAAAATAAAGGTAGATGTTTGTATTAAAGCTCCTTCAAAATAAAGGTAGACGTTTGTGTTAAAGCTCCTTCAAAATAAAGGTAGATGTTTGTGTTAAAGCTCCTTCAAAATAAAAGTAGACGTTTGTGTTAAAGCTCTTTCAAAATAAAGGTAGACGTTTGTGTTAAAGCTCCTTCAAAATAAAGGTAGACGTTTGTGTTAAAGCTCCTTCAAAATAAAGGTAGATGTTTGTGTTTAAGCTCCTTCAAAATAAAGGTAGATGTTTGCGTTAAAGCTCCTTCAAAATAAAGGTGGATGTTTGTGTTAAAGCTCCTTCAAAATAAAGGTAGATGTTTGTATTAAAGCTCCTTCAAAATAAAGGTAGATGTTTGTATCTTCCTGTCACTTTGTGATGTCACAACTAAGTCCCGCCCCCTCACCACCTGGACAACACCATCCAACAACAACTTTGCAGTATTTTTAGTTTCTCTGAGTGTTTTATTCTGAAATCTGCTCTATTTTTTTATTGGATCACTTTAGAGAACAGTCAGCCAATCAGAAGAGAGACTCAGAGCCTCCTCCTCTCCTCTGATTGGCTGACACCGACCTGTTGTTACTAGAGAGAGAGAGAAGCTGAGAGAGAGAGGAGATGGAAAACTACACTCAGATGGTTTTTTTTAGATCTTCTCATGGATCTAAACCTTCAAAATAAAAGCACAGAATAAGAAGTTTTCATGCTTCACGCCGTCACATGACCTCAGATCGAGCGTTCAAATCCATCTGCAGCTGGAACACGTTCACACGTCTGGAGTTAATCAGACAGAGGAGCGCTTTGATAGGCTGCAGACGACCGTGACCTCAGAGCCACAAGCCCCGCCCCCTTTCACCTGCTGCTGCTGTCTGAGTGTGTGAAACCTCACACAGCTGCATCAGATCACGAGATTCACTCATTCATTCATTCATCAGGTGGTGACACGTTCACTCTGAGGTTCGGATATGAAAAAAAAAACTTCAGTTTGTCCTTGTATGTATGAATGTGTTTGTATATGTCTTTATATGTAGCCTATGACTATATAGAGAGATAAAGATTAGTGATAATATGTTAGAATAAATCCAGCTAGATAAACTCCTAAATTAACTTATTGTTTAGATTATAAAGCAGAGGTGTCAAACTCATTTTAGTTCAGGGCCAAATTAAGTGCAATTTGATCTCAAGAGGGCCGGACTGGTAAAATAATATCCTATAAATAATAAGAACTCTAAACTTTTCTCTTTGTTTTAGTGCAAAGAAGCACATTATTAAGATGTTTACGTTAAAGAACTATCCTATTACAAAATATATTATGACCAACCTGAAATTTCTTGAGAATAATATATGCAATTTCAACAACATAATGCCTGTGGGGAAAATGACATATGACAAATTACAAATAAGACAGAAGGTAATATGTAATTTTTACATCTGGTAAATTCATCCCGCGGGCCGGATTGGACCCTCTGGCGGGCCGGTTTTGGCCCCCGGGCCACATGTTTGACATCCCTGTTATAAAGACAAGAAAGCTTGATAGATAATTTATGAATAAGGGGTGAGAGTAAATAAGTTTTACTTCTTCTCACTCCTTTTCGGATATGAAAAAACAAAAAAACTAACAAAAAAACCAAAAAACATCAAATTATCTTTATTTTCAATTATTTTATTTTTGTTCATGTGTTGTCTTTGCAAAGTATTTATTTGTTATGTCTGTCCATTACTGTATTATGTTTTATTTCTTTTAACATGTCTGAAATAAGCTAAACTAACTAATTTACTAACATGACCAGGCCGGCGCTGGCTGCTGATTGGCTCAGAGTTCATTCACATGAAAACAAACAGGAAGTGAGAGGGTGAACGTACCTGGAAGTAGTCGGTGATGAAGGAGCCCATCTCTGTTTTAAGGAGCCACCTGCAACACACACACACACACACACACACACACACACACACATTTATCTCTTTATTATTCAATCAAATAAAATAGATGTGCGATCAAAAAAGCGATTTGAGAGCAAAATAGAATAAGTGGCGATCAAAAAAATGTTTTAAAAGTGAAACCGAACAGGTTGTAATTGCAAAAAAGAAAAGTTTTGAGAGCAAATTTCTTCAAAACTAATGTTTGTAAGTAAAAACGTGACCATTTTGCTAATAAGTCAGTCGTCTTTGGTTGTAAATTAAAGGGATAGTTCAACATTTAGTCAAATTGGCCCATTGCCATAATCCCTACAGCCATAGCAGTAGGTTTGTTACCTTTAATTGTCGGTGCAAGCTATTTTTAGAACGGCGGAGCAGAGCCGTGAGCTGTTCAGAGCTACGCTACGGAGGCTCATTATGGGATTTCTTTGTTTCCCTCATCAAACTCATCAAATACACAATCCAACAACTCCAACAACTGTCTTATTTCTAGTCAAAACTAATCTCATTCTACTTAAAATCAGACTCGTCACATTAAAAGCAGTTTGTTTTTAGACACTTTTTACTTCTTTCAAGCAGATTTTCACTTGAAATAAGTAGAAAAATCTGATAGTGGAGCAAGTTTTTCTTTCTTATTACAAACACAAAAAACCTGCTTTCACTGGCAGATTTTTCTACTTATTTCAAGTGAAAATTAGTTTGAAACAAGTGAAAATGATCTAAAAACAAGTTGATTTTTAGGTGATGAGTCTTATTTTAAAGTGGAAAGAGATTAGTTTTGACTAGAAATGAGACAAATATTCTTGGAAAGATTTAAACTCAATATCTTACCAAGAATATTTGTCTTATTTCTAGTCAAAACAAATCTCATTTTAGCTAAAATAAGACTCATCACATTAAAAGTAGCTTGTTTTTAGACACTTTTTACTTCAAGCATATGTTCACTTGGAATAATCTGATAGTGGGGCAAGTTTTTCTTTCTTATTACAAACACAAAAAACCTGCTTTCACTGGCAGATTTTTCTACTTATTTTAAGTGAAAATTTTAGTTTGAAACGAATGAAAATGATCTAAAAACAAGTTCATTTTTAGGTGATGAGTCTCATTTTAAGTGGAAAGAGATTAGTTTTGACTAGAAATGAGACATTTGGACAAGAAATAAGACAAATATTCTTGGAAAGATTTTGAGTTTTTGCAGTGCAGAAGCAAATTATTCTAGAAAAGCTCGGGGTATTTGGATCGCCACTTATTCTCTTTTGCTCTCAAATCTGTTTTTTGGTTGTAAATCTGTTTTATTTAACTGAATAATAAAGAGACAGATGTTTCACCATATAAACATATAAACAGACGATGTAGTGAATAAAACAACAATAAGAAGAAGGAGGAAGTTTGTTCACCTGATGCTCTCGTTGAGTGTGAACAGCTCGTTGTTCTGCAGAGCTCCGCCCTGAAACACCTTCCCCACGGCTGATTGGACGCTGAGGGACACACACGGACACACACACACACACACACACACACACACACACACACACACACAGAGGTAAAGATGACATCAGTGCAATTCCATCTCCATATTCAGTCCCTAAAATGTATGAAGTCCAAACCTGCCAAAGACCTCTACTCAATGTTCAAAAATGATCTGACTAATGTAGCGTAACAATTGTTTAATCCTGGATGTTTTTATTTATTTACTTTTTTCTCTTCCCTTCTATATTTGATATGTGTTTGTTTTGTTTTTTACTCATTTATCTTAATTTTTGTGTATTTAATGTTGTTCTTAATTCTTATCTCTGAAACATGATGTCTGCTCTTGTTACATTTTGGACAGATATAATATTTGCCGGACTAGTTTGTAAATGCATTTGTTTAAAATAAATTTTAAAAAATTATAAAATAAAAAAATTATAATTAAAATTAAAAAAACGACCACATCCTCTCTCCCATGATGCATTGCTGCAGCAGCGGCGGCGGGACAGGACGGTGCCCGGCTGGTGACAGGAAGTGACCTCGTCTGCTGCCACTTCCACTTCCTGCCAAACATCCTGCTGCTGCCACGGACAGCAGGAAACACACACACACACACACACACACACACACACACACACACAGACACACACACGCGCTCTGAGCTGCTGAGGCGTTCAGGGGTCGTGGTAATAAGCAGAACTCTGGATGAGAGAGATGAGATTCCAACACTCGGGTCACATGAGTAAACAACAAACTGATCCGTCTCCGTGACGACGGAGAGCGGCTGCTGCAGTCCTCAGCTGAACCCTAATGTCAACAACAACAACGACCGTTCAGGCTCATGGGTCGAGGTCACGGGTCCCGTAACCGTGGCAACAGGTGTCACGGCTCGTCTTCAGCAGCAGGAACCAGGACCCAGACCTGAGAGTTCTGGTTCTGATTCTGATTCCTCCTCCACAAACTCTACAACTCCACATCTACAGAGGTGGGAAAGAGTTTTCAGACCCTTAAAGGGATAGTTCACCCAAAATTGAAGTTTCACTCATTATCTCCTCCCCCTCATGTGGACTAAGGGCTGGGAGAAGTTTCAGAGTCCTCCGTGGCTTCTCTGAGTTACAGGGGGTCTCGGCGTAGCAGTGCATGTCCATATGACGGTTGCAAATGGATACCAACTGTCTTCATAACAAAAAGACACACCAAAAAACATCCAAATACCTCCATGCTGCTCGTATGTAATGTCCCTCTTGTATTGAAGCCCGGACATGAGAAATTGTCCTGAAAAAAATTAAATAAGTCTAAATTTCAAGCTTGTTTTGTAGCAGAAGCTTCTCGAGGCTCCTCTTCCCGGTTCGTTGGACAAACTGGGACATTACATACGAGCAGCATGGAGGTATTTGGATGTTTTTTGGTGTGTCTTTTTGTTATGAAGACAGTTGGTATCCATTAGCAACCGTTATACATGCACTGCTACGCCGAGACCCCCTGTAACTCAGAGAAGCCACGGAGGACTCTGAAACTTCTCCCAGCCCTTAATAGTCCACATGCGGGGGAGGAGATAATGAGGGACATTTCAATTTTGGGTGAACTATCCCTTTAAAATTTTACACATTCCTCTGCTCATGTGGATCAGGATGTGTTGCTTGCTGAAGAACCCGTTGGACGCCCAGATGTTTTTCCATCAGCATCAACAGCACAAAAATACAAAATTGGTATTTATTTACTAGGGCTGACCCAAAAAAATCGAAGCTTCGAAGCTTCGTTCGTTGCCATGGTAATCGATCATGAAGTCCGTGATCGATTGTTTTTTTTTTCTTCCTCTTTTCCTCTTTGACACCGGTTCTCATCGGCAGTTGTTACATTACAATGAGTCGGCTACTTGGCATCCTGGAAACCGCTACGATCTCGCCGTCGAAGCTCCGATTAAAATCGATTTTATGTCCTCGAAGCTTCGATTATCAAAATATGATAATCGGGTCAGCCCCAGTATTTATTTACCATGGTCTTTTTCCTGTTTATGCAGCCATGTAGGCATAGCAACAAGAGTCATCGAAGGACACAGTCTGTGTGGTAAAGGGACAGTCCTCCTGCTCCTTCATGAGCTTCCATTGTCACTTTCCTGAGAACACGTCCTTGTATAATCCACTGAATATGAACCCACTCTTCAACCCACATGCTGTTGCCGTTTCTGCATCAACATACTAACAATCATAAAAAGACAACTAGAACTGAGGGAACTTGCTTACTGTTATTTCCATCAGGGATAGGAAGGTGACAAAAAAAAAACTGCTCGAATCGGGGTTATAAATTCAATCAATTTTTCCCAAATTTCATAAAACTAAACCTTTTGTCTTCCAGATGTTGGTTTGTCTGTGTTCCTGTCTCTCTGGAGGCAGCTGGACCTTCCTGGTTCAGAATCTGGATCTGGATCTGGTTCCTGCGTTAGGTTCCTTGTTTGTCTCTGAAGAACTTACAAATGTGCTGGTTTTATAAAGACAGGAAGCACGGAGACAAAAACTGTGTCTCTTACAGTAATAAAAAGCAGGGGTGTCGTTAGTGGATCACTGGAACCAACATGACGTGTTCACAGCTGCTCTGTTCTGATCCAGCAACTAGACCGAGAGAACTGTTGATTCTGTTTTGGGGCCGTTTGTGTTCACACATGGTAACAGCTCCAAACGGTCCAGAGTTGTAAACAAATGCCACGCGCTAACAAACTCTTCTCTTATTGGTCAGAAATTATTTATAAATGAATTAGCCCAATGAAAATTTAAATTTGACACGGTCCGAACCGCGGTTGAAGCCCAGACCCGACCCAATCCCAGTCTTCTGTGTAGCCTATGTTTTCGGCCCTAATCCAACACGAACACGGCAAAAAAAACGAAGTGACCGGAGTGATCCTCTGAACCAAACGGACCGGTCTCTGACGTAAAACGCTCCCTGTTTCTGAACAACTGGTCCAGTCGATCCAAGTGTGAAAACTCCCTAAATGTCTTATGTAATTTTATGGAACCAATCAATCTGAAGTCTCAACAACCCGATTTGAGTTAATTGTTTATATTTTGGGTCTGGACCAGTGTGTCCGGTCTGAAAACCAAACGGCTCCAGATGGAAGCGAGCTGAGACCAGACCAGAACTTCTTCTTGGTTGTTTTATTCTGCATCCGAGCCCAGTTTCTGTGTTCACACCTGAACCAAAGGAACAGAACAACTGATCCAAACCAACCAGGTCTGAATCCACCGTGAGTCTCAGACCTGAGCTGAGTGTCAGGTTGAATCCTCCCATCTACTCTCTGTTCTTACTTCTGTAGTGAGTGAGTCTCCACAGTGTCTCAGATTGAATCCTGGTTGTTACTTACTGAACGAACCATCACAACAGTTCCCAACATCTCCTACATCGACCGACAGGGAGCTACTGTATGTTGATTTACATATTAAATATTATATTCTACTCCGTAGCCCAGATGGAGTCTAGATCACTGAGGCTGGAAGTCTCCGTCGCTCACACTCAACTCTCTGACCGGTCTGACTGATCCATCCAGGTTCTGACTCATCAACACTCAACACCAGGCCTGTGCCAAAAAATCGATTCACATAAGAATCGCAATTCTCATTTAATATGATTCAGAATAGATATAAAATGTCCCAAAATCGATTTTAAAAAATAAAAAAATGAAACAAATCTGCTGCTGTCAGCCTCCGTTTCCTTAGAATATAAAAGGCAGCATGTTTAACTGCACTGTTTATTTTAATAAAGAGGCACTTTTAATGTTGTTACTTAAGCAATATGTGATATTTTGTTTTTAGGCAACAATTCCATCTGAGCATGGATAAATGTTTAAAACTCAATAAAAGTGAAATAGACACTTCAGTCATTCTGTCTTGTAAAGCAGACTGGAGTAGATCATGAGGATCCTTTAACACCGACAGACTGAAGCACAAATCATTAGGAATCAAATCCTTTTGAATCGAAAATCCATTTTGAATCGAATCGTAGCCCCAAAAACTCAGAATCGAATCGAATCGTGAGATAATAAAAGATTCCCACCACTAATAAACATAGTTAGTGTGAGTGTGGAAGGACTGAACTGAGACACGGCTCAGGACTTGGACTCAAACTTAGGCTGTGTTCGAAATCATCCACTCACTCACTCACTCACTCCCTATCCACTACATCATGTACACGATGTAGGGAACGACGGGAGGAGAATTCGGACACTAGACGGTCATTTTCTGGACGTGGTTGCGTCAGCTGATGCTCCAGGTGTTAGCGTGTTAGCGTGTTAGCGTGTTAGCCTACTGCTGTGACGGAAGCAGACGCACCGAGAATCATGTAAACAAACCATGGATGTATGAAACTAACTGGACACGTAAAAATAAAATAATAGGGTGAATTCAGGTATATTGGGACATCAGGTAATTTGGGACAGATAAGGAAAAACAATGCTTCCACTTGCCTTGAATGGGCTATGGCAAAGTTAAAGGTGCTGATACATTCCTTTGGATGTCTACATTAAAAGTCACATTAAATATTTTGGGTGACATCACACAGGGGGGCGTGGTCAGCATCAAACAGGACGCTGACCCCAAATATCAGGAGGTCAGCAAAACGGCATGTGCTTTTGTTGGAATTTAATATAAGGCTATTACATTTGTATGACTAATTTACTGTAGGTATGAAAGTTATATTAAGATGTGTGATGCATTGGTGTATTAAAATAAACAAACATTGGTTTGTGAGGATGTTCACATTTTCTTAATTTGGAATTTTCTTGCTGTCCCAAATTACCAATAGTGGTATGGTAATTTGGGACAGCATGTTCAGGTTATTTGGGACAGTGTTTCTGGGTTTATATTGAAATATTTCAATAGTGTAGTCATATCTTACACGCTTAAAAGTGAGAAATTCTTACACATATAGGGAAAACAAGTACCTTTGTACATTTCAGAATATCAAATCAGCAGTTAATGTTGAATATGTGAAGTGACGTTCAAAAATAGGTCAGATTGTTTTATCTCTTATTATGTCATGAGTTATCTTTATTTTATATATTTATATTTAACAAAATATAAAAATAAATGTATTTTTAAAAACATGCTTGCTTCTCCTGAGGTCAATAGTCTGCTCACAATATGTTTTAGGCTATTAAATCTGCTGTATGTTGAAATAATTCGTATATTTGGTTGATTTGGTTACAAATCATGAGATTATAAACAATACACAACATAAAAATAATAGGCTATAGGCCTAATATACATAAATAAACAATCTATTCATGTCTTTTTTAATGTAATTGCAGCTCCATGCAATATCCCATTGCACAAGCCTGTGTCCCAAATTACCAAACCTACTGTCCCAATTTACCAAACAAGTTGCAAAAAAATAGTTTTGTGTCAAAACCTTTAAAATAGAGTGCTGTGCTCTCACAAAAGAATTTTAGCACATAATTGTTTCACATAAAGAACGCAGACACCTAGAGGAATCCAGACATATCTCATTTGTTGGGTTATTTATTCATCTTGATGACAAAAAATGGCTCAGAAAATGAATTTACAAAAATTGTCCCAATATACCTGAATTCACCCTAAAAACCGGAGACTTGCGGGAACATTAGAGGATGTGATTCTGTGTGGTTGTGTTACTCGGACAATAAACTGTTGAAATATCGGAAGTTTGGTTTGGTCAACTACTGTTGTGTGTCCCGACCGTGAGCTGTGGCTATTAGCTTAGCTCGTTAGCTGGTATTTCCTCCATATTCTACTCCAGTTTCTTTATCAGATTGATTTAATGCTGCCTGTTAATGTTGGGATGCTGCTGCCCAACTCCTGCTGCTCAGGCAAACGGAGCGAAGGCAAATACGTCTGAGGAGTTTTTTTGGTAAATTGCCTAAATAAATCCTAGCTAACATGCTAATTAGCTTCCTCTTCTTCTCTGGCAAAACACGACCGCATTGCATTGTGGGATACGGGAGTAGAAAGTAGTGTACATTGCTTGTTCACTCAGTTTCGCGGTGCATTGTGGGTGTTTTGTCATCCACTACATAGTGGATGAAATTAATCGCGGAGAATTCGAACAACACTACAAAATGGCGAACACACTATATAGTTAGAGCACTACATCCGTGATAGGGGGTGATTTAGCTACAACACAGCCTTAGTCTCAGACCGGTGACCTTCTCTCTGAGTTCTGAACACATGAGCAGCTTTAATCCATGTTTGGACCCATAACACACACACACACAGATGATATCGTCATGTGTTGAGGACATTTCAGTGTGTGTGTGTGTGTGTGTGTGTGTGTGTGTGTGTGTGTGTGTGTGTGCACCGACCTGTTCCACACGCTGGCGTTGGAGAGCTGCAGGGACGGGGAGCTGGCGTGGAACCGGGCCAAGTCCGACAGGACCGGAGAACTCATGAACCGGGGACGAGGACGCCGGAAAGATCCCATGATGCACTCTGTCTGTCTGTCTGTCTGTCTGTCTGTCTGTAGGAGAGAGGAGGGGACAGGTGAGAGGTCAGTAGGGAAATACAGAAACTGCTTGATGAAAAACTGTCCCTGAAGGCAACGATTTCTTGGTTTCCCTCATCAAACTCATCAAATACACAATCCAACAACTCCACAACGCTCTGGTGGACAAGTTGTGAGCTGCACATTCACCACGCTATGAGATAATAACACAACGTTACCACACAGAGTTGTTTTAGAGGGAAATTCATGCAAAACCGCTGATGCACGTTGCCTTCAGGGACAGTTTTTCATCAACAGTCTCTGTATTTCCCTCTAAAACAACTCTGTGTGGTAACGTTGTGTTATTATCTCATAGCGTGGTGAATGTGCAGCTCACAACTTGTCCACCAGAGCGTTGTGGAGTTGTTGGATTGTGTATTTGATGAGTTTGATGATGAGGGAAACCAAGAAATCCCATAATGAGCCCCCTCCGTAGCGTAGCTCTGAGCAGCTCACGGCTCTGCTCCGCCGTTCTAAAAACAGCTTGCACCGACAATTAAAGGTAACGGACCTACTGCTATAGGGATTATGGTGATGGGACAATTTGACAAAATGTTGAACTATCCCTTTAACTTACAACCAAAGACGACTGACTTATTAGCAAAATGGTCACGTTTTTACTTACAGACATTAGTTTTGAAGAAATATGCTTTTTTTTTTGCAATTACAACCTGTTCTGTTTCACTTTTAAAACATTTTTTGATCGCCACTTATTCTCTTTTGCTCTCAAATCTCTTTTTTGGTGCAAATCTGTTTTATTTGATTGAATAATAAAGAGATAAATGTCTCTCAGTCTCCATACATTGATTATTGATTGGAACATCCCACAAACCCCCAAAACAGCTGTTGATCAATGATCTCAATAAGATATTGGCAGATTTAGAATCAATAATCTGTGACGACGACACAAAGAAACATATAAAATAAAATAATAATCGATACAAACTAATCAATGTGTATTTGATGAGTTTGATGAGGGAAACCAATTAAGAAATCCCATAATGAGCCTCCGTTGGTAGCGTAGCTCTGAGCAGCTCACGGCTCTGCTCCGCCGCTCTAAAAAACATCTTGCACCGACAATTAAAGGTAACGAACCTACTGCTATGACTGTAGGGATTATGGCAATGGGACAATTTGACTAAATGTTGAACTATCCCATTAACTTACAACCAAAGATGGTCATGTTTTACTTAAAAACATTTTGCGTTTTGATTGAAGTTTAAGAAATAAGCTCTCAAAACTTTTTTTTTTTGCAATTACAACCTGTTCTGTTTCACTTTTAAAACAGTTTTTGGATTGCCACTTAGTCTCTTTTGCTCTTAAATCTCTTTTTCTGCTCCGCCGTTCTAAAAACAGCTTGCACCGACAATTAAAAGGTAACGAACCTACTGCTGCTATGACTATAGGGATTAATATGGCAAATGGTGCCAATTTGACAAAAATGTTGAACTATCCCTTTAAGTCTGAGAGTGGAGAGGAATTAATTCCACAAATTCTGAAAATGGTGATTGATAAAAACGTCAGAAAACAAGTGAGTCAGTGGAGTTACAGGAAGAAGCTGCAGAGACAGTGAAGGTGGCGAAGGGGGGAGGGTGTGTGTGTGTGTGTGTGTGTGTGTGTGTGTGTGTGTGTGTGTGTGTGTGTGTGTGTGTGTGTGTGTGTGTGTGTGTGTGTGTTTGCAGTAGAAACATCTCCACCCACATGTTACTGTAAAACTCTTCACACCTTCGCTTCAACTTCAGCCACAAAACTCACGAGATCAAACAACCGGCTTCAACAGAAACATTTTCTCAGCTGCAGAAAACACACATACACACACACACACAGACACACACACACAGACACACACACACACACACACACACACTACACACACAGACACACACACACACACAGACACACACACACACACACACACACACTACACACACAGACACACACACACACACACACACACACACACTACACAAACTACACACACACACACACACACACACACACACACACACACACACAGACACACACACCTCTGCTGCTGCTGCTCATTCAACAAACACATCTCTGTCTGTGACTGACGACAGGTGTGTGTGAAACGTCTGAGAGGATTTTATCAGTCGGTCTGGGTACGTACGGTGGCCCTAAAGGGACAAACCACTCAAAACTCACAACGCAGCAGCAGTTTGTGTTTCTGGGGACACAATAAAGTGACGGACCAGGATAAAAGACTAATGCTAAGCTAACATTAGCTCAGGTTTCACAACAATGATTTCACATGTTTAGTTTATTCTAACGTCATTATATGTTTATTTATATTATTGCTAATAGACAGATGCATCTCAATACATTAGATTAGAATATCATGGAAAAGTTTATTTATGTCAGTAATTCAATTCAAAAAGTGAAACTAACACATCATATAGATCCATTAGACACAGAATGAAACATTTCACATCTTTATTCATTTAATTTCTTTTCATTGTAATGATTATAGCTACACATTTAATGAAGACCTGTAATACAAAGGACCTTTTTTTTTAAGCATTTTTAATATGGTAATGTCCTTCTGTGAAGTCTGTCCATCTATATGAACTCAGTATACTTGGTTGTTGCTGTTTGACTTGAACTAGTGGAAATGGGACTTTTCTATTACTTTATTGAGATGCACCTGTATGTTTCGTTTTTTACTTACATATGAAATGAAACATGAAACACTCCACACTGCTCGTCCACCGCAATCCAAGTGTCCTGAAGGGAGATAGTCCAGAGTTTACTGGGAACTACCTCATTTAGGACATTTTTACAGCCTCAACAGTCCTGTATTGGATTTACCTGCTATGCGATGCACGTGTAGTCGCGTAAGTGACCAGACTTGCCTCAATGAGGTAGTTTCCAGTAAACTCTGGACTATCTCCCTTCAGGACACTTGGATTGCAGTGGACGAGCAGTGTGGAGGAATATTAAATGGTTGTTGTGTAGTTTTATGGACGTTTTTTGTGTCGGTCCCTGTTATTACTCTCATATAAAGTTTTGGTTGGACTAGGAACCAGCCTCCCGGGTCTCCAGATGCACTTTGAGGAATAAAAAACTACTCCAGAGTATTCATCAGGATGAGGGGGGAGTCATTTTTTGGTGAATTATTCCTTTAAGACACCTGGGAACTATTGTAATTTATGGAAAAGGGACAGAATCTGTCTCCTTTAAGGTGCAAATGGAGCAGAGTGAAGCTCCAAATCCTGCAGAGTTCCTCTTTAACTCGTGTTTTTACAACTATAACTTCACACTGAACTTTCACAATGACACACACCTGCACGTCGTATCCCTCCGCCTCTCACAAAAACTAGTTCCAGCTACTTCCTGTTTACCACGGCGAGAGGAAACGTCAGTCAGTCATGATAGTCATCTGTACAGGAGCTTTAATCACAGCAGCTGTCGACTACTAACCCGTCAGAGAGGACGTCCAACCACGTTAACGGCTCAGCTGATCGTAGGAGGGTGTGTGTGTGTGTGTGTGTGTGTGTCTGTGTGTGTGTGTGTGTGCCCGTGTGTGTGTGTGTGTGTGTGTGGGAATGAGACCGTGTGTTGCACAGTTGAGTCGACCACATGTTGTGATCACAGGACGCTCTCTCTGATCTGATAGAGTGGGCGTTAGGCGTCGTCACCGTGCCTGTCAGCGTCACCGTGGCAACCCATCTGGTAAACACCACCACAACCAGACCAGTCACCACAAAAAAGGTCACACACACACACCCCCCCATTACCCCCCCCCCCCCTTCCTCACCTTCCTCCTCCTCCTCCTCCTCCTCCTCCTCCTCCTCCTCACTTTTACACTTTTACATGATGTCCTCAAACGTCTCGTTCACACCGACCTCATGAATGCAGATCAAACAGCATTTACTCCGTTACAAGTAAAAGTAGCTCAGTCCACATGTTACTCCAGTAAGAGTAAAAAAGTACTTGCTTTTAAAGGTACTAAAGTATCCAAAAGTACATGCTTTTAAATTTACTTAAAGTAAAAGTAAAAGTAAAGAGTAAATGTCTTATTTTCCACATCAATGAATGACTCTAACAGGGCCGGCTCTACGCAGGGGCAAGAGGGGGCAGCGCCCCCTCAAATAAATGTCTTGCCCCCTCAAATCCAAATTTTAGAAGTTGAGAAAGCACATTTTAATATACTCAAAAAATGTGTATATTACAAGTTGACAAAATTATCTGCAGTAGCACAAAAATCTGTGCTACTGCATCTGACACTGTTCTAAAATGTTCTGTTCTTTTTTTTTTTTTATTAGTATTCTTAAGACTACCTTTCAGTTTTGTAAATCTTGATCATAGTAGACCCCCTCCACCCCCCCACCCCCTTCTCAGAGTACACCACAATGCTTCACTCATTTTAAAATCACAAAAATTTTCGGGAGGGGGGGTGCCCCCAGACCCCCCTACAGGGGTTTAGCTACTCACCTTTTTCACCCCCTCTGGGTTTGCAATGCATCTTCAGGTATATGCACCCCTAACCCCCCATATAATGTGGCTCTTTGCATTACGACAGTAACAAATTTGGGCTCTAAGACCCTGGTTGGCCCCCCCAGCCCCTAGTTGGACAGGTCTGAAGGTAGAGGCCTGACAAAGTGCAATCCACTTCTCCAGGTTGGGGTTGGACACATAGGCCGAATTCCGATTCTCCCCTTAGCCCTTGGCCCTACCCCTTCGTTTTGCGCGTTCACGTGAAGTGGTAGGGGTGTCCCAATTCTGGTTCAGACGAGGGTTAGGGGGAAGTGGTCTGGCTATCTCGCCCTCGAAACGGAGATTTTTCAGGGGCACACTACGGACCGAGGGCTTTGGCAAGTTTCCCAGAATGCATCTTGCGGCAACCGGCAGCTGATTTATTTCTCACTGTAGCGCTGTTATTACGTCATTTTGTTAAGTTTTAATATGTTTTCATGTGAGAAAGTAGTTGTTTAGATCCCCAATGTGCGGTCGGTTTATCCACATGAGGCTGTTTAGACGTTTGCTCCGATGTTTTTCGGAGAAGTGAAGCTCCACGTTGGAGCCTCCACCTGTGGAGCAGATCAACGGCTCGTCACAGAGACACCACCCCGTCCGGAGAGCTCGTCAGCCGGCCAACCTCCCGACCTCGTCCCGGTAGAAAAGACGACCGCTAATTAACTTACCCGCAGGGTTTTAAAGGTTTACCGCCGTGTAGTTACATTCTTTTTAGGAGATAAATGCTCGTCTCATTGATGAAATGTAACAATTGTCGCATTAATTTGTTTGAATTAAAAGTGAAGCTTCATGTGTTTTGGACAAAGGAGCAGCTGCCTGGGGGATCTGTAGCCTACATACAGAAATCACCACATTTACATCAATAAATAAATGTTTTACAATGAACCGATCATTTTTCATTACATTTTATTTTATTTTATTAAGTTAACGTTGTTCTGAATAAAGGATTTGTGGCAAAAGCTTGTCACATCTGCTTATGTGAAAGCCAGCAGAGACGACTGATGACGTATGTGATTGTTGAAGTGGTGTCCCAATTCGTAGGGGTTCCCTACTCCTTGTAGCTCCGTTTCAAGGGAAAGGGTAAGGGCTAGGGGTAGGGCTAGGGGTAGGGGTAGGGGTAGGGGTAGGGATGAAAAATAGAATCGGAATTGGGCCATAGTCAACAACCCAATTAAATGAAGTTACTATAAGCACAGAGAAAAAAAGTGCTGGAGCATGATGTGTTCACATGATGCCCCCTTCACATTTCTGACTGCCCCCTCATATATGCCGCCTAGAACCGGCCCTGGACTCTAATTGTTTGTAAATGAATGTAAGGAGCTTTTAACTCTTGTTAGTGAGAATGAACTCTTTGCTGCTCAGCTGCACTGATGTGCTGCTTTTAGGGGTTAGGGTTTCCTTCACAGACAAACACAGCTTGTGTCCAATAGGATTTTAGAAAAAGACCTGAAAGTAACCAGTACTTTCAGCCTTCCTACTAATTAACTCCAGTAAAAGTACTAATATTTGTCTTGGAAATGTATTCAAGTAAGAGTAATAAGTAAGAAATCTAATAATCAAGTATCTCAGTGGAACTGAACCTCAAGCAGCAACATGAGCAACAGAATCAGTCCTGGTCCGTTGCTGCAGCAGCTGCTTTCCTTTCCTCTCCTGTGATTAGCTGTGAGCGTTAGCATGTGGCTAATCCGCCGTCATGAGAAACTACTCAGAAAGACTAATGCAATTACAGACACACACACAGGAGGCCTGAGCTGCACCGGCCAGAGAGTCTGAGCCTCAAACGCTCCGCTGCGTTGGCCACGCCCACTCAGCTGGCCACGCCCACTGTGCTGGCCACGCCCACTCAGTTGGCCACGCCCACTCAGCTGGCCACGCCCACGCAGCTGGCCACGCCCACTCGGTTGGCCACGCCCACTGTCACACACATCGTGGTCACAGCAGGTCCATCAGGTCGGTTCATCCTCTGAGGAACAGGAAGAGGAACGTCGTCCTCCACAGAGAGAGCAGGTCTTGAACCTGTTATAGAGACCATGCAGACGTCAACACCTCAAAACTATGAATTAATGAGGAATTAATTAAAGGTCCAGTCTGTAAAATGGAGGTAAAACCGTGACATTAGCGTTCAGATTCTAGATCACAGGATTCTTCACCCCCCCCCCCCCCGAGTTGTGAACAAGTGCAACAGAAAAACAGAAATGGCGGAGGCTCCAGGTCCCAGCTCTTCTGGTGGAGAACCAGAACCCTAACCCTAAACGCTTAAAGAAGTCTAAAGTATGGAGTTATTTTAAAGAGAAAACAAACGACTTGGTCATCTGCAGCCTTTGCACAGAACGACACAAAGCAAAAAGCCGGAGGATCCTAAGTCCAACTAATTAATTAACTAACTAAAGCTTTCTGTAACACGGTAGCATGAATGTAGAATGAGTTTTGCAACGTTGACAGTAACGAGACCCCCCCTTCCCCCCTCCCCCTGCCTGTATTTTGGTCTTTTGCTCTGTTTTGTTGTGCATGTGGACGTTTCTGGGTGGAGCTAGAGAGTCGCCAGAGAGCATAGATATCTATGGAGAGAGAGTCGGTGTTTTCTCTCCAGCCAATGACGGAGCTCAGGTGAAGCTACGTGCAGCAGAGTAGTAGCTCAGGGCTGCTAGCTGCACTAGCTGTCTCTGATGCTAACGAGTGCTAGCAGCTAGCACGTCTCTCTCTCTCAGCAGCAGCAGCAGTTGTCATGACAACAAAGAAAAAGAAATCCAGTCTGAGTGAAGCGCTGGAGCCGCGGACCGATTCCCCACCGTCACCGACACTGGTAACAAGTATTAGGGCCGTTGTAGTGAGCTAACTCGATGCTAACTTCGGCTAGCGGTAGCGGTTAGCATCCGCGGCTAACACCGTCTTCCCAGTTCACCACAGCGGCATAAAAACATACACGGAGGCTCCCGGTGTTGGTGACGGTCGGCTAATCGGCCCACGGCTTAAGCGCTTCTCTCAGACTGTATTTCCTTTCCTTTGTTGTCATGACAACGGCTACTGTCTGGGGGCAGGAGGCTACACAGCTTAGCTCCCGAGAGGAGGAGGGGCTGAGTTTCAATGTTTTGTTTAGGCTACAAACTGCAACGAACAAAACTCCAGACCCTACCTTTAACGGTACTTTCTTCAAAACAACAGGGTGAGTGTTTAACTTAGCTTACGCTGCGCAACCTTTGAGTTAGCTAGCTACGGAGGATGACATCACATCACTGAACCGTTGTCATAATTATCATTTTCATAATCAGAACTTTACAATTAAAGAAAAAACATCCAAAAAGTGTGAAATTGTGAAAAATGTAAAAGATTTAGGCTATAAACATGGCCACTCTGCATTTTTAAACAACCTTTTTCATTCAAACTGATGCTATCTGAGTCAGGTGACCACATGTTGCTGCTGAGCGTGTGCGAGCGGCTGTAAACAGGAAGTAGTTGGTGAGTTACAGTAAAAAGCAAAGTGATAAAATGGATAAGACGGAGGCTGCCTGCCTGACGAGCCAATGGGGAGCCGGCGTGGGGGCGTCGAGTCGAGTCGACTTCTGATCTGAGTCATTCCCTGTGTTGTGTTGACGGTCGGTCGGTCGGTCGAGGCGTCTGAGGTGATGGTGCGTTTACAGACGTGGGTTTTTTAACTGCTGCTGCTGCTGCTGTGGAAACTGTGAGGAGCGGTTGGTTTCTCTCTCTGTGGTTTCACTGCTGCTGTTTGTTTCTGCTCTTATTTTTAGCTCAGACAGTAAACGCATCAGCTCTTCCTGTTGTATTTTAGTTTCACTGTAACAAACTGAATCAGACTCTGAGGGTGCTGCGTTTAAAGGGATAGTAGCATCTTTTTTAAAGTGGGGTTGTATGATCTACAAATAGCCCCTAAGTACTTTAATTGCCCTAGAAGACTCTCTACACTCCTCCCGTTAGCAACGCCAGCCCATAATAGCCCTGCCCAGAGATTTACAACATGCATTGTTGTGAATGGACCCAAAGAAACGGCCTATTTTCACGGCCTAAAAGAGGTTTTACCTGAAAATAAATACACAGTTCCATTGTTCACTATAATATAATTTTTTCCAGCCCTTCAAAGTGCAGGAAAAACACAGTTTTTATTTGGACCTAACCAACTGCTGATCGGCGGGCGCTAACCCTGGGCGGAGGGATACGTGAGTTGGTTAGGTCCAAATAAAAACTGTGTTAACATAACATAACATAATTATATTATAGTGAACAATGGAACTGTGTATTTATTTTCAGGTAAAACCTCTTTTAGGCTGTGAAAATAGGCCGTTTCTTTGGGTCTGTTCACAACACTGTATGTTGTAAATCTCTGGGCAGGGCTATTATGGGCTGGCGTTGCTAACGGGAGGAGTGCAGAGAGTCTTCTACTGCAATTAAAGTACTTAGGGGCTATTTGTAGATCATACAACCCCACTTTAAAAAAAATGATACTATCCCTTTAATGTCATCTGGTAAACAGCATTAACCATTAACCAGCTGCTTGTTGAGTAAAACCAGAGATTAAAACTGTTTCTGAACAGAAAGCTGCTGCCACCTTCACTGAGCCTGCTTTAAAGGAATAGTTCACCAAAAAAAAAAGAAATTCAGTCATTATTGACTCACCACCTCAGTCAGATGAATACTCCAGAGTAGTTTTTTATTCCTCAAAGTGCATCTGGAGACCTGGGAGGCCGGTTCCTAGTCCAACCAAAACTTTATATGATATGAGAGTAATAGGGCCCGACACAAAAACGTCCATAAAACTACACAACAACCTTTTAATATTCCTCCACACTGCTCATCCACTGCAATCCAAGTGTCCTGAAGGGAGATAGTCCAGAGTTTACTGGAGACTACCTCATTTAGGACATTTTTACAGCCTAAACAGTCCTGGATTGACTTTTCCTTGTGCGAAACAGGACTGTTGAGGCTGTAAAAATGTCCTAAATGAGGTAGTTTCCAGTAAACTCTGGACTACTCGATGCAAAAGGAAAGGAAGCTTTCAATAAAAGCGCAATAAAACATTTGGAGCATTCTCCTTTCAACATTAAAAGACAGGTTTTATCTTTAAAGATGATGTGTCCAAGTGTCCTGAAGGGAGATAGTCCAGAGTTGACTTGAAACAACATCATTTAGGACATTTTTACAGCCTAACCAGTCCTGGATTGACTTTTCCTTGTGCGATACAGGACTGTTGAGGCTGTAAAAATGTCCTAAATGAGGTAGTTTCCAGTAAACTCTGGACTATCTCCCTTCAGGACACTTGGATTGCAGTGGACGAGCAGTGTGGAGGAATATTAAATGGTTGTTGTGTAGTTTTACTCTCATATAAAGTTTTGGTTGGACTAGGAACCGGCCTCCCGGGTCTCCAGATGAACTTTGAGGAATAAAAAACTACTCCAGAGTATTCATCAGCATGAGGGGGAGGCAATAATGACTGAATTTCATTTTTTTTTGGTGAACTATTCCTTTAATGAACCTGGTTTACTGAGCCTGGCTTCCTCCTCCTCCTCCTCCTCCACCTGTTGGAGTATTTACCTTCTACACCTGAGTCAGTGATAATTAAATATGTGAATAATAAATTGTGTGTTATCTATTCAGGAAAACCGAGTTACACTGATGCTGCATTCACCTGCAGTCGGGCAGACGGCCGTCGCTAACAAGCCAGATGTCATTTTAGTTACAGACGTCCAGAGAAAGCCGGTAAAAACAATACCACATCGCCATGACAACATATTGTTTATGCCGTTACGTGCAGCGGCTGTCGTCCGTCTGCCGTCTGTCCATTTTCAGGTGAATGCAGCATGAAAAATACGACTGAGTTGCTTGTGATATACAACCGCACCGCTAGATGGGAGGAATTCCTACACAATGCACCTTTAAAGGGGACATATTCTGCTCATTTCTGCTTCTTGACATGGCACCTTGATGTCTAAAAGTAATGTTAGTAACATGCTTTGGTCAGAAAAAGCAAAAGATTGAAATTAAAATTAAAACGGCTCGTTAAGAGACACATTTTCTGACTATGGCAGTTTATAAAATGTTGACGTAGTTGTCTAAACTTACGTTTAAGGGGTGAGGAGGCGCTCTGGATACGCAAATACACATACTAAAGCAATGAAAAGGTGAGTTTTGCATAATATGTCCCCTTTAAGAGCTTTTTAAAATTTTAATTTATGCCGTTAGGTGCAGCGGCTGTCATCCGTCTGCCGTCTGCCCAATTTCAGGTGAATGCAGCATGAAAAATACCATTGAGTTGCTTGAGATATACAACCACAACGCTAGATGGGGGGGAATTCCTACACAATGTACCTTTAAGAGCTTTTTAAAATTTTAAACGTGACTTTAACTAACCTCATCAGACTTTTATTTTGTAATTTATCATTTAAGCCCCGCCCCCTCATTTGCATATCTCAAGTAGAGTTAAAAATAAATAAATAAAAAAAGAGCTGGAAATGAAATGAAATGAGTGTAGCCTAATTATAAAATAAAAGTCTCATGATACAAATGAAAAAATGTCATGTGTCATTTCAAGTGTGTGTGTGTGTGTGTGTGTGTGTGTGTGTGTGTGTGTGTGTGTGTGTGTGTGTGTGTGTGTGTGTGTGTGTGTGTGTGTGGAGGCTCGTGGCGGGAGAACTCACCTGTATCCTGTCTCGCGGTCAGTGAACGGCTCCTTCAGCAGCTCCTCCTCCTCCTCCTCTTCACCTCCTCCTCTCCTCCTCCTCCTGCTCCTCCAGCGGCGGCGGCGGCTCTCGGAGCTGCCTGTGGCCGGACATGAGGAGCCTCAGGGCGGCTACACGGAGAGACAGAGGCCGGTGTCAGATCAGAGCTTCACTTCACTTCACTTCCTCCAGTCAGTCACAGAGTCGCAGCCGAACAGAGAAACTGAACTGAACTGAACTGAAGTGAAGTGAAGCAGCGCCGCTTCACTTCATCCAACAGGTCCGAGCTGCGACAAGCTGCAGAGATCACCACACACACTTCCTGTTAGGGCCTTCAGAGTAAAAGTCCTCAAGAAAAAGTGGATTAAAGAGATGGCATCAAACATGACATTGGAAAAGATAACGTACATTATTAATGTAGGCTATTTGATGACATCTGGAGACCTTTTATAAGTTGTTTAAGACATGCTGTTAATGTTGGTAATTTGCTTCAGCAGGAGGAGGCTCTGAGGGAGTAGAATGTGATAATGTCCTGAGAAACACCTTTGAAATCCATCATATAACTGTTATCAGTATTTGTCTACTTTTATTTATTTATTTATTATTTTTCCTTCCTTTTTGCTTTATTTTCATCTTTTTTTTTTATAGTTTTAATGTTTTACTCATTTAGCGAGGGGAATGGAGGGAGACACTAGCTATGTGTTCTATGTGTTGGATGTGTTGCTCTATGTGCTGTTTTTCTTAACAGAGTTTGATTGCTCTGTGTGTGTGTTTTATGTGTAGCTATTTATTGGTATTGTAGGTTTTTATGTATTTTGGACATCCCGGCTGCAAATCAATTTCCCAACTGGGACAATAAAGATAACTTTGAACTTTGAACTTTGAGAATAGGGAGAAAAAGCTTGCTCTGTTTCTTGCGTGTAAGAATGTCTTGTTTGATTTGCTGTAAATCGCAAACCATAACTATTAAACACATGCTTAAAAAAAAAAAAAAGTCCTCAACAGCCTACTGAAGAAAACCTGTCTGTTAGTCTGTTATGAAGGAGGAGAATGACAGGCACATATTATGTCAGTGAATATATTAAATCAATTATAAATAAATGAAGGTAAAGAAACATTATACATTTGTTTTCAGGCTTTCACCCAACTCATTTTAGTTTTTATAGCCTACAGATGTTCAGACACCTGTCCAATAAAGTAAAGTAAAGTATGCCTTTATTTATCCCACGATGGGGAAATTCGCAGGGTTACAGCAGCAGTAGCCTACATACAAACAAACACATTCACACATGCCGTGCACACTGTAGTGGACTGGTGAAAATAATATATAAATATAAATATTTAAATATAGGGCAACCAAGATATTAAAAGAGATATAAAAAAATATATACCGGTATATATAGATATAAATGGACATGGAACGAGGGGAATGATGTCCCACACATGTATGCACTCCACTGCAACCCTGCATTTGTATTACCATGGGCTATTTATTGTCACTGTTTTTATTATTTATTTCCTTGAATTTCTTTTATTCTTAATTATCCTTCTATTCTCTAGTCTATGCACTAATTTTATGAACTGATCTGTTGTGTTGTTGTTGAATGATGATGATTATTGTGCAGCTGAGAAACTGAATTTCCCTCGGGATGAATAAAGTATCTATCTATCTATCTATCTATCTATCTATCTATCTATCTATCTATCTATCTATCTATCTATCTATCTATCTATCTATCTATCTATCTATCTATCTATCTATCTATCTATCTATCAGCAAACACACACAGAAGTAGCCTACGTGACTGAATAAAGAAAAGCAGAAATGTGAAAACATGAAACATGGAAACAGAAGTAAAACATTTCACCAAAAAATGACTTTATTTTGCATTTGAGTTTTTATTTCTTTGTTTATGCTAATGCCATTTTGTCCTTCATAGTGTGTGTCTGTTATTGTGGGTGGAGTGTGTTCACAGTGTTAACAGAAAAACAGCAAAACAGCAATACCCCACAGTTCTTTTCTTTTCTTTTCTATATGTGCAGTGATTAATACGCAACTGTGCAACATCACAATAACACTCCTGGTTTCTCCATGTCTACATTAAACACTATACTGAAATATTTTCCTTGTATATTTTTCATGTTTCCACTCATTTTAATATCATTGTCTGTTTCTGTTTTACCACTGTGAGACAATATACACACTTTTGTTTCATTAATTCAGCAGTTTATTGATTAATAGCCTATATTTTAATTACAGGTTCCTCAGGTGGTGAATATGAACTGAACATAGAGACTTCACTCATGTTGATTTCCTCTTGAATCATTGTGAAGAAAAAAAAATCTATGAAATCAGGAAATATTTCACTGACGGCCCTTTTACTTTTATTGTGAAGGAGCGCCAGTGACTTCCGGTACGGCTGTGGTCTCAGCTTGACGCAGCACGCGGTCTCCCATTGGTCCAGAGAGAAGTTCATCTCATGAATATTCATGAGGAGATGATGAACATGAAAGAGAAGTTTCAGAGGAACCGTTAAACTTTATTTTGGAGATGGAAAACTGATTGTTACCGAGCAGCATCATGGGGTTTTAGTTACTTTTCAGAATAAGAGTTTGAAAACAAAACAAGGACTCAGTGTGTAGTTGTAGTTGTAGTTGTAGTTGTGTCTTCTTGTTTTCAGTTTCACAACACACACACGTTTCTTTTCTCTTTTTTTTTAACCCTTTCATTGTCAATAACTGTTCAAATGACCAATATTTTACTTGATTACCTACTTTTTCAAAGGTCAGAGAAAAGACCAGAAACTGAATCCAGAACTTAATAATTTTGTCTTTCTCTGACTGCTTACATTTACCTGAAAGGGCTATATGAGTTCTTACAGGACAAATCTATCTATCTATCTATCTATCTATCTATCTATCTATCGTTCTATCGTTCTATCTATCTATCGTTCTATCTATCTATCGTTCTATCTATCTATCGTTCTATCGTTCTATCTATCTATTGTTCTATCTATCGTTCTATCTATCTATCTATCTATCTATCTATCTATCTATCTATCTATCTATCTCTCTGTCTGTCTGTCTGTCTATCTCTTTCCTTATTTTTCTCTTTCTTTCTTTCTTTCTACCCCTCTGTCTTTTTACTAACTTACTCTTTTCTTTCTTTCTTTCTTTCTATCTACCCTCTCTGTCTGTCTCTCTGTCTTTTTGTCTTCCATTCTTCTCTGTCTCTCTGTCTTTCATTCTTCTCTATCTATCTATCTATCTATCTATCTATCTATCTATCTATCTATCTATCTATCTATCTATCTATCTATCTATCTATCTATCTATCTATCTGTCTGTCTGTCTGTCTATGTCCTTATTTCTTTCTTTCTTTCTTTCTTTCTTTCTTTCTTTCTTTCTTTCTTTCTTTCTTTCTACCCCTCTGTCTTTTTACTTACTTACTCTTTTCTTTTATAGTAAGTATAGTTTTGATACTTTTATTGTGAAAGGTTCTGTCTGGGAGTTGTGTGGAAAAGATTCTCTACACTGACTTTTAATCAGTTTCCTCTTTATAAAACATTTATTTTTGTTGTTTTTACATATTTTTATGAAACTCATTGTTCAGTTTTCTTCTTCCCGGCTGTTTGTCGCCGCTCTGCTGCTTCACTTCCTGTTAAACTGTTGTTTGTTTCATGTTTCATGTTTTTAAAATGACAGGAGGAAGTTATAAAGTTTCTTGTGAGGATGACGATGAGTTCAAGGACCCACAGCCACAGTCTGTTCACTGGAAACTGCAGCAGTTTGTTTCCTCTCATCAATAGAAAAGAACATGAGCAGAATATTAATCAATCACTCAATGGATCAACAAGAGTTCCTATTGGAGGAGGGAGGGGGGGGGCTGCTCTCACACCAGTTAGAGACCAGTTAACCAGTTAGAGACCAGTTAACCAGTTAGAGACCAGTTAAAGGGATATGCCAACATTTTTTTTTTTCCGTGTCTTGCCTCACTCCCGAGTCCATGACCAGCAGATAGACACCATCCTTTCGACTGTGCGTGCAGTAACAAGGGAGATAGAGCCGTATCGCCGTAATTAGCTTAGCTCAAACACTGGAAGTGTATAGCCTGCCACCTACCTAAAGTCGCTAATTAGCTTAGCTCAAACACTGGAAGTGTATAGGTAGTGTTAGCCTGCCTCCTACCTAAAGTCGCTAATTAGCTTAGCTCAAACACTGGAAGTGTATAGCCTGCCTCCACCTAAAGTCGCTAATTAGCTTAGCTCAAACACTGGAAGTGTATAGGTAGTGTAGCCTGCCTCCACCTAAAGTTGCTAATTAGCTTAGCTCAAACACTGGAAGTGTATAGGTAGTGTTAGCCTGCCTCCTACCTAAAGTCGCTAATTAGCTTAGCTCAAACACTGGAAGTGTATAGCCTGCCTCCACCTAAAGTCGCTAATTAGCTTAGCTCAAACACTGGAAGTGTATGGGTAGTGTTAGCCTGCCTCCACCTAAAGTCTCTAATTAGCTTAGCTCAAACACTGGAAGTGTATGGGTAGTGTTAGCCTGCCTCCACCTAAAGTCATCAGAGAAACTCTTCAGCAACTCTAAACGGAAACCGGCGGGCCGATCTTCGTCTCAGAGCTACAAAACTCTCCGGTAAGGCATCTTGAGCGGTCAAATGCCGCTAACGGGACGAGATCGGTCAAAACGGAGGATTCAAAGACGCTTTATTTTGGTTCAAGCTAGCTACATCGAAGGTAGGTTAGCTTCCTATTTCAAAGTAAAAGCACAAATTCTATCGTCATGGTTTTCTGTATGTAAAGGGCAACAGGTGTTTTATTTTGTGAAAGTAACCAGAAGTGCGTTGGTCACAACGGCTAGCTTGAGTAGCGCCAAATTCGTCCGAACAAAATTGTAAACAGCTGGTATTTAGACAAGTTAACGACACACTGCTGATCTAAACGGCTACTTTCTCACCTAAACATAACCAGTTAGTGACCAGTTAACCAGTGTGGAGTTTACAGGGCTGATTCACAGAAGAAGCTCGTTGTAAAAGTTTTACAAATTTATTTATGTGAAAACAACTGAGTTATTTTACCATCAGATCAATGCACTTAGATCAATAAAACATATACCCCCCCCCTCCTCCTCCTCCTGAGTCCAGTGATCTGATCCCAGGTCAGACGGTTGCTCCCTGCAGCAGCTGCACCACCGTGGGTCTGTTGTGTCTCCGGGCCTCCTGCAGGGCGGAGCTCCCCCACCTGGTGACACACAGAACTACAGTGAAACCAAGGAAAAGAACATAATCATGGGGAATGTACATGTAAATGTGGGAAACTAAGCAGGGTGTGGTGGTTTTATGTTTTATGTTTCTATGTATTCGTGGGTGTATGAAATGTGGGAATGTATGTAAATGAATGTAATATGGTTAAGGACACACACTCCTGTGGTCCTTTTCCTTGACTTGTCTGCACTTCTCGAGGCCGTTTGTACGAAATGGTGAAACAATTTTCCTTGTAAAGGACAAATAAATTCATCAATCTATCAGACCCTTAGCCGTTACTATGGAGACCACTATGGAGGTCACGTTCCTACGGTGGCCCAGAGGGGACAGTTCACCGTCACTGAGGGAAAACACACAAACGAGCAGCTACTTCCAGATGCTGTTATTATAGGAATGGGACTCTCTTTCAGGACCAGAACCAGAACCACCGGAAGCAAGAGCTGGGAGCAGGACCAGGACCAGGACCAGGACCGGGACCAGAACCAGGACTAGGACTGGGACCAGAACCACACTGCAAAAACTCAAAATCTTACCAAGAACATTTGTCTCATTTCTAGTCAAAACAAATCTCATTCTACTTAAAATAAGACTCATCATATTAAAAGCAGCTTGTTTTTAGACACTTTTTACTTCTTTCAAGCAGATTTTCACTTGAAATAAGTAGAAAAATCTGATAGTGGAGCAAGTTTTTCTTTCTTATTACAAGCACTAAAAACTTACTTTCACTGGCAGATTTTTCTACTTATTTCAAGTGAAAATTAGTTTGAAACAAGTGAAAATGATCTAAAAACAAGTTCATTTTTAGGTGATGAGTCTTATTTTAAGTGGAAAGAGATTAGTTTTGACTAGAAATGAGACATTTTGACAGTGTAGAATAAGAATCAGAAGCGGGATTAGAACCAGAATCAGAACAGGGACTAGAACCAGAACCGGAACCAGGAACGGATCAGAGCCAGGACCAGTACCACGACTGGGATCGGAACTAGAACAGGAACTGGGAACAGGACAGGGGTGCAGATCCGATGCCAGGATTGGGGGGGACACAAAAGAGATTTTTTTTTTTTTTGCCCATATGCAACTCATACAACTACGCAGAGGATCACGATATCATTCAAAAAGTCCTGCACAGGGAATCATTTATTGTGCTTATAGGCTACCTTTCTTTTTTATTTGTCCTAAACAGCCAACAGCGCGTATCACTGCTGTTATATTAGTGAATCATAATTTTAAGGGTCTCAGACATATAATATCTGCTCACGTTCTTATCTTTCGCCTCCCACCGACCCTCCCAGATCCCCAGTTCTTCTCCCCATCTTCCTTTTCTCCCAGTGTATGGAACTTTATGCATAATTAATTGATATGGATGAATATCAAAATATGAAGCCCTAAGATTGAGGGGGTTGTCTTTTTCAAGCCTGCTGATGTCATCAGCGTCTGTGTAAGAAACTACCCGTTCATCTGCATCATAGTGGAGGAGACCAGAGACCAGAGGTGGGATGTGGAGTCAGAAATATATTTGTCAAACATTATTTGTTCCACCATTTCAATCATTTCTTTTTAGATGTGAAGAATGTGAAGTCTGAAAATACATTTGTTAAATTTTGAATAGTTTGGGGTATTTTTATTGGGGGGGAAAATTCATGTTTTTCCGAAATTAGGGGGGACATGTCCCCCCCGTCCCCCCCGGGATCTGCGCCCATGGAACAGGACCACAACCAGTGACTGGATCTAGTCTAAGCGGCGGCGGAGGGATTCGACCCGTGGACCAATCAGAGGGCCTCACCGGTCCTTGAGGGCGGGGTTTGCTGCAGCGTTCTCCAGCAGGAAGCGGACGACCTCGGCGTGACCCTCGGCGGCCGCCACGTGCAGCGCCGAGCGGCCGTCGTAGTCCACGCCGTTAACGTCCACACCGGACAGGAAGTACCTGCAGAACACCACAGAAGAAGAAACAATACACCTCTGATTCTAAATGTTGTCGATTCATTTCCTGTTTGTTTCAAGAGGACACGTCTGCAGGGACACGGACGCCACCAGAGCTCCAATCCAACCAGAAGTTGTACTTTTTTTCGTGTATCTTATTGATTATATTATATTATTTATATCTATATTATGTACATAATATAATAGATTAATTGTAAATCAATGAAACATTACATTTTAAATGAAAAAATTAACTTCTCAGTTTTACATACTGCAAAGTTGTGTGAATGAAGTGTTTTAGATCCGGCCACTTCATGCAAAATAAACACACGAGAAGACAAACGTCCTCCTGTCTTCTCTTATACTTATTCAGTTTTAATCTCCGTAATCTACTTGGTTAAATATACTTTTTTAAATTGTCGTTTTATGGTGGATTGCAAACTTCAGGTAGATCAGATTACCGGCACAGAGCGGCGAAAAATATACACAAAGAACATAAGCTTCCGGTGGGGATTGGATTACAGCGGTGGCTCTTGTCTGCCATAAATCTTTTATACTTTTTCAGTTTTAATTTCAATATCGACTTGGTTTAATACAGCTCTGGAGAGACCACTTCAAAATGATCAGTTCCTCTGGTTTTACTATTCACAGCTATGTGTTTGAGTAAAATGAACACTTTTGTTTCATTCTATAATCTACTGACAACATTCTCCCAAATTGGAAATAAAAATATTGTCATTTAGAGCATTTATTTATTTGCAGGAAATGGCAACAAGTCAAAATAACAAAAAAAATTCTGGTGTTTTCAGACCTTAGCGTATAATGCAAAGAAAACAAGTTCATATTAATTGTAAAACAACACAACACTACTTTTTAAACTTAGGAAGAGTTTAGAAATCAATTGGTGGAATAATCCCAATTTTTAATCGCAGCAGTGTTTTTTATTTATAATCTTTCTTCCTCATATACTACTGCTGTATATGATTTGGTTCAGGTGATCAGCTACGTAGAGTGAGGTGTGATTGTGTTGGAGTTCAATAGAGAATGTGAAGTTACGTCACGCCGCTTTGCATTGTGGGACGTTGGGCGCCATCTTTGGAGGATCGCGGATGTAAACACTTGCTCGTCTCTACAAAAAAAAAGTCCCCCAAAGTCTTGAATCCAGTCCCTTAACGGCAAAACGTAGGATCGACACCGTTAATAAGTTGTAGTTTTTCTGTGTACCGTTGTTTCTCGTTAAATTTGAGTTTATCACGATACGTTCCTCCTTCGTTTCCCTTCCCCTTCTCCATTTCTTTTTTTCTTTTTGTCCGTCTTCCTCATCTCTTTTTCTTCTTGCTCGTTTTCCTCCGTTTTCCCCACTCTCTGTTTACGTTTGCGTTCCTCCAAAGATGGCGCCGACGTCCCACAACGCAAAGCGGCGTGACGTCAGGTTCACATTGTGAGTGGTCTCTTTATTTTTTCCAGAGCTGTATATATACTTTTTAAATTCTCGTTTATTGGCGGATTGTAAACTTTAGTTCGGTTACAAACTTTAGGTAGATCACAACAGAGCGGCGAATAATATACAGGAAGAAGACCAACTTCCGGTTGGGACTTCCGGTTTGGATCGGACCTATGGCGGCGCCCATGTTCCCGTTACCTCCTCAGGGACTGGACGTCTCCTTTGAAAGCCGCCAGCAGGACGTTCATGATCTGGTATCCCTGCAGAGGAGAGGAGCTCGTTTAGAAACATGTCACATGACCCAGCAGACAGGAAGTGACATCATCAGCAGCTCAGACCCTGACCTCAGACTCGGCCTTCCACTGCCGGTAGGCCAGGACCTGTCGGAACGGCGTCCGGATGTCGAAGCTGTGCAGCTGGAACGTCGAGATCAGCTCCTGCACACACAAGAGTCCAGATGTTAAACTCTGTTATTGTTCTGTCACCAGACCACCAACCAAACCTCCAACTAAACCTCCAACTAAACCTCCAACCAAACCTCCAACCAAACCTCCAATCAAACCTCAAACTAGACCTTCAACCAAACCATCAACCAAACCTCCAACTAGACCACCAACTAGACCTTCAACCAGACCTTCCACCAAACCACCAACCAGACCACCAACCAGACCTTCAACCAGACCTTCCACCAAACCACCAACCAGACATTCAATCAGACCACCAACCAAACCTCCAACCAGACCTCCAACCAGACCTCCAACCAGACCACCAACCAGACCACCAACCAAACCTCCAACCAGACCTTCAACCAGACCTTCAACCAGACCTTCAACCAAACCACCAACTAGACCTCCAACCAGACCTCCAACTAGACCTCCAACTAGACCACCAACTAGACCTCCAGACCTCCAACTAGACCTCCAACTAGACCTCCAACCAGACCTCCAACTAGACCTCCAGACCTCCAACTAGACCTCCAACTAGACCTCCAACCAGACCTCCAACTAGACCTCCAGACCTCCAACTAGACCTCCAACTAGACCTCCAACTAGACCTACAACTAGACCTCCAGACCTCCAGACCTCCAGCTAGACCTCCAACTAGACCTTCAAGCAGAACAAACATCTACCTTATACTTTATGGGACTTTAAAATAAACATCTACACTCACTTAATGTTATAAACCTGAAGAAACCTAAATTTGTCAATTAAATAAAACCCACTCAGATTAAAGATGGAATCACTTCCTGATTGATTCTGTACTTGTGATAGACAATAAAGTTTTTTGAATTGAATTAAATTGAATTGTCTCCTGGTTAGTGAACATCTACTTCCTGTTTCAGGTTGTTACCTGGCAGAAGTGCACGGCCCTCCAGGGGTTTCCACAGGCGTCCAGCTCCGGAGAAAATGCCATCAGACCCAAAACACCAGGAACCACGGCCAGCAGAGAGCCCAGGCTGCTGGAGACCGCCGGGACAGACGTCTGCAACACACACACACACACACGCACACACACACACACACACACACACACACACACGCACACACACACACACGCACACACACACACACACACACACACACACGCACACACACACACACACAGACACACACAGATATATACACAGATACCACGGTGTCACCACCAGAGGGAGCTGTCTGCTAAAGAACAGCCGCAAACTGCAGCTGCTCACAGAGGAGAGATTAAATGGATAGTTCACCCAAAATTGAAATTTCACTCACTCATTATCTCCTCCCCCTCATGTGGACTAAGGGCTGGGAGAAGTTTCAGAGTCCTCCGTGGCTTCTCTGAGTTACAGGGGGTCTCGGCGTAGCAGTGCATGTCCATATGACGGTTGCAAATGGATACCAACTGTCTTCGTAACAAAAAGACACACCAAAAGACATCCAAATACTTCCATGCTGCTCGTATGTAATGTCCCTCTTGTATTGAAGCCCCGAAATGCGAAATTGTCCCGAAAAAAATTAAATAAGTCTATATTTCAAGCTTGTTTTGTAGCAGAAGCTTCTCAAAGCTCCTCTTCCCGGTTCGTCAAATTTGGACGAACTGGGAAGAGGAGCTTCCGCTACAAAACAAGCTTGAAATATAGACTTATTTAATTTTTTCTGGACAATTTCGCATTTCGGGGCTTCAATACAAGACGGACATTACATACGAGCACTATGGAGGTATTTGGATGTTTTTTGGTGTGTCTTTTTGTTACGAAGACAGTTGGTATCCATTTGCAGCCGTTATATGGACATGCACTGCTACGCCGAGACCCCCTGTAACTCAGAGAAGGAAATTTCAATTTTGGGTGAACTATCCCTTTAAATGAACCCTGCAGTGATGATGTAACAAATCAAATAAACAAGTTTACAATATAATATAATATAATAGTGTAATAAATAATATTGTATTAGCTGTGTGATGGTGTCTGGACCTTGTAGTGAAAGGTTGAGGAGTAATCCTTCATCCCTGCAACCTGCATCATGGACAGCATGCTGCGGGTGGTCGCCGGGGACAACACCTGGTCACCTGACAGCGGACAGAGCCCCCCATTGGCCAGGGAGGCGGCCATGACGGCTCCAGATTCACAGGTGACCTCTGTGGAGGAGCACTGTCACACAGAGGAGAGGAGAAGACACGAGTCGTTATGACGTCAAACATCTAGAAACGTCTTCTTAAGATCAAGTGAAAACAGAACTGAGTTTAATTAATGAGCAACATGAGACTGAGACAGAAAGTCCACAGTGGTTTAGTCTCTGCTGCAAAGACGTCAACATGTCTCTCATCATCCAGTAAAGACAGAATATTAGAGAAGACTCAAGAAATCCCCAGAGTCAGAGTCTCAGAGTTTGTTCATCTATTAATAGTCTACTTGCCAGCCCATAGAGCCCCATTGTGAACCCGGAAATGTTGAGTAGCCTACTCCAAAGTTTTATGTTAGAAATATATAGTATGGTACTAATTGACACAATTAGCACAAATTAGCATAATCGCCTATATGGGCAATATTTCAACAACTGCTTGGCTGATTGGGGCAATATTAGTGTGGTTTTAGGGGTTATTGATGATGCTGAATCCATTTCTGACATTTTCAAAATTCAAAATGGCTGCCAGATTTTAACCGCCAGTGGGCCGATTTTAATGGATCAAGCCAAAGTTTTAGAGGATGCTGGTTGGACATTAACTAATTAAATAATTAAATCTGGTCACTTCCGGTTTAGACAGCCATTTTAAATTTTGAAAATGTCAGAAATGGATTCAGCATCATCAATAACCCCTAAAACCACACTAATATTGCCCAGATCAGCCAAGCAGTTGTTGAAATATTGGTGATTACCGTATGCTAATTTATGCTGTGTTAAAGCGCCATACAGTATAAAGGTAGATGTTTGTATTAAAGCTCCATACAGTATAAAGGTAGATGTTTGTGTTAAAGCTCCATACAGTATAAAGGTAGATGTTTGTGTTAAAGCTCCATACAGTATAAAGGTAGATGTTTGTGTTAAAGCTCCATACAGTATAAAGGTAGATGTTTGTGTTAAAGCTCCATACAGTATAAAGGTAGATGTTTGTATTAAAGCTCCATACAGTATAAAGGTAGATGTTTGTGTTAAAGCTCCATACAGTATAAAGGTAGATGTTTGTGTTAAAGCTCCATACAGTATAAAGGTAGATGTTTGTGTTAAAGCTCCATACAGTATAAAGGTAGATGTTTGTGTTAAAGCTCCATACAGTATAAAGGTAGATGTTTGTGTTAAAGCTCCATACAGTATAAAGGTAGATGTTTGTGTTAAAGCTCCATACAGTATAAAGGTAGATGTTTGTATTAAAGCTCCATACAGTATAAAGGTAGATGTTTGTATTAAAGCTCCATACAGTATAAAGGTAGATGTTTGTGTTAAAGCTCCATACAGTATAAAGGTAGATGTCCATGTGTAGTGTGATTATAAAGCAGCTCTAGGTTCTATATTAATACTGTGAAAGTATCAAAGCCTCAGTCCACAGAGAAATGCACACAGCCTGTATTCAGAAACTGAGCCTTAAAACCAGCCGTCAGGACTTCCTGTCACTTTGTGATGTCACAACAAGTCTCATACAGGTGAAGTCGGTGCCACGGCAACAGGTCTCCACGGCGATTCGTACCTGCAGCATCAGGTCCAGAGCGGCGTTGATGTCCGTCTTCTCTGGAAAACACTGAAACACAGGAACCTGGTCAGAGACACTGGTGACATCACCGGTGACCCGTTGCCATGACAACATCACCATCTCACTTCACCTTCTTCTCCTGCAGGTAGAAGGACAGAGCGTGGAGCCGGACGCTGGACGACCTGCTGCCATGGTAACTGGAGGTCACACACAGAGAGGATGATCAACTGTGTGTATATGGCGAGTGGATTTAACATTTAAAAGCTAAGTTTGACTATATCCGGAATTAACATTGTAGATATCAACAACGTCTTTCTGACTTGTCGTAATTACATTTTGAATAGTTGGATTTTTTATTCAAGATATCTGTAATTCAGTTTTACCTCTAGTCAAAAAGAACATTTCAGATATCCGCAACTACATTCTTCCTAGGACAAATGACGTCACTGTAACCATTCATGTGTAGGCCTATGGGGTTTGTCATTACAGATATCTACAGTTCAGTTGCAGATATCCACTATGTGAATTACAGATATCTGTAACTGAATTACCACTAGTACTAATTCCAGTTTGAGATATCTACAACTTCATTTTGACTAGTCATAATTCCAGTTACAGATATCTACAACGTCATTTCACCTAGTCAAAACTTAATTTAAACTAGAAAAAGCATTTCCAAGAATGGAAATGGTGTGACTGCTGATAGCAACTGAACGCTGTTGCAGAATTAGCAAATAGTGCAAGCTGTGATCACCATACAAATGTTTGACCAAGGTCAGAATCGAACCCACATCCTCATGGTCATTAGACTTCCACTCTGCCTCTAGGCCACGGTGCACACACAGTTGCAGAGACTGTTGTCTGTTAATGATCTGCACACTGTCAACATCAAGAAAGCTTGAGAGTCAAGCTTGAATGACTTAGAATGAAAATGTCTGTGAATTTCAGGCTGAGCACTAACCATATGGCCACAGAGAACCTGAGTTACAATGAGCTTTATACTATGAGGAATCAAAGACTGTCCAATGACAGCTGAATAATTGGAATCAAAAGTCAAGCAATGAAGTGAAAAGACTGAGGCAGGAATCGAACCCGTAACCATATGATCACTAAACCTTTACTCTGCCACTCGGCTACAGAGAGCACACTGCTTTCAGAACTGTTGTCATTCATTGTAATGTGATGATGTGCTGCAAACTGGTATGAGTAATCAAGGAGATAACAAACACCTGTAACCAATTGAAGGCGGGGGAGGAGAGCAGAATTCAACATAACATAACAAGAGTTCTTCCCTTGGATTCGAACCAGTGACCTTAGGGTTGGCAAGCATCCACCCTAACCCCTACACTACAGTGGAGTTGTGAAGAAGAGAGGTTGAGAAAAAAATAGATTAAAACATAGTATGATAGAAAGCTATAAACAGGATTGATTGCATTAATTGGGTGTTGATTGCAACTGTAATGCTGTTAAATTATATATTTAGTGTGACTGCTGAAGCAGTCACACTATTGTTCTTCTGTTTGGCCATTTTCTTCCGCCTTTTTACGGTCTTCTTCTAGTCCTTCATACTTTGTGCTATTTCAACAATTCATATATCAAAATGTGCAGCTTTTTTTGAACTTTATCGGCATTACTTTTCTCTTTTTAACTATTTATACTTTTTAAAATATTTAACTTTTTCACAAAAAATCTCACATTCATCAAAGTCTCAACCTCTCTTCTTGACAACTCCACTGTAGTGTAGGGGGTAGGGTAACTGCCTGCCAACCCTAAGGTCACTGGTTCGAATCCAAGGGAAGAATTCTTGTTATGTTATGTTGAATTCTGCTCTCCTCCCCCGCCTTCAATTGGTTACAGGTGTTTGTTATCTCCTTGATTACTCGTACCAGTTTGCAGCACATCATCACATTACAATGAATGACAACAGTTTTGAAAGCAGTGTGCTCTCTGTAGCCGAGTGGCAGAGTAAAGGCTTAGTGATCATATGGTCACGGGTTCGATTCCTGCCTCAGTCATTTCACATCATTGCTTGACTTTTGATTACAATTATTCAGCTGTCATTGGACAGTCTTTAATTCCTCATAGTATAAAGCTCATTGTAACTCAGGTTCTCTGTGGCCATATGGTTAGTGTGTTAGGTGTTGTGCTATTTCAACAATTCATATATCAAAACGTGCAGCTTTTTTTGAACTTTATCGGCGTTACTTTTCTCTTTTTAACTATTTATACTTTTTCAAATATTTAACTTTTTCTGCAAATTAAACTCTAGACAAATTATTTTCTCCAGTTTTGTAGCCACACTTGTCTTCTGGCTAAAATTCTGGTCAAAAATGCAAAGAGACTTAGATAATAATTTTAAATATTTTTTAAATGCAGCCAGGGAGCTCTCTGCTCTCATTCAGCCCAATGCTGAGAATTCTCCACAACTCTGTCTGAAACATGCTTATGTCTGTGCTCTCTGTGGCGAAGTGGCAGAGTAAAGGTTTATTGATCATGAGGTCATGGGTTCGATTCCTTACTTTTTTTTTTAAGCAGAAGCCAGTGATCCTCTTATCAAAGGTTTTCTTTACCCCTCACATACTGTCTCTGTCTGTAGTCTAGTGGTTAGCTTGCTGGTCTGGAGACCTGAAGGTTGCTGGTTCAAATCTTGCCTCAACAACAATTATAGTGAATTATTTTCCCAGTTGTCCTCTGTTGACTTCTGATAACTTGCTTCATGTTGAAACTGCTGCTCTCAGCCTGAAATTCACAGAAATTTTCATTCTAAGTCATTCAAGCTTGACTCTCAAGCTTTCTCGATGTTGACAGTGTGCAGATCATTAACAGACAACAGTCTCTGCAGCTGTGTGTGCACTGTGGCCTAGAGGCAGAGTGAAAGTCTAATGACCATGAGGTTGTGGGTTCAATTCCAACCTTGGTCAAACATTTATATGGTGATCACTGCTTGCACTATTTGCTAATTCTGCAACAGCGTTCAGTTGCTATCAGCAGTCACACCATTTCCATTCTTGGAAATGCTTTTTCTAGTTATTTTATTTTTTGGGCTACACTTGTTAATTATTAGTGTGACTGCTGAAGCAGTCACACTATTGTTCTTCTGTTTGGCCATTTTCTTCCGCCTTTTTACGGTCTTCTTCTAGTCCTTCATACTTTGTGCTATTTCAACAATTCATATATCAAAACGTGCAGCTTTTTTTGAACTTTATCGGCATTACTTTTCTCTTTTTAACTATTTATACTTTTTAAAATATTTAACTTTTTCACAAAAAAATCTCACATTCATCAAAGTCTCAACCTCTCTTCTTCACAACTCCACTGTAGTGTAGGGGTTAGGGTGGATGTTTGCCAACCCTAAGGTCACTGGTTCGAATCCAAGGGAAGAACTCTTGTTATGTTATGTTGAATTCTGCTCTCCTCCCCCGCCTTCAATTGGTTACAGGTGTTTGTTATCTCCTTGATTACTCGTACCAGTTTGCAGCACATCATCACATTACAATGAATGACAACAGGTTTGAAAGCAGTGTGCTCTCTGTAGCCGAGTGGCAGAGTAAAGGTTTAGTGATCATATGGTCATGGGTTCGATTCCAGCCTCAGTCTTTTCACTTCATTGCTTGACTTTTGATTCCAATTATTCAGCTGTCATTGGACAGTCTTTGATTCCTCATAGTATAAAGCTCATTGTAACTCAGGTTCTCTGTGGCCATATGGTTAGTGCTCAGCCTGAAATTCACAGACATTTTCATTCTAAGTCATTCAAGCTTGACTCTCAAGCTTTCTTGATGTTGACAGTGTGCAGATCATTAACAGACAACAGTCTCTGCAACTGTGTGTGCACCGTGGCCTAGAGGCAGAGTGGAAGTCTAATAACCATGAGGATGTGGGTTCGATTCTGACCTTGGTCAAACATTTGTATGGTGATCACAGCTTGCACTATTTGCTAATTCTGCAACAGCGTTCAGTTGCTGTCAGCAGTCACACCATTTCCATTCTTGGAAATGCTTTTTCTAGTTGGATAATTATTAGTGTGACTGCTGAAGCAGTCACACTATTGTTCTTCTGTTTGGCCATTTTCTTCCGCCTTTTTACGGTCTTCTTCTAGTCCTTCATACTTTGTGCTATTTCAACAATTCATATATCAAAACGTGCAGCTTCTTTTGAACTTTATCGGCATTACTTTTCTCTTTTTAACTATTTATACTTTTTCAAATATTTAACTTTTTCTGATTTTTTTCAGCTTTATAATGTGTGTGTATTGCGTCTAACGAGCAGAGCCAGAGTGGTGTCAGAGTGGAGAGAGGCAAAAAAACATTCTAGAGTTTTTCTGGCTAAACTGTCAGCATGGCCACAAATTAAACTCTAGACAAATTATTTTCTCCAGTTTTGTAGCCACACTTGTCTTCTGGCTAAAATTCTGGTCAAAAATGCAAAGAGACTTAGATAATAATTTTAAATATTTTTTAAATGCAGCCAGGGAGCTCTCTGCTCTCATTAAGCTCAATGCATTTTTTTCACATCAGCAGGAGAAGGAGCTCAACTTTGTAACTTGCTGTTAAGTGCTTTTTAGGGTCCGGGCAGCTAAGCTGCCGGGACACTATTGTATTCCTAGGAATTCTTCTTCTTTCTTTCTTTCTTTCTTTCTTTCTTCTTCCAAGGAAGTCATACTTCCCATGGGCGAAAACTCACCAAACTTCACAGAAACATCCGACCCCATGCCAGATTCACTCAACTCCAAGGACATGTGCCCCCCCCTCCTAGGGGGGGCACAATAAGCGTTTAAATTTAAAAACTTTAAAAATTCCTACCAAACCAACGGTAGATGCTACAGTGTTGAAACTTCACCACAATGTAGCCTCAATACTGCTGAAACTTTTGTCCACTTAAACTCATTACAAATTATGAAGTCCATCACTCTGTTTTTTTCAATAACTGTAAAACTTTTAAAATGTATCTCCTCCCACAATTTTTGCTCAATTGTCACCAAACTTGCTACAGAGCATCTCCAGACCGTCCTCCACAAAACTTGTTTCTCGGATTTTTGATTAAGCAAAAATTGAGCCTACAGTGCATGAAAACGTTTGACTGTAAACAGTACTGTAAACATATACCATCAAATTCTTGCTAAATACATTTTCAATCTTCCTGAAAAAAAATGACAATATTCTGGAGTCATGGTTGATGAAGTTTGGCAAATATCAGAATTTTAATTCAAAAACTGAATTTTTGAGAATATTTTGAATTCTGCTCTCATGGGAACAACTGCAGCCAATGTGAGTGTGGAATTTATAAACATCATATTTTCTCTTATGAAGCAAAACACTTATCATTAAAAACAAATCACCAACATTTCCATGCTGTCAATATGCAATTTATGTATTATCAGATTTTTGTTTAGATGACTGAATTTCTGACTTTTGACCATTTCATCACAACAGCTGCCCGGGCACTGGCTCACCTGAGTGGATAAATGAAGCTACACAGCAGGTCTCACTACCAGCTAATTAGCTCAGTGAGTTAAGAGCTGGTTCTTGGTGTCAGAGATTGTGAGTTCGAGACCCAGCAAGGGTGATGATGATAATGACAGATCAAATGTCAGATGTCCTCAAGCTATTTTGCTGTCTAAATGCAATTTATGTATTAACAGATTTTTGTTTAGATAACAGAAATCTGCGTTCACAACAGCTGCCCGGACACTGACTCCCTGAGTCTATTTGAGAAGACACACAGCAGGTCTCACTTCCAGATAATTAGCTCACTGAGTTAAGCGCTGGTTCTTGGTGTCAGAGGTTGTGAGTTCGAGACCCAGCCAGGGTGATGATGATGATGATGATGACAGATCAAACTGTCAAATGTCCTCAACATGAAACACAAGACAATTGTCCTAATGGTGGCATCACAGCAAGCTTCTAAGTTTAAAAATCCAAATAGCTTGGACTGGACCATGTGCGAAGGCTCCTAACATCTTAGACTCATAGTAGATGTTTGACAAATACATATCATTATTTTACCTCAAAAACTGATTTTTCTTTTTCTGCCTACACGACAGTGAATGGCTTACACAATTTGTGAAGCCACTGTTGAACTGCCTCTTGTCAATTAGCTCAGTGCGATAGACAACGGTCTTTGGTTCCCGAGGTTGTGGGTTCAATCCTCAACTGGTGCAAATTGAACATTATAGGGTCAACTGTCTTGTCTTCCTATTCTCCTGTTTGTTGCTCAGAATTGCCTAAATTTGCCCAAAAGTAGCCCGGACCCGACCCATCGCTGCGCAGCAGCTATAATTAATTCATTTGAATTCACCAAAAAATAGTCACAGGTCACAAAAAAGTCCTCTTCTTACTTGGTGTGGCTAATTTATATTAATTTATTTTTGTTTTAAGCATCATTGAAAAATCTCACATTCATCAGAGTCTCAACCTCTCGTCTTGACAACTCCTCTGTAGTGTAGGGGTTAGGGTAACTGCCTACCAACCCTAAGGTCACTGGTTCGAATCCAAGGGAAGAATTCTTGTTATGTTATGTTGAATTCTGCTCTCCTCCCCCGCCTTCAATTGGTTACAGGTGTTTGTTATCTCCTTAATTACTCGTACCAGTTTGCAGCACATCATCACATTACAATGAATGACAACAGTCTTGAAAGCAGTGTGCTCTCTGTAGCCGAGTGGCAGAGTAAAGGTTTAGTGATCATATGGTCACGGGTTCGATTCCTGCCTCAGTCATTTCACATCATTGCTTGACTTTTGATTCCAATTATTCAGCTGTCATTGGACAGTCTTTGATTCCTCATAGTATAAAGCTCATTGTAACTCAGGTTCTCTGTGGCCATATGGTTAGTGTGTTAGGTGTTGTGCTATTTCAACAATTCATATATCAAAACGTGCAGCTTTTTTTGAACTTTATCGGCGTTACTTTTCTCTTTTTAACTATTTATACTTTTTCAAATATTTAACTTTTTCTGCAAATTAAACTCTAGACAAATTATTTTCTCCAGTTTTGTAGCCACACTTGTCTTCTGGCTAAAATTCTGGTCAAAAATGCAAAGAGACTTAGATAATAATTTTAAATATTTTTTAAATGCAGCCAGGGAGCTCTCTGCTCTCATTCAGCCCAATGCTGAGAATTCTCCACAACTCTGTCTGAAACATGCTTATGTCTGTGCTCTCTGTGGCGAAGTGGCAGAGTAAAGGTTTATTGATCATGAGGTCATGGGTTCGATTCCTTACTTTTTTTTTTAAGCAGAAGCCAGTGATCCTCTTATCAAAGGTTTTCTTTACCCCTCACATACTGTCTCTGTCTGTAGCCTAGTGGTTAGCTTGCTGGTCTGGAGACCTGAAGGTTGCTGGTTCAATTCTTGCCTCAACAACAATTATAGTGAATTATTTTCCCAGTTGTCCTCTGTTGACTTCTGATAACTTGCTTCATGTTGAAACTGCTGCTCTCAGCCTGAAATTCACAGAAATTTTCATTCTAAGTCATTCAAGCTTGACTCTCAAGCTTTCTTGATGTTGACAGTGTGCAGATCATTAACAGACAACAGTCTCTGCAACTGTGTGTGCACCGTGGCCTAGAGGCAGAGTGGAAGTCTAATGACCATGAGGTTGTGGGTTCAATTCCGACCTTGGTCAAACATTTGTATGGTGATCACTGCTTGCACTATTTGCTAATTCTGCAACAGCGTTCAGTTGCTATCAGCAGTCACACCATTTCCATTCTTGGAAATGCTTTTTCTAGTTAGTGTGACTGCTGAAGCAGTCACACTATTGTTCTTCTGTTTGGCCATTTTCTTCCGCCTTTTTACGGTCTTCTTCTAGTCCTTCATACTTTGTGCTATTTCAACAATTCATATATCAAAACGTGCAGCTTTTTTTGAACTTTATCGGCATTACTTTTCTCTTTTTAACTCTTTATACTTTTTAAAATATTTAACTTTTTCTGATTTTTTTCAGCTTTATAATGTGTGTGTGTTGCGTCTAACGAGCAGAGCTAGAGTGGTGCTAGAGTGGAGAGAGGCAAAAAAACATTCTAGAGTTTTTCTGGCTAAACTGTCAGCACGGCCACAAATTAAACTCTAGACAAATTATTTTCTCCAGTTTTGTAGCCACACTTGTCTTCTGGCTAAAATTCTGGTCAAAAATGCAAAGAGACTTAGATAATAATTTAAAATATTTTTTAAATGCAGCCAGGGAGCTCTCTGCTCTCATTAAGCTCAATGCATTTTTTTCACAGCAGCAGGAGAAGGAGCTCAACTTTGTAACTTGCTGTTAAGTGCTTTTTAAATCATTTTAATTAACCAAAAAATAGTCACAGGTCACAAAAAAGTCCTCTTCTTACTTGGTGTGGCTAATTTATACTAATTTCTTTTTATTTTAAGAATCATTGAAAAATCTCACATTCATCAAAGTCTCAACCTCTCTTCACCACAACTTCACTGTAGTATAGGGGTTAGGGTGGCCATTTGCCAACCCTAAGGTCACTGGTTCGAATCCAAGGGAAGAACTCTTGTTATGTTATGTTGAATTCTGCTCTCCTCCACCGCCTTCAATTGGTTACAGGTGTTTGTTATCTCCTTGATTACTCATACCAGTTTGCAGCACATCATCACATTACAATGAATGACAACAGTCTTGAAAGTAGTGTGCTCTCTGTAGCTGAGTGGCAGAGTAAAGGCTTAATGATCATAAGGTCATGGGTTCGATTCCTACCTCAGTCATTTCACATCATTGCTTGACTTTTGATTCCGATTATTCAGCTGTCATTGGACAGTCTTTGATTCCTGATAGTATAAAGCTCATTGTAACTCAGGTTCTCTGCACATTTACAAGCCTAATGTAACTTGAGTTCAGTGAGCTGGAGCCCAGCCCGAACTCACAAGACGGGCAGGCTTGCAGGCCTAGATGTGGTGTTGCACAGATGTGACAGTGACAGTTTCCTCATCATTAATCCTCATTATTATAGTAAATGAGGTTGCTCTTCAATATATTTCCAAATTTAAATAAAGGTTATAATAATAATTAAACCTGGGCTATCATCCTATCCTTCCTCGTTCATGTTGTGAGGACAGGACAAAGTCTCTTGGACATGAGAGGTGGGCAGGTGCTTCTCTTGCACTCCTTCACTCACCCACTCTTGATTGGCATATAAATGAATGTTAAATGAAAATAAAAACTAGTTTGGAAATAATACATACCGTACATGCAAAAATGCGAAATTTAAATAATATAGGTTAATATAAAGTATTTTCTATTCTATAGTGACTACAGCTGGCCAAAATTGGCCCCCAGCTTATCATGCCACACCTGTCATGTCTTAGATGTTATGAGTATTTCATGATACAATGTAGCCTAATAGTCTATATTGTTGTGTCTAGGGGTGTCCTCAACTCAGAATTGTGTTTATGCTGAATAGAAACTTCAAGTATTCATTGTGTGACCATGATATGATTACTTGTTTTGCAAAACATCAACAAGACATTATAACATCTGAACTGTTTATGATAGAGACGAGCTGTAAACATCATCTGAATTGTGAGATTATCTACTTTCCCAGGCTCCTTGAGTGGTGCCTCTATGACAAGGGACCGGGTGCGTGTAATCATGTGGTGCAGGAACAGATGCAGAAATTTTTCTGGTCTTCCATTTTTTTTAACAGATTGGCTATTTTACAATATACAGTCTGTCACAAAAGTTCTTCATATGGCTCAGAGTTGAAAGGCTTGGCAGCTCGGTGTAGCTGTCAAGGTATAATAGGTATAGCTCACCTGGTAGAGCAGCTTGCACTGTGAGCAAGGACTATGCTCCAGTCTGGGATCAAATCCCAGTGGAGAGTTTTACACTAAATGCGCAACCGGGGGGCGGGGTGCGAGGAGGTGGCTGGGCGGGTGCAAAACAGTGCAGTCTCCGCCCACCCCCCAGAGGTGAATTGCTAATGTGCATGGCTAATGAGTTGGTTTTAAAATGGCCGAAAAGGGTCGGGGGAGTGAGACTTTAAGCATCATTGAAAAATCTCACATTCATCAAAGTCTCAACCTCTACTTCATTGGAAGTGTTGGAATGGCCTAGTGGATAAGGTTCCTGCCAACCAATCACAAGGTCACAGGTTCAAATCCCATCTGAGCAGTCTTGTTAGTGTCAGCCACTTTGACCTTTAACCAATACCACTTGGTCTGGTCACAAGATCAAACTTGATAATGCATATGCGCCCCCACCTATTCTCTTTACCTCTTTCAATCTTGGTTTATGTTAACATGTTTCTTGTTTATACCACTACACTAAGATTGATTTGCACTGGAACTACAGCTTTGGGCTAGTTAACTTCAGAGTGAGACAGAGTGCAGTTCATCAACAGACAACAGTCTCTGCAACTGTGTATACACTGGCCTAGAGGCAGAGTGAAAGTCTGCTGATCATGAGGTTGTGGGTTCGATACCTACCTTGGGCAACCATTTGTATGGTGATCACTGCTTGCACTATTTGCTAATTCTGCAACAGCGTTCAGCTGCTTTCAGCAGTCACACGCATTTCCATCAGGAAATGATACTTTATCTAGTTAGTGTGACTGCTGAAGCAGTCACACTATTGTTCTTCTGTTTGGCCATTTTCTTCCGCCTTTTTACGGTCTTCTTCTAGTCCTTCATACTTTGTGCTATTTCAACAATTCATATATCAAAACGTGCAGCTTTTTTTGAACTTTATCGGCATTACTTTTCTCTTTTTAACTATTTATACTTTTTAAAATATTTAACTTTTTCACAAAAAATCTCACATTCATTAAAGTCTCAACCTCTCTTCTTCACAACTCCACTGTAGTGTAGGGGGTAGGGTAACTGCCTGCCAACCCTAAGGTCACTGGTTCGAATCCAAGGGAAGAACTCTTGTTATGTTATGTTGAATTCTGCTCTCCTCCCCCGCCTTCAATTGGTTACAGGTGTTTGTTATCTCCTTGATTACTCATACCAGTTTGCAGCACATCATCACATTACAATGAATGACAACAGTTTTGAAAGCAGTGTGCTCTCTGTAGCCGAGTGGCAGAGTAAAGGTTTAGTGATCATATGGTCATGGGTTCGATTCCTGCCTCAGTCTTTTCACTTCATTGCTTGACTTTTGATTCCAATTATTCAGCTGTCATTGGACAGTCTTTGATTCCTCATAGTATAAAGCTCATTGTAACTCAGGTTCTCTGTGGCCATATGGTTAGTGCTCAGCCTGAAATTCACAGACATTTTCATTCTAAGTCATTCAAGCTTGACTCTCAAGCTTTCTTGATGTTGACAGTGTGCAGATCATCAACAGACAACAGTCTCTGCAACTGTGTGTGCACTGTGGCCTAGAGGCAGAGTGGAAGTCTAATGACCATGAGGATGTGGGTTCGATTCTGACCTTGGTCAAACATTTGTATGGTGATCACAGCTTGCACTATTTGCTAATTCTGCAACAGCGTTCAGTTGCTATCAGCAGTCACACCATTTCCATTCTTGGAAATGCTTTTTCTAGTTTATTTCTATGACTCTGATTGCAACTGTAATACTGTTTAATGATCTATTTATTTTATTTTTGGCTACATTTGTTAATTTAGTGTGACTGCTGAAGCAGTCACACTATTGTTCTTCTGTTTGGCCATTTTCTTCCGCCTTTTTACGGTCTTCTTCTAGTCCTTCATACTTTGTGCTATTTCAACAATTCATATATCAAAACGAGCAGCTTTTTTTGAACTTTATCGGCATTACTTTTCTCTTTTTAACTATTTATACTTTTTCAAATATTTAACTTTTTCACAAAAAATCTCACATTCATCAAAGTCTCAACCTCTCTTCTTCACAACTCCACTGTAGTGTAGGGGTTAGGGTGGATGCCTGCCAACCCTAAGGTCACTGGTTCGAATCCAAGGGAAGAACTCTTGTTATGTTATGTTGAATTCTGCTCTCCTCCCCCGCCTTCAATTGGTTACAGGTGTTTGTTATCTCCTTGATTACTCATACCAGTTTGCAGCACATCATCACATTACAATGAATGACAACAGTCTTGAAAGCAGTGTGCTCTCTGTAGCCGAGTGGCAGAGTAAAGGTTTAGTGATCATATGGTCATGGGTTCGATTCCTGCCTCAGTCTTTTCACTTCATTGCTTGACTTTTGATTCCAATTATTCAGCTGTCATTGGACAGTCTTTGATTCCTCATAGTATAAAGCTCATTGTAACTCAGGTTCTCTGTGGCCATATGGTTAGTGCTCAGCCTGAAATTCACAGACATTTTCATTCTAAGTCATTCAAGCTTGACTCTCAAGCTTTCTTGATGTTGACAGTGTGCAGATCATCAACAGACAACAGTCTCTGCAACTGTGTGTGCACTGTGGCCTAGAGGCAGAGTGGAAGTCTAATGACCATGAGGATGTGGGTTCGATTCTGACCTTGGTCAAACATTTGTATGGTGATCACAGCTTGCACTATTTGCTAATTCTGCAACAGCGTTCAGTTGCTATCAGCAGTCACACCATTTCCATTCTTGGAAATGCTTTTTCTAGTTGTTGGATACTTGTTTCTTTCTATGACTCTGAAATCGTGAAGAGCTCTAATGGATATAATGGAAAATTGAATTAAAGGGTAGTAGGCATCTATAAGCTAGAGAGCTTCAGCCTGCACCTTTTCTATCTATTTATGAACTAGTTGAACTAATGATGGTTTTATGGAAGGGTGGAAGGTATGATGAAAGACTGTGATTGATGCTCAACTGTTAATAATTTTGTGTTAAAGATCGAATAAACTACTACTACTACATCATCGTGTGTGTGTGTGTGTGTGTGTGTGGTTACCTGCTGCAGTTCAGCGTGGCGTGCTCTTTGTTGCAGAGTCTCCTCACGACGTTCAGCACCTGCAACACACACACACACACACACACACACACACACACACAGGCTCAGGTTGTGTGTGGTAGTGTGTGTAGTTTCCACCCGTGGTCTTCATCACTTACCGAGTCGTACTTCTCCTCTTCCTCTGCACACAGCCGCCCGCCCAGCTGGAGATACAGACGGTCAGTTATTGATTATTGGTTATTTCATATTCACTGATCATATACAAATACTGTTTATATGATGGATGGATGGATGGATGGATGGATGGATGGATGGATGGATGGATGGATGGATGGATGGTTAAATAAATGGATGGATGGATGGATGGATGGATGGATGGATGGATGGATGGATGGATGGATGGATGGATGGATGGTTAAATAAATGGATGGATGGATGGATAGATGGATGGATGGATGGTTAAATAAATGGATGGATGGATGGATGGATGGTTAAATAAATGGATGGATGGATGGATGGATGGTTAAATAAATGGATGGATGGTTGGTTAATGGATGGATGATGGATGGATGGATGGATGGATGGATGGATGGATGGATGGATGGATGGATGGATGGATGGATGGTTGGTTGGTTGGTTGGTTGGTGGATGGATGGATGGATGGATGGATGGATGGATGGATGGATGGTTGGTTAATGGATGGATGATGGATGGATGGATGGATGGATGGATGGATGGATGGATGGTTGGTTGGTTGGTTGGTGGATGGATGGATGGATGGATGGATGGATGGATGGATGGATGGATGGATGGATGGATGGATGGATGGATGGATGGATGGATGGATGGATGGTTGGTTGGTTGGTTAATGGATGGATGGATGGATGGATGGATGGATGGATGGATGGATGATGGATGGATGGATGGATGGATGGATGGATGGATGATGGATGGATGTATTTACCTGCAGCAGAGATGTAGTAACGATGGCTCCAGTCTCAGTCAGTGGACTGTGAGGGATTCCTGTTATTAACACAAACATCAGACTGTTGCTACTGCAAAATCTCAAAATCTTTCCAAGAATATTTGTCTTATTTCTTGTCAAAATGTCTCATTTCTACTCAAAACTAATCTCTTTTCACTTTAAATAAGACTCATCACCTAAAAATTAACTTGTTTTTAGATCATTTTCATTTGTTTCAAACTAGTTTTCACTTGAAATAAGTAGAAAAATCTGCCACTGAAACAAGTTTTTTGTGCTTGTAATAAGAAAGAAAAACTTGCTCCACTATCAGATTTTTCTACTTATTTCAAGTGAAAATCTGCTTGAAAGAAGTAAAAAGTGTCTAAAAACAAGCTGCTTTTAATGTGATGAGTCTTATTTTAATTATAATGAGATTTGTTTTGACTAGAAATAAGACAAATATTCTTGGTAAGATTTTGAGTTTTTGCAGTGTACTGCTCTACAAGTTCTAAATGAATATTGATTATTGATTATTGATTGGATGAAGCTGACGGTGGACCTTACCTGTCTTAGAGAGCGTGAACACTGAGTCGTGTCTGGAGAACTCCTCCACCCCCACGTATCGGTGCACCAGCTCTGATCCCAGCAGCTCCACCACCACGCCGTAGACCAGAGGCCACGACACCTCCCCTAGGACCAGGGGGCCGGACCAGTCCCCCAGAGACAACCTGAGGGACAGAGAGACAGGGGGACGGACAGAGGAGAGTACAAGTCACAATAATCTCAAAGGAGTTTAAATGGAAAGCAACTGGACTTAGTTATTTGTCTGGGAAGAAGTTTCACCTCTCATCCAAGAGGCTTCATCAGTTCATGTAGCATCTGACCAGGCTGGGACTGGTCCAACTATCTGGTGTGGACCAGTCCCAGCCTGGTCAGATGCGCTGTACATTCAAGCTGTCGGGGTTTATTTCTCCATAACAACCGACCAACTGTACATTATCCCGCTTATTACACAGTTTACGAGTGAAATAATTAATTTGAAACATAATGTTGATCAAAATACGACTTTCATCGATTTAAAATTGCATCATTTAGCGAATCTGCAAGACCAGTCACGTCCGCTGTTTTGCTGAGCCTCCTCCCGTTTGAGCCTTTGATAATCAATCAGTTGATCGATGGATTACCATACACATGTTACGGTGTGTGTATTGTGTGTAGTCGTATCTGTCATAAACAGCGTTTGTGTGGCGGAGTCGTGGTGCCACCAAGGCTCTGATCAGCAGGTTTGGTTTCCATTCAATAGAGCCGTGTAATAACCAACAATAATAACACTGAAATAAACACTGCAACTGTAATACTGTTTAATGATCTATTTATTTTATTTTTGGCTACATTTGTTAATTATTGGATAGGATACTTGTTTCTTTCTATGACTCTGAAACCATGAAGAGCTCTAATGGATATAATGGAAAATTGAATTAAAGGGTAGTAGGCATCTATAAGCTAGAGAGCTTCAGCTTCACCTTTTCTATCTATTTATGAACTAGTTGAACTAATGATGGTTTTATGGAAGGTTGACTGACTGTGATTGATGCTCAACTGTAAATAATTTTGTGTTAAAGATCGAATAAACTACTACTACTAACACCTACACTTCAAATCTACATACAGTAACTGTAGTTGGTTCCTGTCCACACATGAGACTCATGACCAGTGTTGGGCATGGCACTTTTAAAAAGTAATCAGTCACAGCTACTAGTTACTTTTCCAAAAGTAACCGAGTTACTACATTATAAAAGTAACTAATTACCAGGAAAAGTAACAAATGTGTTTTTTATAAAATGTTCAAATATGTCAAATTACTTGGACTCGCCCCCCTAACCGCCGTTTATCTGGAACTAACCAACTCACTCGGAGGGATACTGAGGGATACTGAGCGTCGCCGCTCAGATTTCTGTGATTGACACAGCACGTTGGCCAATCAGGGACCAACTAGTGCAAAGCTCCGTCACTACACTGCGCCACTCTTACCACAACAAACATGGCGGGGCTATCTAGCAGTAGCAGCCTAAAAACAGCAATGAGAGAAGTTCTTATTGAAATACCATCCATTACAGCAATTAAACAAGAGCAAGAGTCGGCGCTTGTTGAGTTTCTTGAAGGAAAAGACATTTTCGCTGTTCTTCCAACCGGATTCGGCAAAAGTTAGCAAGTGATATACCAGCTTGCTGATTGGCTGAAACGCTTACAGGGGGAATGAGGCCAGACTCTCCCTCAGAAATGAAATGAAATGCATTTCCGGGAGAGGCTGGTTTACGAGGCTAAATGTGGGTGTATTGTTACTTAGTGACGGGACTTCTTGAGTCAAGTAACGGAGCAACTTATTGTCAGTAACGGTAACAGCATTATAACGGGGGAAACAGTAACTTTCTGGATTACTGTTACTGAAAAAGGTAGCTCTATTAGTAACGCTGTTATTTCATTACGCTGTTATTCCCGTCACTGCACATGAGACACCTGAGACGTACCTAGGGATGGGAATCGAAAACCGGTTCTTGTTTTGAATCGGTTCCCAGTGTTTCAAAAAAAGGACTGGAATTGAAAAGGGAATTGTTTGCAAAATTGGCAAACGATTCCCTTTTCCAGTCCTTTTTTTTTTTTGCCGCGGTCGCTCTTTGAATTAATGCTGGTGAGTCTGGTTGAAAACAGCAGTGATCGCCTACGTGCTTTCACGTCTGAGTCTCCAAACCAGACACGTCTGTAACAACATCGGAAAAGTTGGCAAGTTGCTCAAAACAGCGATATGGCAGCCGCAGGGACCTGCCGCGTAGAGGAAAAAAGAAAACTGACAGCGAGTGAGTGTCACGACTTCCTGTATGTTGGCCCTTCAAATTAAAAGCCCTTCAACCTTTCACATGGCTCAGTCATATTGATTTTGACTTCATTTTGACAAGCCACGCCTCCAAATGTTGAAATTTAGGTCGACTAATTACTTTTTGGTCGATAATGCTTGGTCGACTATTTGGGGGCAGCCCTAGTAGCCTCCCAAGGTGAACAAAGTTTGTTGTCCTTTTTTTTCCAAATGAGAATCGATAAAGAACCGAATCGAAAATGGAATTGGAATCGTAAAAATCTTATCAATTCCCGTCCCTAGACGTACCTCTGTCCGTCCACGGTGCAGATGGACACGGCCCACTTGCTGCTGTCCAGACACTCCTTCTCTTTGTCCTGCAGCAGAAGAAAGAGTTTGACGTCCCAGCACCACCACAGGCTGTTTGTCTTCTTCACGTCCCTTCTCAGGGTTCCTACAGCTTAAGCCAAGTTAAATTTAAGACTTTTTAAGACTTTTTTAAAGCCAAAAAAAACCACCACATCAATTACATACGGTTAGAGACAATTTGACCCACTTTGGTCCAAGGTAAAGTGACTGCTACATGAACATTGGATTGTGTCTCTTTCCAGCCGTCCTTTCAAAATAAATGTCTCTTTCCAGCTGTCCTTTCAAAATAAAGGCATAAAAAGTCCGGAAAAACAAAACAAAACACTGACTCTGGAGCTGGAGGCGGTGAGAAATTTAGCCCGCCACTAACTTCTCTATGTCAGAATGTTACCAATTATTTTGAGATTTGAGACTAATTACAACCATAAAATACCACTTACCATGTGTTAACATTTTTAAGACTTTTGAAAAATTGATCTAAGACATTTTAATGCCAATTAAGGCCTTGTTTTTAGATGAATGAATTCAATGCCTTTTAAGACTTTTTAAGGATCCGTAAGAACCCTGACTTCTTCATGGACCCAGAGTGTGAGACTGACCTGAGACCAGCAGGGGGCGTCACTACTCACCTGGACTGACGACAGCTGCCGACACCTGGAGAACAACTTCTGCGTCTCCTCGGTGAAGGTGGAGAAGTCCGGGATGACGAAGCGTCCCTGAAGAGCTTTGAGGACCAGGGACACGAAGCCCGTCACGCACCTGCAGCAACACAACACAATGACAACACCACAACACAACAACAACTACAACATGACAACAATGAAAACACAGTCAATCAATCAATCAATATCAATCCATATCCGGTAACACTTTACTTGAATAGGTATTCATCAGATTGACATAACAGCTGTCATAACCATCAATGAATACTTATGACAGCTGTGGTTAAGTGTCATTCAGTAAGTTATGTCACTTTTGATGCAAAGTTGACATTGTTGGAGATGTTTTTGTTCTGACAACTTGACATAAAGACAATTTAAACTGTCATAGCAGACCTAATGGACAAACTTTAACAATGATGTCAAGTTCTACGTCACACTTAATTCACATACAGCTGTTTCCATCCCATTCGAATCAACCAAAACTCGGCCATAGCGAGTGTATTTCAGTTTGTGTGAATCAGGGGATTTTAAAATCGAATTATGGCGTTTCCATCATGATTTTCCGATGCGATACATCTCGATGCATCTAAACAGCTGATGGAAACACAACTAGTGTGAGGATGAACCGACCTGTGGAAGGTGTTTCTGTCCACCGCTCCCTCTGCGTCCTGCAGCTTCCTCAGGTGGAAGAAACACTCTCTGAGCCGCGGGTCGGAGCGGTGCAGCCCCGAGCTCCAGATCGCCTGGCGGAGGAAACAAACGCACCCTGGTGAAGCTCAGGGAGGAAACAAATGCACCCTCATGAAGCTCAGGGAGGAGCAGAGCAGCAGAGCATCAGAAACACAGAGAGGAGGAGAACTCTTCAGTCAGTTTACATGTCGGTGATAATACCTCAAAGAAGTGAGTGACGGAGAGTTTCCCCTCGGAGGAGAAGCTGTCGAACAGGACGTCAGCAGCTCTGGAACAACACAGAGACTGGGTTAGAAACTACCTACTACAGGGGTTCTCCACTAGTTTCACCTTGGGCTCCACATTGTCCCATGGTCATTAAGTCGCGACCCACTTTTATAGAATTCAAACCAAGATTTATTTATTTTTAAGCCTTTAAAAACTCATTTTGCTTTTTATTGAGCAAAGTGCATTTCAGAGCACATGAATGAAACTGAGGAGTTACCATGACAACTGCATGTACGGAAGTGAATAAAAAAATATCAAACTGCACAAAATGGAGACCAACAAAACGATATATTTGACTTCTAATGCATCTCTGCATTCAGAGCATGTTCACTAAAGTGAATAAATATCAAATTGCACAAAATAAAGACCCACAAAACAAAACAAGATTCACTGCATTCAGGCCACATTAATAAGAAACTGATATCTTTGCATTCAGAGCAAATGGAGCAAATAATCAGAAAGTGAGGAGGAGCATTACAACTGCATGTGTTCACGTGTCTCGTGCCTTTCAAAATAAGTTATTTTTCAAAATAAAAGACATGTCCAACATCAGATGTGCATTAAATATTATTTACTTTTTTGACCAGCTGTCCGCGACCCATCCAGAACGGGTCTAGACCCACGTTTGGGTCCCGAACCACCAGTTGAGAACCACTGACATATACTACATATTATATACTACATACAGACCAGATCAGTAGGGAGCAGGAGGAGACTCACGCTCTGCGTTTGGACGGACTCTGACTGTGTTGGGAGGAGAACCAGGGCTGAGAGGAAGAGACTCCTCCTCCTCCTCCTCGGTCCTCAGGCTGGACCACGGCCTGAGGTAGGGGGGGCTTCAGACCGCCGTTACTGACCGACACTGCACACACACACACACACACCCACATACACACACTTTACCATGGTTTTATTACATGTATGTAAATGCAGCATGTGGGCTCCATTCTGGGTAGAAGTTGTGGACTTCCTGAGTGAATGGTGTGGTTCAACAGTCCCCTTGACTCCTGTTATGTGTCTTCTAGGGGACAGGTCTCAGTTACCAAATATATCTACAGTAAAGGAACATTTTCTGTTATCATGGTGGGCCTGATTACAGCTTCCAGAGTGAGGACGGCCGTGTCTCCTAATCTGAGGGAGTGGCTGGGTGCTGTGGTGGAGACAGGCAGCATCCTATGAAGCTGCTCTGTAGGTTGAAAGGCAAAGAGGAAGACGGGATGAGCTCCTGGGAACTTTTTTGGAGTTACACAAAGCAGACCAGAGACTAAATGTCTCTGGTCTGCTTTGTATCATTTATTTGGTGTGGATTTCTTATGTGTCATATTTGTTAGGATTTCATAATCTCTCCTTTTTGTATGTGAGAGGATGTCAGCACCAAAACACACAAAAGAAAACATGTGTATCTTGAACCTGTACTTATTTGTATGTTTCTTAAAAGTTCAATAAAAATTTAAATGACAAAAAAAAGTAAATGCAGCATGTGGACAGATCATAAACTCCACCTGCAGATCCAGGACTGACGAGGCTGATCGGCCTCTGGACCGGATTCTGGACTGGATTCTGGACCGGATTCTGGACTGGACTCTGGACCTGATTCTGGACCTGGTTCTGGACCTGGTTCTGGATCAGGGTCCTGGGTGCTGGTCGTGGAGCTGCAGCCTTGGAAACATCAACAGAGACAGAAAACTAAGATACAGATGGAGCTGATCACCTACTGCTGTTGTTCTTCTACACTGCAAAAACTCTGTCTTATTTCTTGTCAAAATGTCTCATTTCTAGTCAAAACTAACCTCTTTCCACTTAAAATAAGACTCATCATCAACAAATCAACTTGTTTTTAGATCATTTTCACTTGTTTCAAACAAATGTTCACTTGAAATAAGTAGAAAAATCTGCCAGTGAAAGTAAGTTTTTTGTGCTTGTAATAAGAAAGAAAAACTTGCTCCACTATCAGATTTTTCTACTTATTTCAAGTGAAAATCTGCTTGAAAGAAGTAAAAAGTGTCTAAAAACAAGCTGCTTTTAATGTGATGACTCTTATTTTAATTATAATGAGATTTGTTTTGGGTTTTTGCAGTGTATTGAGTATAGAGTTTGCGTTAGTTTACAGTAAAAAAAAAAAAAAAAAAAAAAGTTCACCTGAGACTCTGCTTCAGTCGGCTGGAGGTCACCTGTCATCCCTCCATCATCTGACAGGAGAGGAGAGGAGGAAAGGAGAGAAGAGAAGAGAAGAGAAGAGAAGAGAAGAGAAGAGAAGAGAAGAGAAGAGAAGAGAAGAGAAGAGAAGAGAAGAGAAGAGAAGAGAAGAGAAGAGAAGAGGAAAGGAGAGAGGAAAGGAGGAGAGATGAGAGGAGAGGAAAGGAGAGGAGAGGAGGAGAAAAAAACATCAGTTGTTTCTTTATGCTTCAAATAAAGAAGAAGTTTCAGCTTCCTGAGAAACAGAACTTTCAAAATAAAAGTCCTAACCTTTTTTTCTAATCTACATGTTTTTGTTGCACTGAAAAACAAGTGAGTGTATTTTTACACCAACTTATTTTAAACCTCTGACTCTGTAATTACAGTGTGTGTGTGTGTCTGCAGCTTTCTAGAGTAACACAAAAACCAAATGTCTGTGTTTTCCTGAATTAAAATTAATATATTTTACATTAATATTGTTACTGACACATTTTCTAGTGCTGATTTGATTATCGGTTATTGATTATCAATGTGTTTTGGCCTCAAACTGAAAGTTGTTCTGTGAACAGCTCTATTTAGCCTCCAGCTGACTCCGCCCACTGCAGAGCCATCACACACCACTAATCACAGGGTGTCTCTCTCACACACACACACACACACACACGCACACAACAGCCGTTGCTAGGAATTCTGGGCCCCCTTAAAGAATACTAAAGTGGGCCCCTCCCCCTAACTTTTCCTTTTTTTCCCTTAGACTACGTATGTATTATCGTTTTTTATTTAGCCTACTTTGTTTTGATGCTAATGCAGCATTACACTGCAAAAACTCAAGTATCTTACCAAGAATATTTGTCTTATTTCTAGTCAAAATGTCATTTCTAGTCAAAACAAATCTCATTCTACTTAAAATAAGACTCATCATATTAAAAGTAGCTTGTTTTTAGACACTTTTTACTTCTTTCAAGCAGATTTTCACTTGGAATAAGTAGAAAAAATCTGATAGTGGAGCAAGTTTTTCTTCCTTATTACAAGCACAAAAAACTTACTTTCACTGGCAGATTTTTCTATTTATTGTGAATTTAAGTGAAAATGATCTAAAAACAAGTTAATTTTTAGGTAATGAGTCTTATTTTAAGTGGAAAGAGATTAGTTTTGACTAGAAATGAGACATTTGGACAAGAAATAAGACAAAAATTCTTGGAAAGATGTTGAGTTTTTACAGTGTACTATGAGTATTAGTCAGGGTCTTACGCAGAATAAATCAGTCATACAAAGATTAGACTACTGGGGTTTTTTATGGGCCCCACTGGGCGCTGGGCCCCTAGAGTTATCACCACCTTTCTCCCCTATACAACAGCCCTGCACTCACCTCTGCTGTCTGGCTCTCTGTTGGGCTCCAGCAGTTTGTTTCCGTCCAAACCTCCGTAACGTTTCCTCCATTTACGCCGGAGAGATGGAGTTCTCTGGAAACTGAAGAGACAATCAATCAATCAATCAATCAATCAATCAATCAATCAATCAATCAATCAATCAATCAATCAATCAATCAATCAATCAATCAAACTATCAATCATTCACTGTGACAAATAAAACAGCAGAAGATTTTCAACATTTTCAACATCGACTGTTATTAAATATCAGTCTTTAAAGGCGCCGTTTCCTCAGAAAGAGTTTTTCAGACTCAGACTCCTCTCTAGAAATCTCCACTTCAGCAGCACTTCCAGACACCAAACCTTCCACTTTGATCCCTTTCTATATTCTGAAGGTTTTTACAGAGGGGATTGTTGATATATCATTCACAGCCTCATTTATACAACATTTTATTACTAAAAACATGGAGACATTAGATGTTTTTTCAGGGCTGGTGACAGTATTTTCTCATTTACAGAGTGATAAAAAGAGATATCCACAATCCTCCTCTGGAAAAACTAAAGACTCTAATGTGTCAACTAAATAAAACAAAGTGGCTTCATCCATTGTTCAGACTTCTGTACTGGAAATATATGCAAATTAGCACATATTTAATTAGATATTGCCTCATTTACATATTTAAACATAAAATTTGACAAAACTTGTAATACAAAAAATATTTGTCTTAATGTGAGTGATAAACTTGGGAAGTTTCATGGTGAAATCTGTTAGTTAAATGTTTTGCCCTATTCACCTGTAGTGTCTCATCTTAAATATGATCAGCTCTCTCTCTGATTGGTCGGTGTCAGTGAGTCGACTGATGAATGAACTTCCTGCCTGATCACATGATCAATCACTCGTCCAATCACAACAATCAATAAACATGTAGCGTTAAAGTTGTGTAACTGCAGGTTAGTTATCAATAAGCTTCTAGAAACAAACTCATCAATAACACACTGCAAAAAAACTCAAACTCTTTCCAAGAATATTTGTCTTATTTCTTGTCAAAATGTCTCATTTCTGGTCAAAACTAATCTCTTTCCACTTAAAATAAGACTCATCACCTAAAAATGAACTTGTTTTTAGATAATTTTCACTTGTTTCAAACACATTTTCACTTGAAATAAGTAGAAAAATCTGCCAGTGAAAGACAGTTTTTTTTGTGTTTGTAATAAGAAAGAAAAACTTGCTCCACTATCAGATTTTTTCAAGTGAAAATATCAATTCAATTCAATTCAAAAAACTTTATTTATCCCCGAGGGGCAATTTAAGAGCAAGCTGAGCAGTTCAATCTGCTTGAAAGAAGTAAAAAGTGTCTAAAAACAAGCTGCTTTTAATGTGATGAGTCTGATTTTAAGTAGAATGAGATTTGTTTTGACTAGAAATAAGACAAATATTCTTGAATAGATTTAGAGTTTTTGCAGTGCAGCAGACTGACGCATTCATTCTGTTTCTTTACAACTGATTCATGAATGAAAAAACTATTATTCTCTCTCTCCTTCTCCCCCTTCTCCTCCCTCTCTCCCTCTCTCTGCCACGTCCCAGCTTGTCCTTCACCACCTCTTCCTCTTCAGGAATGTGAAGCTGGACGGTTTCCAGAGACTCAGTGAAACAACACAACAACAGAACAGACAGAACAGACTGGTAACCAGGTGGTAACTAGGCAACCAGGTAACCAGGTGAACAACAGGTGAGTGTCGTCCTCACCACAGGTAAGACCCGTCCTCCCCCTCCTGGCCCTGGCCCTGGTTCTGGTTCTGGTTCTGGCTGCTCTCCATGGAGACTCCAGCTGTTTCTGCTGCTGCTGCTGCTGCTGCTGCTCGGTCCGGTTCCTCTCTGCAGGGCTGCTGAGGAGGAGGAGGAGGAGGAGGAGGAGGAGGAGGAGGAAGAGGGGGAGGAGGAGGAGGGGGAGGAGGAGGAGGAGGAGGAGGGGGGAGGAGACTGCTCCTTTAAAACATCCAGAGACACACTGAACACACACACAACCAGAGAATTAACAGTTGAAGTGATGACGACTCATTGATTTCTTGATTGGACAATTAACATCAAATTAAAGGGACAACGAGGAGTTTCTATTTGGTTATAAAACAGTCTCATATTAATGTGGATGAATCTACGTTACCACTTGTTAATGGTCCATTTTAGATAAATCTATGGTTTTGTCTCTATGGTTATTTTGTTATTATTAGTGGTGGTGGAAATGCTGGGCGAGCCGACCAGCGTTTCTTTACTTTCGGTTTCGTGGCGAGTCATGAGAATAACGCCGCCGTATGAATCTCCGTTTATGGTGGGAACTACGACGGTATGTGATCGTCTTCCAACCTCTGACTTTAATTCTTGATGAATGAAAACATGAGTCTGTCTTGCACCGGTCAAAGAATTTCACGGTGCGGAGGCTCATAAATGTAGTGTGGAAACACTTCGCTTTAACAAAACTCCTCGTTGTCCCTTTAAAAAATTAACCCGTCACATTAAAAGTTTCTGATTTTAAACAATATTTCAAATTCCAACAACTTCCTGTTTGTTTCTTTTTTAACTTTTCTCTGTAAGAGCTAACAGATTATTAGACAAAATAATCAACAGGTGGATTAATCAATAATGCAAGTAATTAAGCTTTGATTCACTTCTATTATTAAAAAAACAACATATTTCCTCTGGTTTAGATGAAACTTGTGTTTATGCTGAAGTAAACTCCTAGTACTACATTAGACTCCAGTAGCCTAGCCTAGTATAGTAGCCTAGGCAGTAGGCCTACATATAATATAGTAGGCTACCCAGAGGAAAACTTTTTTGCTCATGTTAGTCTCTTCTTGAACTCCTGAGAAAGTAGGGAGATCTCAATTGGATATCTTTATAAGATCTTATTTGTGTAACGTTTTGAGCTCACCTCAATCTGAATTATTGCTCCTAAAACCCCCTTAGGAGCAAAAGGTGTGAGATAATGGGAGATCTCATCATTGTATCTTTAGAATTTCATTCGTGTCTCGTTTATTGCTCCTAGACAGCCACGAGGAGCACTAAAGAGTTGTAAAACAGATCTCAATTGACTCTCTTCTTAAGATCACCTCAGTCTGAATTATTGCTCCTAAAACCCCCTTAGGAGAAAAACTGAGATAGTAACAAATACTCCAGTAGGGGAGAGTGGGGTAAAGTGAGACACTTTTTACATTTGCTCCCCTCTAAGCGAGCTAAAATGATTTATCAGTAAAATTTATACATTTCCCATTAATTCAGGATGTTTCCTAGCAATGGAAATTATCAGAATGTATTTAGGACGAAGGACAGTGAAAATATGATTGTTTTAAAAAAAGTGGTCTTGTGTCTCACTTTACCCCAGCTCAGGGGTAAACTGAGACAAACCAGAGAAATCAAGGGGGTAAACTGATCCACTTACTTTTTCCACTCTGAAACTACCATAACAACACATGTTGTAACAGTTAGAGTCCTGACAGCTTGACAACCACACATCCCAGAACTAATGTCGGACTAGTAACAGAATCATGGGGATTGGTCAATTAAGCACTTTTATTTTCTCAACACAAAGTGACTCAAGACCAAAATCAAATAAAACACAAAATGTTTTAATTAACATTCAAATGACAGATAGAACCAGTTAGATAGTCTGGGGGTCAGGTTGTAGCCCCGACAATGGTGACCATTTTGATCAAAAGTCTCTTGTGTGTGGAGGGAGCCGACAAACTGGAATGTGACTAAAATTTAGTTAATAACCAATAAAGAAGTGAACTGACTGAGAGTACATAGCATAACAAAGCAGTGTGGCTACAGATCATTGATCACGCAAGATTTCTGTCTTGGGGGACGAGATTCTAGTGTAAATCTTTGTGTGTGGTGCTCACAGTGTCTCACTCTTGGATTTATTATAATACATCCATGGTCTCACTTTACCCCGCAGCATTTGTCTCACTTTACCCCAACACCCCCATTTTAGAAAAAACAACCTCTCTTAGAAATTCAGGCTAATTTTCAGCCAGCATCATCACATGGTTTTATGTGTTGGTAGTTCATCATCATGTATCATAGAAGTTTTTCTACCTGAATCAATTTGCTTTGGCACAACAGTTGATTAAATTGACACCAAGAAAATTTACTTTTACATGCAAAAATCATATTTTTGTGAAAAAAACATGGTTTTCACAGCATCATGAGGTCCTCTCCTTTATGACCATGGGGGAATGGAAGGGGCTTGAAAACATAATGGTCAGATGACCAAAAATGTGTTCTGTTTTCTAGATACAGGGGGTGTCTCACATTACCCCACTCTCCCCTAGTGACAGACTTCAGTAGCCTACTTATGGACTTGTACCACTGAGCTGTGAATGTTTCATGAATCATCTTGAGGCTTTTACTGTGAAAAAACCTAAACTTATTTTGAAAAGCGGAAGTGGAGCTGTTTACATCCGTAGCAGCTAACAGGCTAACAGCTAACAGGCTAACAGCTAACAGCTAACAGGCTAACAGCTAACAGCTAACAGGCTAGCAGGTTAACAGGTGGATGTGTGGATGTTTCCCCGCTCTGCTCCGGTTCTCTCCGGTCTCTTCCTCCGGTTCTGTGAAGCTGGTAACGTTACCGGTAACGTTCCCTTTACCACCGGGACCAGACGTTACTCCACAGACAGACCGATGCCCCGCAGAGAGAAGCCGGTGAGTCGGAGCTTCGATCAGTGATCAGTGATCAGTGATCAATAACATGAACTATAGGAGGTGAAACAGAAGATTGAACGTTCATTAGGAGATTTAACTTACAGCTACAAACACCTGGAGTGAAACAGACACACTGAGATTTATTCATTTTTATTTCTTACTTTATTTTGATGTCTGTCTGTCTATCTATCTATCTATCTGTCTATCTATCTTTCTATCTGTCTATCTATCTATCTATCTATCTATCTATCTATCTATCTATCTATCTATCTATCTATCTATCTATCTATCTATCTATCTATCTATCTATCTATCTATCTATCTATCTATCTATCTATCTATCTGTCTGTCTATCTATCTTTCTATCTATCTATCTATCTATCTATCTATCTATATTTGGAAAATGTAAAATATAATATAATATAACTTTCTATCTATCTATATTTAAATTGTCTAAATATTCATGTAGAATATTTAAATAGAAAATTAAACCTCTTTCCATTTTTTTTTTTTTAAGTTTTTCAAAATAAAAGCTGGACTGTTTCCTCCTCAGAATGGACCTGATATGTAAAATGGTTGAAGCTCGGAGCTCGTTTTGTGAGAAATGAACTCGTTCAGATTAAATTAAAATATGAGAAGCAGCAAAAAAAAAATCTGCTTCTGAGCTTCTAAATGTGAATGAAAAGCTAAAAACTATCTGGTGCATCCCATAATAACAGACCAGCTGGCTGAAACTTTGTGTGTGATGTGTCTTGTCTCCATGGTAACCAGGTGAAGGGGAAGCAGCCTGCAGGAGCTACCGCCGCCGAGCCCGACGCTCCCGGTCCGGTGACCCGGGACAAGACCGGCGCCGTAACCATAGCGATCCACGCCAAGCCCGGCTCCAAACACAACGGCATCACAGGTAGGTCGACCTCTCACACACACACACACACACACACACACACACCTCCTCTCCCTCTGTTGACTCCTCTTCCTCCTCCTCTTCCTCCTCCTCAGACGTGTCGGCCGACGCGGTGGGCGTGGCCATCGCGGCTCCGCCCACAGACGGCGAGGCCAACGCCGAGCTCGTCCGCTACCTTGCTCAAGTTCTGGACCTGAAGAAGAGTCACGTGTCTCTGGACAAGGTCTGGGTTTTTAAAAAAATTGATTTTTCCGATTTGTATTTATCTTCATTTGAAAGACCTGAGATCGATTCATAAAATCCTTAGATCGATCTTTTAATGTTTCCTTCTGCAGAGGCTCATGTTTAATGAATGCGTATTAATGTAAATTTTAAAGGGATACGCCCACTTTTTTTTTTTCCGTGTCTTGCCTCACTCCCGAGTCCATGACCAGCAGATAGACACCATCCTTTCGACTGTGCGTGCAGTAACCATGGAGATAGAGCCGTATCGCCGTAATTAGCTTAGCTCAAACACTGGAAGTGTATAGGTAGTGTTAGCCTGCCTCCATCTAAAGTCGCTAATTAGCTTAGCTCAAACGCTGGAAGTGTATGGGTAGTGTTAGCCTGCCTCCACCTAAAGTCGCTAATTAGCTTAGCTCAAACATTGGAAGTGTATAGGTAGTATTAGCCTGCTTCCACCTAAAGTCGCTAATTAGCTTAGCTCAAACGCTGGAAGTGTATAGGTAGTGTTAGCCTGCCTCCATCTAAAGTCGCTAATTAGCTTAGCTCAAACACTGGAAGTGTATAGGTAGTATTAGCCTGCTTCCACCTAAAGTCGCTAATTAGCTTAGCTCAAACGCTGGAAGTGTATGGGTAGTGTTAGCCTGCCTCCACCTAAAGTCGCTAATTAGCTTAGCTCAAACATTGGAAGTGTATAGGTAGTATTAGCCTGCTTCCACCTAAAGTCGCTAATTAGCTTACCTCAAACGCTGGAAGTGTATAGGTAGTGTTAGCCTGCTTCCACCTAAAGTCGCTAATTAGCTTAGCTCAAACGCTGGAAGTGTATAGGTAGTGTTAGCCTGCTTCCACCTAAAGTCGCTAATTAGCTTAGCTCAAACACTGGAAGTGTATAGGTAGTGTTAGCCTGCCTCCATCTAAAGTCGCTAATTAGCTTAGCTCAAACGCTGGAAGTGTATGGGTAGTGTTAGCCTGCCTCCACCTAAAGTCGCTAATTAGCTTAGCTCAAACGCTGGAAGTGTATGGGTAGTGTTAGCCTGCCTCCATCTAAAGTTGCTAATTAGCTTAGCTCAAACGCTGGAAGTGTATGGGTAGTGTTAGCCTGCCTCCATCTAAAGTCGCTAATTAGCTTAGCTCAAACACTGGAAGTGTATGGGTAGTGTTAGCCTGCCTCCACCTAAAGTCATCAGAGAAACTCTTCAGCAACTCTAAAGGGAAACCGGCGGGCCGATCTTCGTCTCAGAGCTGACAAAACTCTCCGGTAAGGCATCTTGAGCGGTCAAATGCCGCTAACGGGACGAGATCGGTCACAATGGAGGGTTCAAGCAAAGACGCTTTATTTTGGTTCAAGCTAGCTACATCGAGGGGAGCTTAGCTTCCTGTTTCAAAGTAAAAGCACAAATTCTATCGTCATGGTTTTCTGTATGTCTTCAATGTGAATATTCTGGTTTCTTTGTTCCTTTATGACAATAAACTGAGTCTCTCTTTGGTTTGTGGACAAAACAAGACATTGGCGGACGTCGTCTGGTGGTTTGAGAAACACTGATTGATATTTTAAAAAATTTTATTGACCAAACACACAATTAATCATTTAAATAATCGACAGATTAATCAATAATGAAAATAATCATCAGTTGCAGCCCTAATAATAATACAAACACGGTGCATCACTCTGCACCGAGACACAGGCAATACACTGCATTTCCACCGCCTACAAGAAGTCCTGTCTCAGAATAATAAACCAGTTCAAGAGTACGATAGAAAGTAAAAATTTAAAATGCATCAGCTGGTCGTAGAAAAGTTAGTTTATCTGGAACTAACCAACTCACTCAGTACTCCTCCGCGACGCTCCGTATCACTCCGCCTCTTCCACAAACCGCTGATCCAGACTGCAGATAGTAACCGATACTTCATCATGGCCATTTGTACCTCATACAACCCCACGTTAAAAAAAAAAAGCTGAACTATCCCTTTAAAACTGGAATCTTCTCCCTCAGGGCTCCAGGTCCAGAGACAAGCTCGTCCGTCTGGACTCGTCCCTCGGCCCGGAGGAGGTGCTGAGGAGGCTCAGAGAGGCTGCAGGCTGACGGAGGGGAGGGGTCGTCTCCATGGCAACCTGTGACCTGTGACAGCGTCCGGCTGAGGGGTGAGGAGGAGGAAATGTGGGAGGGAGGGGAAGACAATGATGATGCATATTTTCTAATAAGTTTAGTTTTACTTTTTGCCAAATACCACATAGCTACACAAATGTTAATTTAAGTAAGTAAAAAGTAAAAAAAACAAATTTCTTGGTTTTTAAGTCGGAGTTTGAACAGTTTATCTTAACTTTCTGAACCCTCCTGTTGTCCTCCTGGGTCAAGGAAGGACGAAGGGAAAGAAGTAAGGAAGGAAGAAAGGAAGGAAGGAAGGACAAAGGGAAAGATGTGAGGGAAGAAGGAAGGGAAAAGGAAGGAAAGATAGAAGGAGGGAGGGAACAGATTGGGTTAATTGGGTCAAAAAGGAAGGAAGAAGTAAGGACGAAGGGAAGGATGGAAGGAAGTAAGGAAGGGAAAAAGGATTGTGGGGAAAAGGAAGGAAAGAAAAATGGAGGGAGGGAACAGATTCATTCAAGGAAGGAAGAAGGAAGGGAAAAGAGAACAGATCAGGTCAATTGGATCAAAAGAGGAAGGAAGAAGAAGTAAAGATGAAGGGAAGGAAAGAAAGAAGGGAAAAGGGATTGTGGAAAGAAGGAAGAAAAGAAGGAAGGATGGAGAAGGGAACAGATTGGGTCAATTTGACCCAGAAGGACAAGAGGAGGGTTAACTTAACTTAACTGTCTCCTGTCTACAAAACAAAAAAGCTGTTACAACTACCAACAAATGTGCTGCGTTCAATGTCTTTAATTGATATGTAATCTTGCATTTATTTATTTATTAGTTTTTCCTTTATTACTTTTTATTTAATTATTCAACTATTTCCATTATTTATTTTTATTTTTTATATCGTTTACTTATTTCTTTGTTTAGATATTTATTTACAGGTTTGTGTAGTTCTGTATTGCTGTGTATGATACAAATAAAGAAAGAGGGAAAAAAGAATATTAAAATGTGATAGGAAGAGGAAGAAACGCTGCGTTGATGTTTACGTGAGTTCCCTGAACGTGTCGTTCTCTCACAGCTGGACCGGTGCGATCGCCACTGAGGAGGAGGAGGGGATGGAGCGTCACCATGGCAACGGGCCGTGTGTACCAGCGTCCAGGAGACCGATGTGTTGACTGTGTGTGTGTGTGTGAACGTGACCCTCATTCCTAAATTTCCTCTCTTTGTCAGTTTCTTCTGCTCATTCAGCTATGGCTTCAGCTATGGCTTTCAGCATTCACACGCATTTTCCTTATGGAAATGCTCTTTCTAGGAATTCTCACATCTTCCGGCATTTTTTGCACTCTGACTAGTCCTGTATACTTTCTGCTACTTCAACAATTAAAACATCAAATTGTGCAGCTTCTTCTGGACATTCATTTCTTAAACTCTTTATACTTTTTTTCAAATATTAAACTTTTTCAGATTTTTTTGTCCCATAGGAAATGCATTGGAACGGTCCTCAAAATGTCAGGACAGGACACACCTGTTATTGTAAATTATTTTATTCCCGTTCTAGTTAGCCGAGAGCTAAAGTGGAAGTTAGCCGGCTAGCTCGGTGTAGCACTAGCTCGGCTGAAGTCAGTGCGCCCACTTCAGGTTTCTTCCCGAATACGAATACAAAGTTTTTTTTTAAAGCCTGAATCCGAATCCGAATACAAACAGTGCACTGGCACAGAAAGGTGATGTGTGGGATGGCGGCTCCAGTGATGAATCCAAGGGCAGAATGGTAAATAATGCTGCCTTCATGTGCTATGGTACAGATGGTATTTTCCACTTGTGACCTGGTATTTACCAGTGCGTTGTGTTCATGTGCTTTTGTTGTTGTACAGAGAAAATAAAGATGGTGGACACACAGATTCAGACTTGTTACTTGGGTAAAACCATAGATATATGACACGTGCAGCATCTACGTGTAGATATTTCTATGGGGTAAAACAATCTTGGATTGCCTAGTTCATCTCTTACAGCAAGAAGATGAATTATCAAAACTCAAACGGTAAATATTAATGTTCATGGAGATTTAGCACTGGCTATTTGGCTAGCTTTTTAAAAGCATTTTTTTTTACTGTACATGCAGGCATGCATAAAGTGAATAGCTGCTAACTGTTTTCTAAAAGCTTGTCTTGCTTACCATTAACCAATCTTGCGTTGCTGGCCGCCATGTTGAAAAGGTCAAAGGTTATTCTCATCTCGGCAACTCGGGCATCAAAAAATTCTACGAGTTGCCCAGTGGAAAATACCACATGAGAGGGTGTTCATGTGCACTTTTCAAGTCGTCTTTTGGTATTTACCATAATTACCATAGCACATGAAGGCACCATAACATCTACGTAGAGGTTTAGGATGATGATGTCACCATAAGTTTGGTTTGGATAAAATGGAAAACTCTGAAAGTCCGGACCAGATGAAGTTGTCTTGAAAGCTCCTCAGAGTTTCTGGGAGGAAGTGAAGTGGCTCCAGAGTAAAGAAGATGATGAAGACTTCACTGAGGACTCACGTTCCCGAGCCGGACCGTCGGGGCCCATGTGCTCGGTCCCCCCGGGGGCCGCGGGCGGCGTGAAGCCTCGGCGCTGCTCTCAGAGTGGTGACGTGCAGCCGGTCTCCTCCAGACTCATTATCTATCTGCAGCTCAGAATCAGAGGATCTGAGAATCAGAGAGGAGCGGTAATGAGCTGCTGCTGCTCCAGCTTCAAAGCCGCTCGGCCTCGGCCCCGATCATCCGCCGCATCTGAGGGACATCAAAGCCCGGACAGATAATCACTCCCTATCAAACATCTCGGCTCCTCGACAACGCTCCGTCCCCAAACTGCTGAGTCTGAGTTTCCATTCAACTTCTGTGCAAACAAACTTTGTGCCACAGTCGGTTTCTTCTCGCTGTCACTGAGAACATTATATAAGAATTAGCTGCGTTTGGAGCCAATCACGGCTGCTTCCCTCGATTTTTCTGATTTAAATTGATCTTCATTTGAAAGACCTGAGATAGATTCATAAAATCCTTAGATCAGTATTTTAAAGGGATAGATTAGATAGTTCAACATTTAGTCAGATTGGTCCATCACCATAATCCCTATAGTCATAGCAGTAGGTTCGTTACCTTTAACTGTTGGTGCAAGCTGTTTTTAGAACGGCGGAGCAGAGCCGTGAGCTGCTCAGAGCTACGCTACGGAGGCTCATTATGGGATTTCTTTGTTGGTTTCCCTCATCAAACTCATCAAATACACAATCCAACAACTCCACAACGCTCTGGTGGACAAGTTGTGAGCTGCACATTCACCACGCTATGAGATAATAACACAACGTTACCACACAGAGTTGTTTTAGAGGGAAATACAGAGACTGATGATGAAAAACTGTCCCTGAAGGCAACGCGCATCAGCGGTTTTGCATGTATTTCCCTCTAAAACAACTCTGCCTGGTAACGTTGTGTTATTATCTCATAGCGTGGTGAATGTGCAGCTCACAACTTGTCCACCAGAGCGTTGTGGAGTTGTTGGATTGTGTATTTGATGAGTTTGATGAGGGAAACCAACAAAGAAATCCCATAATGAGCCTCCGTAGCGTAGCTCTGAGCAGCTCACGGCTCTGCTCCGCCGTTCTAAAAATAGCTTGCACCGACAATTAAAGGTAACGAACCTACTGCTATGACTATAGGGATTATGGCAATGGGCCAATTTGCCAAAAATGTTGAACTATCCCTTTAACTAACTTTTTTTAGAGGGAAATTCATCCAAAACCGCTGATGCACGTTGCCTTCAGGGACAGTTTTTCATCATCAGTCTCTGTATTTCGTGTGCAAACAAACTTTGTGCCACAGTGGGTTTCTTCTCGCTGTCACTGGGAACATTATATAAGAATTAGCTGCGTTTGGAGCCAATCACAGCTGCTGAATTCCCTCTGACTGATCCCGGATCAGCAGCTTTGCCGCTGTCAGGCTGAAGACGGATGGGTCTCCTTGTCTGTCTCAGACGCTGAGCTAAGCCGCCGCCGCTCGGCTGGACCGACTTCCTGTTTAACGTCTCAGATCCACGACATAAATCCTCCTCTGTGCAGATCTGAGATCAGTGTGTGACGGTTTAGTCTGACGCTTTAACGGCTGCGAAACACACACAACACACACATATAACAGACACACATAACAGACACAACGAGACTGTGTGTACGTGTCTAATTAAGACAAATAAACATGGACAAAGACTCTGATCACTGGCTCACAGACTGAAGGTCTTTGTTTTACAAGTGTACGAGTCTAAACTAAACTTTATATCAATCAATAAGGCCGTTTCCACTGCAGCAGCTTCAGGGTAATGTAACAGGGCCGTTGGTGCGTGTCTTCATATCAGGATTCGGCCCCCGAAGGACGATCTCCAAGAACTCTTACAGGGGATAAGAGATCAGTACTCAGATCGGCCATTAACAATTCCCAGGTGGGATTTCAGGTTCACTCTGTGCTGTCAGAAAGAAGAGGCATTTTTAAAACTCGACAGAAGAACAGAATTAGTAGAAAGCGTCTACACTGCTGGAAACAACAATGAGAGCAGTAAAAGAAGACAAAATGTATGGTGAGTGGACAGAGACACGATGCGCAATGATCGAAATGTTGTACGATTACGTCGCCTGAAGAGTCAGGCAGGTCCGAGAGCAGTGAGAGGACAAGTCCTGTAAAGTTCCTGCCCCCTTTTATTTTCCCAGAACTTCCTCAGTGAGTAAATTCATGCAAAACCGCTGATGCACGTTGCCTTCAGGGACAGTTTTTCATCAACAGTCTCTGTATTTCCCTCTAAAACAACTCTGTGTGGTAACGTTGTGTTATTATCTCATAGCCTGGTGAATGTGCAGCTCACAACTTGTCCACCAGAGCGTTGTGGAGTTGTTGGATTGTGTATTTGATGAGTTTGATGAGAAGGGAAACCAAGAAATCCCATGAGCTATCCCTTTAACTGATGATGTGTCCACAGGATGTTTCTACAAAATAAGGAGTCTCTGAAGGAGCGGCCATGTTGACTTCAGGTCGTCAACGTCTCAGTGAGGCCTGAAAGGAACCTCCTCAAACCTGGTACAAACATTGATTAGGACTGAAGTTGTCGAAGGTCGAGGTCATCGTGACAACACAATATCTCTGTATCACCTTCAGGGAACCTTTTCAACTGATTACATTGTGGTTCGTCGAAGGTTAAAGTCAGTCCTCCTTGTTTGTCATCTGTCTCTGTGTTGGTTTTGAGGCCGTGAGTTTCTCTGACATGGAAAGGAATAAGAAAGATGGAGTTTAAGAGACGAGAGCGAGCCGAGAAGTTTTCAGCCTCATAATCTCTAAAAATCCCGGAGAGAAGAGAAGAGAAGGCGTCTGAAGTTTCCCCATCATCCGTCCATCTTCTCCGTTCCTCTGTAGCTAATCCTCTCAGAGAAGCAGCCACGCTGCTCCATCAGCCTCACATCACATCCACTAACTTTCCTCAACACAAAGCAGCAACTTCCTCTTATCACGTCCACACACACGTTAATTATCTGTTCACTGAGACCGGACACGAGGATGAAAACATTGTTCATTAAACCTGCAGGACACCAAGGTCACATTGATTATTGTTAATCAGTTTCCTCCTCAGCTGAACTCACCCTCTGCACTTCAACATGACAGGAGTTTCCCCTCAGTTACATGACTGACATAACTAAGGGATAGTTCAACATTTTGTCAGACTGGCCCATTACCATAATCCCTATAGTCATAGCAGTAGGTTTGTTACCTTTAATTGTCGGTGCAAGCTGTTTTTAGAACAGTGGAGCAGAGCCGTGAGCTGCTCAGAGCTACGCTACAGAGGCTCATTATGGGATTTCTTTGGTTTTCCTCATCAAATACACAATCCAACAACTCCACAACGCTCTGGTGGACAAGTTGTGAGCTGCACATTCACCACGCTATGAGATAATAACACAACATTACCACACAGAGTTGTTTTAGAGGGAAATACAGAGACTGTTGATGAAAAACTGTCCCTGAAGGCAACGTGCATCAGCGGTTTTGCATGAATTTCCCTCTAAAACAACTCTGTGTGGTAACGTTGTGTTATTATCTCATAGCGTGGTGAATGTGCAGCTCACAACTTGTCCACCAGAGCGTTGTGGAGTTGTTGGATTGTGTAGTGTTGTGGTACTCTAGACCGGTCAAGGTTTTGGTCTCGTCTCGGAAATGTCTACATTACTTGGTCTTGGTCTTGACTCGGTCTCAATCCCCTGAAAGTCTTGGTCTTGGTCTTGGTCTTGACTCGGTCTCGATCCCCTGAAAGTCTTGGTCTTGGTCTTGGTCTTGGTCTTGGTCTTGGTCTTGGTCTTGACCCGGTCTCAATCCCCTGAAAGTCTTGGTCTTGACTCGTCTTGGTCTTGGTCTTGGTCTTGGTCTTGACTCGGTCTCGATCCCCTGGAAGTCTTGTCTTGGTCTTGGTCTTGACTTGGTCTCGATCCCCTGAAAGTCTTGGCCTTGTCTTGGTCTTGGTCTTGGTCTTGGTCTTGGTCTTGGTCTTGGTCTTGGTCTTGGTCTTGACTCAGTCTCGATCCCCTGAAAGTCTTGGCCTTGTCTTGGTCTTGGTCTTGGTCTTGGTCTTGGTCTTGGTCTTGGTCTTGGTCTTGGTCTTGACTTGGTCTCAATCCCCTGAAAGTCTTGGTCTTGACTCGTCTTGGTCTTGGTCTTGGTCTTGACTCGGTCTCAATTCCCTGAAAGTCTTGTCTTGGTCTTGGTCTTGACTCGGTCTCGATCCCCTGAAAGTCTTGGTCTTAGTCTTAGTCTTGGTCTTGTCTTGTCTTGGGTTCGGTGGTCTTGACTCGGTCTTGTCTTGGTCTTGGTCTTGGTCTTGGTCTTGGTCTTGTCTTGGTCTTGGTCTTGGTCTTGGTCTTGGTCTTGACTCGGTCTTGGGTCCGGTGGTCTTGACTCTTGACCACAACTCCAGTCTAGTAGGAAGTTGAGTATCTGAAGCTGAAGAATGTCCACAGATCAAACAGAGATGATGAAAAGATGCAGAGCGGCAGATTCTCAGCAGCAGCTTTCATCCTCTCTCCGCTCCGCTGCAAGTCAGCAGCTTCAGCCCCAGGAGGAGGAGGAGGAGGAGGAGGTGGTGGTGGGGTGTGTGTGTCTGTCTGTGTGGACATTTCTTAACGCTGATTCCATAACGAGACACAATCACAGAACAAACCGAGTCCTGGAGGCAAGACGACGGATTTTAAACCTCTTACCTCACTAACTTCAATCGGCAAGTTTATTTATAGAGCAACGTTTAAAGTGTCGCACTCAACGGCTGACACAACACAACACAACACAACACACTGCTTTAATGCCCACGCCATCTCCCCTGTTTGCTCTGTGTGTGTGTGTGTGTGTGTGTGTGTGTGTCCGTCTCGGCTCTAAAGCTTCGCTGACAGCAGCTCCGACTCTGCAGGATGTTTACAACAACAACAGTCCGTCCGCCGCCTCTCAGCTCATAAAAAAAAAAAAAAAAAAAAAACTGGGATCATCATAAAGTTTGAAAAGAAGCAGATATGAAGAGAAATTAATTTTCACCGAGCATCGAGTTTCCTCTGGAGCGATGGAGTCCCAGACGGACACAAGGATTAGAGGACAGACGGTTAACAAAGAGACACACAAGAGACACAACATTAAAGGCATACGCCAACGTTTTTTTTTTCGTGTCTTGCCTCACTCCCGAGTCCATGACCAGCAGATAGACACCATCCTTTCAACTGTGCGTGCAGTAACAAGGGAGATAGAGCCGTATCGCCGTAATTAGCTTAGCACAAACACTGGAAGTGTATGGGTAGTGTTAGCCTGCCTCCACCTAAAGTCGCTAATTAGCTTAGCTCAAACACTGGAAGTGTATGGGTAGTGTTAGCCTGCCTCCACCTAAAGTCACTAATTAGCTTAGCTCAAACACTGGAAGTGTATAGGTAGTGTTAGCCTGCCTCCACCTAAAGTCGCTAATTAGCTTAGCTCAAACACTGGAAGTGTATAGGTAGTGTTAGCCTGCCTCCTACCTAAAGTCGCTAATTAGCTTAGCTCAAACACTGGAAGTGTATAGGTAGTGTTAGCCTGCCTCCTACCTAAAGTCGCTAATTAGCTTAGCTCAAACACTGGAAGTGTATAGGTAGTGTTAGCCTGCCTCCACCTAAAGTCATGAGAGAAACTCTTCAGCAACTCTAAACGGAAACCGGCGGGCCGATCTTGGTCTCAGAGCTGACAAAACTCTCCGGTAAGGCATCTTGAGCGGTCAAATGCCGCTAACGGGACGAGATCGGTCAAAACGGAGGGTTCAAGCAAAGACGCTTTATTTTGGTTCAAGCTAGCTACATCGAGGGTAGGTTAGCTTCCTGTTTGAAAGTAAAAGCACAAATTCTATCGTCATGGTTTTCTGTATGTAAAGGGCAACAGGTGTTTTATTTTGTGAAAGTAACCGGAAGTGCGTTGGTCACAACGGCTAGCTTGAGTAGCGCCGAATTCGTCCAAAGTTGTAAACAGCTGGTATTTAGACAAATTAATGACACACTGCTGATCTAAACGGCTACTTTTACATTAAAAAACCCATTGGACATTTTTGTCCACTTGAAGGGTCATGGGTGTGGTTAAAATTCATTACGGGTCCAAAAATTGGACTTTCATTCTGAAATTCGGGACATCCAGAGTTTACCCAAAGATACACCTCCTCGCCAAAGATCAGAACCCAGTGACCTTTCATTTGACCTGGGGGGAGTTGGGAAAGTGTGAGAGGTGGACAAACATGTCCAGGGGTAAAAGGAGGGTTTATAATTTTTTAATTTACATGATCTCTTCCTGGTCAAACCTCTGTTGCAGGTTTGATTCCTTGCATTAGATAATGGTGTAGCAGACAAGACAGCGTGTCCTGTAGCGACCTGAACAACACGCCGCCTGTTTGCCTGTTTTCAGGGTTTTAAGATGCAGCTCCTCTCCTCTCTGTGTCAGAAAGGTTTAAGTTGTGTTTATGTGAAGGGTCGGGACAGTAATACCTTCATCCCTGCAGACTAATGTGAAGTATAAATAGAAGCTCAGTCTGCGGGGTAGAAAACATATTCCAGTGTGTTGTTTCCCCCCTCCGCTTCGTTAAAGTTAAATATGAAGAGGAAATTGGAAAACGCTCCGGCAGCCGAGGCTTTTCACACAGATTAATTCATTCTGACAATTTGTCTCTGAGATGTTTGTGTTTGTTTTCAGGAGGCAGGAGGACATTTATCAGAACCAATCAGCTCATCCATCACAGAGCTGCGGGTGTCGGGACGTTTCCCTCCGCTGCTCAGACCAGAGTCCCAGCTCACGTCTGGTTTATCCAAAATATTCATGTTATGCTGAGTTACGCCCTGAGTTATTGCTACAAGAAATCTTCGCACTGACCTCGACCTTTCACCTTTCACTACCAAAATCTCAACACTTCATAGCTGAGTCCAAGTGAATATTTGAGCCAAATATGAAGAAGTTCTGTCAAGCGGTTCCTGAGATATCGGCTGTAGGCCTATTCGAAACCACATACTATACTGCTAGCGCCGTAGGCTACAACGTCAAGCCGGCTTTGCATTGACTTAACATGTAAACTCGTCGCCAGCGAGAAAAACAAAAGGTCCGGTGTGAACTAGGGATGGAGTGATTTTCGATCGGATCGTCTATCGGCGATCGAAGGGACGATCGTGATCTTTTTTTCAAATGGTGATCTTTAAGGCGATCTTTAATTAATTTACTGCCATAAGATGTTAAAGAAATAATCTCTAGAACCTGCGCTACTTGAAAATGTTTCGTGGAGCAACATGTCTACATACAGAGCCCTTGGATCTGTGCAACAGAGGAGTGAATATTAAACTCTTAATTACACACCCTGTTGCATCTTTTTTTTTCCTTCTCACTTTTTTTCGGAGGTGCATGCCGCGGACGCAGGCTGTGCGGGGTGGGGCGGTCATTAAAAAAACTGATGATGAAGTCCAGAGTGTGTTATCAGGGGCGCACTGATGTTGAGGGGAAAGCCGGCGGAGGTGTGAGGGAACCGGTGAGACGGCGGCTGGGAGCATCAGCAGAGCGGGGTTGGTTTCACAGAGAGCAGAGAGCAGACCGGGGAGAGGGAGAGGCGGCGGCGGCGGCTGCTGCACTCGCGCTGCACTGTGACTCTCTCACTCCTCACGAGCTCCACACTGACAAGCTAGCGGCAACACAGCGCCTCTGTCTGCCCTTTCAAAGTAAAAAGCCGCTGTCTGACGTTTAATAGCGGCGGGGATGGTTGTGGAAATAGATGCGGTGGTGCGGGGCGGGTCAAAATACTTCGGGACCAGCGGGTTGGAAAAAAAAAACCCCGACCCGCGCGTCATGCATGCGCGCTTGTCTGTGTGTGTGGACGACAATAACAGAGAATGAGCGCTATGCGGAGATGAATGAACGGAACTATATAGCAAGTTTTTTTTTTTTTTTTAAGATGACGTAATTTACCACCCCCCCCCCCCGGCGCGATTGGATCGCCTATCGGCGATCGACAGTGTCCACGATCGAATGATCTGAATATAGGGACGATTTCCCATCCCTAGTGTGAACGCAGCTTAAACCTCTAAAAACCTGCGGGTAAGTTAATTAGCGATGGTTTTCTCCCCCCGGGATGACGACGGAGGTTGGCCGGCCGAGCAGCTCTGCAGACCGGCTGCTGTCTCTGTGATGTCCCGGTCGCTGCAGAGCTTCACTTATCTGAAAAACATCGGAGCAAACTTCTAAACAGCCGTCGTTTGGATAAACTGGCCGTAGATTTGGGACCTTAAAGCAGAAGTCAGCGATCCGGTGGTTTTGTCTAATTTCCTGTCAGCAGATGGAGTTAGCAGTCCCCGCCCTCGTCCCTACGTCACCACATTCACGCGCATCCCTTGGCTGCACACACAGAGAGGACTGCCCCTTTATGCCGTTCTCTCTCCTCATTGGATAAAGGTTGTAGGATACAAGGAAAGTTTTCTCCTGGGCTCAGAGCAGAGCAGAGTGACTGACAGACCCGTGTTTCAGACCAAACACTCTATAGAAGTGATTGCTGTCGGAAGATACAACTATTTAAGACTTAGATTAACACAAACATTCACCTGACTTCTGCTTAACAGTTACTTTCTCACATGAAAAAATATTAAAACTTAATAAAGTTACATAATAACAGCGCTAGAGCGGGAAATAAAACAGCTTTTCACCTGTTTTACAGCTACCACTACCGGTTGCCGCGAAATGCATTCTGGGAAACTTGTATACTGTGTGAACGGCGTCGGTCTGCTGAAGTAGTCAGCAGTCAGTAGTATACAGTAGGCTACATACTAACGCAGTATGTAGTAGGCAGTACGGTAATGTGGTTTCGAAAACAGCCATCGTGTAACATCAACCTGTAAACAAAATGGCGCCGCCCTGGCTGTTGCCGGCGGGAAAGACGATAAAAATGAAAACAAGATGATAAAGTGACGACGTCTGGTCTGTGTTAAAGGGATAGTTCAACATTTTGGCAAATTGGCCCATTGCCATAATCGCTATAGTCATAGCAGTAGGTTCATTACCTTTAATTGTAGGTGTAAGCTATTTTCAGTACGGCGGAGCGCAGCAGCTGGCTGCTCAGAGCTACACTATGGAGGCTAACGGAATTTCTTGGTTTCCCTCATTAAACTCATCAAATACAACATCCCAAAACTCCACAGCGCTTTTGTAGACAAGTTGTGACCTGCACAACCACCACGCTATGAGATAATGACGGAACGATACGAAACGGAGCCGTTTTCGAGGTAAATTCATACAAAACCGCTGATGCGCGTTGCGTTCAGGGACAGTTTTTCAGCAAGCAGTCTCCGTATTTACCCTGTATTTACCTCGAAAACGGCTCCGTTCCGTATCGTTCCGTCATTATCTCATAGCGTGGTGGTTGTGCAGGTCACAACTTGTCTACAAAAGCGCTGTGGAGTTTTGGGATGTTGAATTTGATGAGTTTAATGAGGGAAACCAAGAAATTCCATTAGCCTCCATAGCGTAGCTCTGAGCAGCCAGCTGCTGCGCTCCGCCGTACTGAAAATAGCTTACACCTACAATTAAAGGTAACGAACCTACTGCTATGACTATAGCGATTATGGCAATGGGCCAATTTGCCAAAATGTTGAACTATCCCTTTAACTTCAGTTTTCATTCACTGTGTTTGTGCTTTAATGACGTTGTTACTGTCTCACATCCAGTCACACTTTAACTTAGTGTTATTTACCTCTCATCTTTCATCTTTCTTCTCCTTCCCGCTGAGGGTTTTAGGGGACCGTGACGTCACCCGGAGGCTGGAGGGGGGCGGGGCTAATCCATCCAAACACCTCTGCACGCGGAGCAGCAGCCAGCAGCAGAAGAGGAGCAGCTCGTGAGAGTGAGAGGAACATCTGGAGGAGCAGAAGAGCAGGTGACAGCAGCAGAAGAGCAGGTGACAGCAGCAGAAGAGCAGGTGACAGCAGCAGAAGAGCAGGTGACCCCCACCACCACCACCACCCCCAGCAGCAGCAGCTCCGGAACACCTAACGGGACTTTCAACTTTTTTCTTTTTCTTCCTCCGTTGGTTGTAATTTAGTTTTAGTTTTTTAGTTTTTTATTCCATCACCATGTTGGCGCGAGCTGTGCTGTGCGCGGCGCTGCTGTCCGCGCTCTGCCCCGCGGGGAGGACGGAAGCCGAGAGGGACGAGAGAGACGTGCAGGACTACCGCAACTCCAACAAACTGGTGGGTCAGAGCACACTGCAGGGTTATAGACATATATAGACTTTATATTAATGAGTTAAATCATTTCATCTAACCCTAACCCTGACCGCAACTCCAACAAACTGGTGGGTCTTATACATATATATATAGGCTAGACTTTATATTAATGAGTTAAATCATTTAATCTAACCCTAACCCTGACCGCAACTCCAACAAACTGGTGGGTCAGAGCACACTGCAGGGTTATAGACATATATAGACTTTATATTAATGAGTTAAATCATTTAATGTTCATTTATTTTGTGTTTTTTTCTTTTGCTCTTGCTGTTCAGTATAAATGATTGAATAGAATAGACAAAATTATTAATGCTATAAATACCATAGCTGGTAATTTTTTTTATTTTTTGTAACTGAGAATTACCATCGTTGGTGTTACATCTGCCACTGCTGCAACTCTTATGTTTTATTTTCACTATTACCATATCTATTTATTATTATCATTACTATGAATAATCATGCAGCATGCTGCTTGAGCACTTTGTACTTTGCCTACCTCATACATGTTTCGGTATTGTCTAATGTGTTGTCTATTGTCTAATTATATCTTTTTATGCCTCACCTTCGTATAGTAGCTTGTATTCTGTGTATTTTATCATTTTTATGTTATGTGTAGGGACTACAGATGGAAATTAGCTGGGAGCTAAATCTGGTGCAACCATCTTTTCATTTTTTTCCTGCAAATGATTAATGTAATTGCACACTGTCCCTTATTAACTAATAAACTAAACTAAACTAATGAATAATATCCTAATCTCTCATCCATATGTTTAGATTATGTCTACTCTATAATTAATATTACATAGCAGAGTTCTGGACTATGTTTAAAAAATACAGAATAAGATATAAAATAAGATATGTGTTGCTTTATGCAAATACATGCACATTTATAAGTTATCTAATAGAAATATATGTACATAGCCTATAAATACAATACTATATAGATACAGGATTAATTTCATAAATATTAGTGTATGTGTGTATGATTATATTGTCAACATATGTGACATAATTATATATAAAACCTGTCAGTATATTAAACTGAGACAGATGTATTTAAAATTAATATGAAATTAATCATAGAAACTCACTTTTACTTGTTTGTTCTGTACTTAAGTTGTATGGGTTATAAATTGAATATATATTATCTACATGTATATATTATTTATATGTTACATGCATGTTATAAACAACCATTTCAGATATAACAGAGTCATGTCAGTTATGTTATAATCTTGTATCTTGCACTGTATATATGTGATAATGATACATGTGCCATCAGTATTGATACATAATATATTTGATTATCATATTAACTATCTGTATAAAAGCAGGTTCATGTTAATGTGGCTGGTTTCACTGTTGCATTCACTGTCTGAGAATCTGTCGTATTTTAAATGTTCAGAGGTTTTTAAGTTTTTAATCAGCAAACTGATGAGTAATACGTGTAATTTAAATATGAAGGAGTTTTTACAGAAAATTTAGGTTTGATGTAACTGCTGTGTTGTGTCCGTCAGCTTGTGGTCTCATGTTGTTGTGTGTTTGCAGCTGGGTTGTCTAATGTAGTTGTGTGTTTGCAGCTGGGCAGTCTAATGTAGTTGTGTGTTTGCAGCTTGTGGTCTAATGTAGTTGTGTGTTTTGCAGCTGGGCGCTCTGCATGAAGTCCTGGAGCGGCTTCAGACCAAGAGGATTAATCCCTGGGAGAAGAAGTACGGACAGGTTCCCTCTGTGAGTCACAGAAACATCCTAAAGCAGAAAATCTCTGATGACGACAGTTGACAGCAGCTGATCTCGTTAAAGGGAAGTTACAGTTAATTGACTTTAATATAAGAAACAACTAAATCAATTAACCTTTTATATCTATTTATCAAATCAGATTCACTGGATTTTATGTTTCTATTAATGTGAGACCGATGGAGGCGTCAGAATATAAACAGTCAACACAGCAGGTTCCTAATAAAGTGAACATGAGGTGTCGATATAATAATATTTAATAATATTAATAATATTAATTAATAATATAATATTTAAAGCAGCAGTAAGCGATCCGGTGGTTTTGTCTAACTTCCTGTCAGCAGATGGAGTTAGCAGTCCCCGCCCTCGTCCCTACGTCACCACATTCAGGCGCATCCCTTGGCTGCACACACAGAGAGGACTGCCCCTTTATGCCGTTCTCTCTCCTCATTGGATACAACTTGTAGGATACAAGGAATGTTTTCTCCTGGGCTCAGAGCAGAGCAGAGTGACTGACAGACCCGTGTTTCAGACCAAACACTCTATAGAAGTGATTGCTGTCAGAAGATACAACTATTTAAGACTTAGATTAACACAAACATTCACCTGACTTCTGCTTTAACATGTAGTCCAAAGGAAACGCTCATTAATTACTGATCAATATTATTATTATTATTATTACTAATGAGTTAATGTGATAAATTCAGTGTCAACATCGTCTCTACTCTGAGTCTGCAGTGACGTCAGTCTGACACAAGATGGCGTCACAGACTCTAAACTAAATACAGTTTCACTGCATCTCAGTGACCACCTTTATGTTTCATGATGTCATGTTTTATATACAGAGGAGCAGTGACATCACAGGAACAGTAACTAAGTATTTCCTTAGGGATTTTTTTAAGTTATTAAAGCAGAAGTAAGTGATATATTTGTGTTAATCTAAGTCTTAAATAGTTGTATCTTCCGACAGCAATCACTTCTATAGAGTGTTTGGACTGAAACACGGGTCTGTCAGTCACTCTGCTCTGCTCTGAGCCCAGGAGAAAACTTTCCTTGTATCCTACAACCTTTATCCAATGAGGAGAGAGAACGGCATAAAGGGGCAGTCCTCTCTGTGTGTGCAGCCAAGGGATGCGCCTGAATGTGGTGACGTAGGGACGAGGACTGTTATGGTGCGTTCAAGGAAACTCGTATTTTTCCGACCTGTGAAGTGGTACCAGTTCGATCTGGTACATAGACTGTACAAAAAGACGTACTGGTACGAGTTCACGGGTCAGAAGTTACGAGTGGCCGTTATAGTGACTTTCACAGGTAAAACAGGTCGGAAAAACACGAGTGTGTTGCCTGGAACGCTACTAAGTCGTAAGTTGTGACTTGAAGCTGTAATTTATGATTTCAAAAGCCTGCCTGGAACGCAGCATTAGCCAAAACCACCGGATCACTCACTTCTGCTTTAACTTTTTTTTTTTTTTTTTAAAGGATTTTACTAAATATAATTCAAGAAAGCTGATGTTTGAGTTCTAATTAATTGTCCTCCTGTGGTCAAGGAAGGAAGGACGAAGGGATAGATGAACGGAAGGAAGAAAGGAAGGACAAAGGGAAAGAAGGAAGGAAGGATAAAGGGATAGAAGGAAGGAAGGATAAAGGGATAGAAGGAAGGAAGGAAGGAAGGCAGGAAGGATGAAGGGAAAGAAGGAAGGAAGGAAGGACAAAGGGGACAAAGGGAACAATGGGAGGAAAGAAGGAGGAAGGGAAAAGTAAGAAAAGATAGATGGAGGGCGGGAACAGGTCAACTGGATCAAAAGAGGAAGGAAGAAGAAGGAAGGGCAAAAGGACTGTGGAAAGAAGGAAGGGAGAAAGGGAAGAGAAGGGAAGAAAGATGGAGGGAGGGAACAGATTCATTCAAGGAAGGAAGGAAAGAAGGAAGGGAACAGATTGGGTGTGACTTGCGTGTGTTGTGTTCAGGGACAGTGTGTAACTGTGTCTGTGGTGGTGCGTTCAGGGACAGTGTGTAACTGTAACTGTGTCTGTGGTGGTGCGTTCAGGGACAGTGTGTAACTGTAACTGTGTCTGTGGTGGTGCGTTCAGGGACAGTGTGTAACTGTAACTGTGGCCGTTGTGGTGCGTTCAGGGACAGTGTGTAACTGTGTGTGTCCTCCACAGTGCGACCTCGGGGAACACTGCGCCGTCAGGAAAGGATCGAGGATCGGGAAGATGTGCGACTGTCCACGAGGAGCGTTCTGCAACTTCTTCCTGCTCAAGTGTTTATGAGACACACACACACACACACACACACACACATACACACATATACACACACATCTACACACAGATCTACACACAGCCTGCAAGAGTCTATTTTAAAAACTATGTATATTTATTTTCCAGATGTTGATATGATGTTACAGATGTGAAGTAGCTGTTAGAATAAACCTGTGAAGACAATCTCTCTGTCCTGCTGCATTAAAGTCTCAACTCTCCTTTTCCCACGAGTCGCTGCTTTTTAAACCTTTATTAATGTTTTATATTATCATTCATTTACCTTTAAAGGGATAGTTCCCTATGAGATAATAACACAACGTTACCACACAGAGTTGTTTTAGAGGTAAATTCATGCAAAACCACTGATGCACGTTGCCTTCAGGGACAGTTTTTCATCATCAGTCTCTGTATTTCCCTCTAAAACAACTCTGTGTGGTAACGTTGTGTTATTATCTCATAGCGTGGTGAATGTGCAGCTCACAACTTGTCCACCAGAGCGTTGTGGAGTTGTTGGATTGTGTATTTGATGAGTTTGATGAGGGAAAAACAGCTTGCACCGACAATTAAAGGTAACAAACCTACTGCTAAAACTAGAGGGCAATGGGCCAATTTGACAAAATGTTGAACTATCCCTTTAATATTTATGCGTCACATCACTGCTTTTGATTTTTTTTCCTCCCAATGAAACGGTGAAGTCTGGATTAGTTCAGGAAACTGGAGCTCAACGTGTCGACTGAACGTCACAGATCAGAGTCAGATTCATCGTGTTGGAGAGAAAACTGTCATTTCCTTTGTATCATAGCAACAAATCCTAAAAGTAGGATTGACAATAACAATCTCTGTAGTTTTACAGTCCAAGTCTTTAAAGGCCGTTTCCTCAGAAAGAGTTTTTCAGACTCAGACTCCTCTCTAGAAATCTCCACTTCAGCAGCACTTCCAGACACCAAACCTTCCACTTTGATCCCTTTCTATATTCTGAAGGTTTTTACAGAGGAGATTGTTGATATATCATTCACAGCCTCATTTATACAACATTTTAGTACTAAAAACATGGAGACATTAGATGTTTTTAAAGGGCTGGTGACAGTATTTTCTCATTTACAGAGTGATAAAAAGAGATATCCACAATCCTCCTCTGGAAAAACTAAAGACTCTAATATGTCAACAAGATAAAACAAAGCAGCTTTATCTATTATTCAGATTTCTGTTCTGGAAATATATGCACATTAGCGCATGTTTAATTAGATATTGCCTCATTTACATATTTAAACATAAAATTTGACAAAACTTGTAATAGAAAAAATATTTGTCTTAATGTGAGTGATAAACTTGGGAAGTTTAAAATCTGTTAGTTAAAAATGTTACCCTATTCACCTGTACGTTACCACCGTGATGCGTTCAGTGTGTGAACTTTTATCTTCTTGTTTTACTCATCAAAGCTGCTCCCTTTTTTAATTTTAATGATTGTGTAGTTACATATTATACAAAATAACCTATAATAAACGCTTTATATTATATTTTCTATATATTTATGGAACTAGAAAGGAGCTGTGAAGGTAAAAATATATATTTATGGAACTAGAAAGGAGCTGTGAAGGTAAAAATATATATTTATGGAACTAAAAAGGAGCTGTGAAGGTAAAAATATATATTTATGGAACTAGAAAGGAGCTGTGACTGTAAAAATATATATTTATGGAACTAGAAAGGAGATGTGAAGGTAAAAAAATACATATTTATGGAGCTAGAAAGGAGCCGTGAAGGTAAAAATATATATTTATGGAACTAGAAAGGAGCCGTGAAGGTAAAAATATATATTTATGGAGCTAGAAAGGAGCCGTGAAGGTAAAAATATATATTTATGGAACTAGAAAGGAGCTGTGAAGGTAAAAATATATATTTATGGAACTAGAAAGGAGCTGTGAAGGTAAAAATATATATTTATGGAACTAAAAAGGAGCCGTGAAGGTAAAAATATATATTTATGGAGCTAGAAAGGAGCTGTGAAGGTAAAAATATATATTTATGGAACTAGAAAGGAGCCGTGAAGGTAAAAATATATATTTATGGAGCTAGAAAGGAGCCGTGAAGGTAAAAATATATATTTATGGAGCTAGAAAGGAGCCGTGAAGGAAAAAATATATATTTACGGAGCTAGAAAGGAGCTGTGAAGGTAAAAAAATATATATTTACGGAGCTAGAAAGGAGCTGTGAAGGTAAAAATATATATTTATGGAACTAGAAAGGAGCCGTGAAGGTAAAAATATATATTTATGGAGCTAGAAAGGAGCCGCGAAGGTAAAAACATATATTTACGGAACTAGAAAGGAGCCGTGAAGGTAAAAATATATATTTACGGAGCTAGAAAGGAGCCGTGAAGGTAAAAATATATATTTATGGAACTAGAAAGGAGCTGTGAAGGTAAAAATATATATTTACGGAGCTAGAAAGGAGCCGTGAAGGTAAAAATATATATTTATGGAACTAGAAAGGAGCCGTGAAGGTAAAAATATATATTTATGGAACTAGAAAGGAGCCGTGAAGGTAAAAATATATATATTTATGGAGCTAGAAAGGAGCCGTGAAGGTAAAAATATATATTTATGGAGCTAGAAAGGAGCCGTGAAGGTAAAAATATATATTTATGGAGCTAGAAAGGAGCCGTGAAGGTAAAAATATATATTTACGGAACTAGAAAGGAGCCGTGAAGGTAAAAATATATATTTACGGAGCTAGAAAGGAGCCGTGAAGGTAAAAATATATATTTATGGAACTAGAAAGGAGCCGTGAAGGTAAAAATATATATTTATGGAGCTAGAAAGGAGCTGTGAAGGTAAAAATATATATTTATGGAGCTAGAAAGGAGCTGTGAAGGTAAAAATATATATTTATGGAGCTAGAAAGGAGCTAGAAAGGAGCTGTGAAGGTAAAAATATATATTTATGGAGCTAGAAAGGAGCTGTGAAGGTAAAAATATATATTTATGGAGCTAGAAAGGAGCTGTGAAGGTAAAAATATATATTCATGGAACTAGAAAGGAGCCGTGAAGGTAAAAATATATATTTATGGAGCTAGAAAGGAGCCGTGAAGGTAAAAATATATATTTATGGAGCTAGAAAGGAGCCGTGAAGGTAAAAAAAAATATATTTATGGAGCTAGAAAGGAGCCGTGAAGGTAAAAATATATATTTATGGAGCTAGAAAGGAGCTGTGAAGGTAAAAACACTCGAGACAGAGTCGTCAACCAATCACCAATCAATCAATAACGAGTCAACAACAGCGGCGTGGCCCAGTTGTGTTTTGTCCCAGTTTTATTAGAAGATACTTTACAGACGTTTAAACTCCTCGTGGCTGCTTGAAGTTCATGCCGACGGTCGGCTGCGTCACCTGCAGGTTGGACAGACTGCCGAAGTCCTGAGGAACACACACAGACAGACACACAAACACGTTAACACAACATCAACACGTTAACACACACACACGCACTGAAGAGTCGAGTCATCGTCCGTCTGTCTGTCTGAGAGCGCCAGGGTCTGACAGGAAGTGATGTCACAGCAGACACGGGAAAGGCTCTCAGCTTCCTCTTCCTGTACTATCAATGACCATGGCAACCAGGACGCCATGGACACTTTCGATACAGGTTCACATCCTAAAGAGCTGCAACAACTCATCCATTCATCCAACAATAATCAATTATCAACTATTCTGATAATCTAATAATCAGTTTGAGTCGTTTTTTAAAGGAAAAAAAAAGTCCAGATTCTCTGATTCCAGCTTCTTCAATGTGAATATGTCTGGTTTCTTTGTTCCTTTATGACAATAAACTGAGTCTCTCTTTGGTTTGTGGACAAAACAAGACGTTTGAGAAACACTGGTTGATGTTTTTAGACATTTTTTAGCATTTTATTGACCAAACAACTGATCGATTAATCGTTTAAATGATCGATAATGAAGATAATGGTTAGTTGCAGCTCTAGAAACATCAGACCAGGATCAAGATTAATGTTGAGCAGATGAAACGATCTCTTCTTATTAATAACTGAGTCCTGGAAAGCGATCAAACTAACATGAACTAATCAGATGTATTGATCAGTCAACTGGTCGACTCCTCATGAATCTTTATTCTATATTTATTCTATATTTCCTGGTTCCAACAGTAACACACTGAGGCTGAGCTGCTGCAGCGTCATCAGCGTCTCTAACGAGCTCGTTAAGCTCCACAGCTTCTCTTCATCTTCACTGTGACGCAGCAGCAGCTCGTTAGAGACGCAGCTCGTTACTAACAGCAGCTGGACACATCTGGACACATGAACATCTGTCTGTGTCTAGTTCCAGTTCCAGCTCTGACCAAGTGACCAATCAGATCAGACCGAGCAACAGAGCTGTGCTGCTAATTAACATTAAAGAACCAGGGTTGTTATGGTCAACTAAAACTAGCAGGGAAAAACTATCTTGGTAAACTGAAAAAAAAAAGACAATTTCTCCAAAAAAAGGAACTAAATCCAAACTCCAGACTAAATAAAAACTAAACTAAATCTGATTCATCACTTGTTGAACTCACTAAAACAACTGAAATAAAAGAAAACTGAGAAAATCGATAAAAATAAAAACTAATACAGTAATAACCTTGTAATGACCAGTCAATAACATGAACTAACATTAATAACCAGTCAATAACACTGATAGACATCAGGTAATTAACATTATTCAACAGCCAATGACTTAAATAAATATTAAATAATGGCGGTTAAACATTAGTAAATTAAACTATATATATTTATACTAAATAAATTAACATTAGTAAACTTTAATTAGGGGTTATTAATTCAGTGTGTGTGACTCACCAGCAGCTTCAGCATCTCCTTGGTGTCGGGATCGACTTCGATCAGCTCCTGGTCCAGAGCAGAAACCTGCACAGAGAGAGAGAGAGAGCACACCATTGGTCAGAAACACACATAAACACACTGTTACCATGGTTACCCCTCCACCTTCTTCCTCCTCCTCTGTGTCTCGGTTACACTTCCTGTTTGTTCGTTTAATTGAATTAACTAACGAGTCGTCACAGATCTAAAGAGTCGAGTCATCGATCCGTCTGTCTGAGAGCGCCAGGGTCTGACAGGAAGTGATGTCACAGCAGACACGGGAAAGGCTCTCAGCTTCCTCTTCCTGTACTATCAATGACCATGGCAACCAGGACGCCATGGACACTTTCGATACAGGACACAAACACACACATAAAAACATCCTTCCTTCATGAATCCTCTAGTTTTTAGTTTAACACTTTTATATTTATATTGAACTTTAATTAATTTTCACCTGTAATGTAACTATTCGATTCTCAATGCACTCATTTTTACTATTTCATGTCTTGCTGTTGAATGATTGTTTGCTTATTGTGCAGCTGAGAAACTGAATTTCCTTCGGGATAAATAAAGTACTTTTCCATCTATCTATCTATCTATCTATCTATCGTTCTATCTATCTATCGTTCTATCTATCTATCGTTCTATCTATCTATCTATCTATCGTTCTATCTATCTATCTATCTATCTCTATCTATCATTCTATCTATCTATCTATCGTTCTATCTATCTATTGTTCCATCTATCTATCTATCTATCTATCTATCGTTCTATCTATCGTTCTATCTAGCGTTCTATCTAGCGTTCTATCTATCGTTCTATCTATCTATCTATCATTCTATCTATCTATCTATCGTTCTATCTATCTATTGTTCCATCTATCTATCTATCTATCGTTCTATCTATCGTTCTATCTATCGTTCTATCTATCTAGCGTTCTATCTACCTACCTATCGGTCTATCTATCTATCTATCTATCCATCCATCCATCGTTCTATCCATCGTTCTATCTATCTTTCAGAGTTTGTATCTTCAACGGCTCAATAAAATAAATAAATTAAATAATAAATAGTAATAATAATGTTCCTGTTTCTTCCTGTTAGAGCCTGACATTACAGCCCGTGGAGACGTTTCTACATCCCATCATGGCTGCAGCCTCAGCACCGACTCCAGGTTATTACTGTGTGTGTGTCAGAGCGATGCGTTCACTGACCTCTGGTACGTAGTTGTCCCTCCTCTCTCTCTCCTCCTCCTGCAGTTTGATGGAGATGCCTCTGACGGGACCGCGCTGGATACGCTTCATCAGATGTGTCACATACCTAAAAACACACAACACACACAGGTTACAACACAAACACAGGTTACAACACACATGCATCGTCCGTGCAGCCGTCGCCTGCGTCCAATCAGATTCTCCAGAGAGAAAAGACTAAAAATAAAGAATCTGATGGTGCGTTCACTGTCCTGAATCCTGACTCTGTTAAATCGACGCTCTGCTACCAGATGCAGCTGTTCTAACATCTGGTTAGAGAAGTTAAAATAGGAGAAACATCCGACATTAAAGAACCTGAAACCTGTTCAGTCTGGAGTCGTTCTGATCCTGATCCAGCATCAGTACCGGTCTGTTTATAAAACCAACGAGCAGCGCTACAATCAGCCTCCGTCCTTAAGAGTTTCATCTCTAACACGACGTCTGTTTGTGGTTCGGTGCGTTTGGACCAGAGTGAAACAAACGTGTCACTGTGTACGACACCATTTACCGTATTTTCCGGACTATGTGTCGCACCGGAGCATAGGCGCCGATTTATGTTTTTGCCCGTGGGTGCTCAATTATTATTATTATTATTATTATTTTGGTGCTCAAATTAAATGAATACCACCTAATGGTTGTCTCAAACTGACTTTTATTGCATAGCGATTGACAGCGAGGCTGGATGACGTTTAGGCTACGTATGGAAACAGTGGATTTTTTTAGGTGCTGTGGCTACAAGCAAATCTCATATTGTCTCTGTACAAAGACAACAAAGACCTTTGTAAATGTGAAAACAGTGTAGACTTATACAAGATTTGCGTTTGGGCAACACTGATCTAAATGAATTTATTCATGGCCACATTAAGTGAAATTATTAACTTTACCGATTATCCATCTGATTATCTCTCCTGCTGCGAGCACACAACTTATTTCAGTGTGACACTGACTGTATATAAAAGTAAAATATATAGATTAATATATTATGAGCTCCTGACGCTCAGCTCAACGGGTGAGGAGAACATCTGTAGGCGGAGACAACTCTCAGCGGAGACGCTCAGTCAGCGGCGCTTTTATAGCCGGTTTTAGGATTAAATTGGGAGCATTGGTGGTTGTAGACGCAGTTCCACTTGGTTTTCTTATTACAAACTTGTTTAGCCGTAGCTTGTCTCGCTCGCCAGACCCTCCTCCAGAGAAGAAGCTCCGCAGCCAAATCCGATCATCTGATTGGTTACGTGACTACGCTAACGTGTGCACGCACAGAGCTGTAATGATTTTGATTGGATAATACGATTTAAGTAAATGCAGTTCATTTTAAATATACAGTTTCACCAAAAGTTTCATTTATTCACTCTTTTTATTTTATTTTTTTGATCGGCCATCCCGATTGGCCAGTGGGTGCTCAGCGTTGCCAGTGGGTGCTCGAGCACCGGAGCACCCACGGGATCGGCGCCTATGCACCGGAGTATTAGTCGCATCTGTCAAAAAACACGTCACAAAGAGGAAAAAAACATATATACCGTATTGACCCGAATATAAGACGACCCTGAATATAAGACGACCCTGAATATAAGACGACCCTGAATATAAGACGACCCTGAATATAAGACGACCCTGAATATAAGACGACCCCCCTTTTTCAAGACCTGTCTTTGGAAAAATACATTTTTCAGACAAAATCAAAGAAAAAATTAATCTTTTTAAAATCATGTTTTCAGTATCTGTGAAATAACGTTCTGGTAGATTGTAGCGCCCACTGATCTCTCTGGATGTGTGTAGGTGTGTGTCCATCTCTCTTGCGCTCTGTTTACACAAAAAGGCACACGCATCAATTGCGGTGTTTTATTTTGAAAATTGTTTTGATTTTGAAAGTTGAGCGGATTCTCTCGTGTTTCTTTGTTTGACCTGCCCGGCTTCACGCCATCGCTCGCAGCTCGCGCACAAAATAGACCAGACACCGAAACGATCTGCAGGACGTCTGGTGTGAACGACACAATCGTTTAACATTGAGCCCCGAAAGGAAACCGGCTCAGCTTCTCGGTGCTTCGCAGCTATTCGGCGCCTCCATGTCCGGTGTGTCCGGTGTGTCCCTGTCCCCGGCGACAACGCGGCCGTAGCCGCTGTGATATGACGACCCCGCCCCCGGAGGAACTGTGAAGGAGTCAGCTGTGATTAAGGGCGCTTTCACACCTAATAGTCCGGACTTAATTTTTTTTTTTTGTTACATTGTTTCCATATAGTCCAGTAAAGTTCGCTTTCACACTGCTATTATGACAGCGGACTAAAGGATCTACCGACGTCATGACGGATGAGCGTGCGTCTGACGTTAGCGCATAGAAAGTGCTCTGAAAAAAATAAGATAAAAATATGTGTAAAAAAAAAAAAGAAAAAATATAGCCTACTGCTGAAAAGCACGCTGTGGTTTGTAATCGCGGTGCAGAAGAGTGAGTTTAGAGCTGATGAAAGGAGAGAAAAAGTGGAGGGGAACACACACACGCTATGCGCACACACGCGTGATCCTCCTGTCAGATGCGGCTGCATCTCTCCAGGTCACTTGTGTGTGAGTGTGAGAGAAATAAAAGCTCTGACTTGCTGGGGCAGACGTTGTTTGGTGTCACCGCTGATCCGTCTTTTTCAGACTTTTTCCGGTGGAAAAAATATATATTCGGGTCATTATATAAAAAAATAGGCTTGCATGTATCGTTTGGGGATTTATATTAAACACTCTACTGTTTAATTCCGTGTAAACGTTTACAAGTGTAGCCTACACTGACACACCCATCCTTCTGACCAAATCTGGATATAATATGATCTCTTCCTCTCCCCAAGTGTTGCCGCCGGTTGCTGCGGCTCCTCTTTCGTTTTTTTCTGTTTATTTACTTTTTTCGGCACGAGCGCATCTGACGTTATTTCCTGTATTTGGTCTGATAGTTCGGACCTTCCAAAAAAATGCTTTCACACTACGCAGCATCGGACCTTGGTCCAGGATAGTCCGGACCGAGACCACCTCCTGAGGCTGGACCAAAGACTCTGTCTTTAGTCCGGAACGTGGTCCGGGGGAGCTTTCACACCTGTCAATTTGATCCGAACTATCTGGAAAGTCCGAAAGTCCGGACCAAACGAGGTAGGTGTGAAAGCCCCCTTAAAGGACCTAAACCGAGTCGAGTTGAGCTGTAACTGTGTGGCAGCGCTCTGCTGTGTGGCCAAGGGGCAACACACACGCGCGATCATCCTCTCAGATGCAGCTGCATCTCTCCAGGTCACTGGTGTGTGTGTAGTCTGGGGCCGTTGCCTCGCTGTTTTGGTAGGAAACAGATCCAGGGCGAGAGAGACAGATCTTTCCTTCAAAATAAAAGCACCGAGCTAATAAAATGCGGTAAAACTCTTTAATATAAGGAATATAATTTACAAGAAAGTCCCCAAGCCATTAAGTTAACATTTCGCTTTTATTGTATTGCAAGTTAATGTTTATTTTATAAGTTTTATGTTGGTGAATACTTTTATTTTGGTGAATTTGGTGATTTCGGTTTCCGCTACAGACAGGAACCAGAATGCAGACGAATTCAGAGGTAGCGGACACCAGGCTCTTCGCTTGTCTGAAGAGCCTGGTGATGCGAGGCTAGTGTGTGTGAGTGTGAGAGGAAGAAAAGCCCTGACTTGCTTGGACAGACGTTGTTTGATGTCACCCGCTGATTAGCACATATAAATATCTAGACCCCGAATATACAGGTAATACTCAGAAAATTAGAATATCGTGAAAAAGTTCATTCATTTAAGTAATTCAACTTAAAAGGTGAAATGAATATATTATTTAGACTCATAACAGGCATTGCAAGATATTTCAAGCTTTTATTTGTTAGAATTTTGATTATTATGGCTTACAGCTTATGAAAACCCCAAAATCAGAATCTCAAAAAATTTGAATATTGTGAAAAAGTTCAATGTTGTAGCTCAAATTGTCAGCCAATTAATCCAAAACACCTGCAAAGGGTTCCTGAGCCTTTAAAAGCTCTCTGTCTGGTTCAGTACAGTTCGCAATCATGGGGAAGTGAATGAACTTTTTCACGATATTCTAATTTTCTGAGTATTACCTGTATAAATATCTAGACCCCGAATATAAGACGACCCGTCTTTTTCAGACTTTTTTTGACGGAAAAAATATTGTCTTATATTCGGGTCAATACGGTAAGTCGCATTTATTATTATTAAGCCGCGTCTCATAATTGCCGGGGCTTTGTTTCGCAAGTTGGCAACACTGTACAGCGTCATAGATGACAGTGTGTATATTTTACACAAGTCACTTCTAAATATAGGTCGCATGGCCAGACGACTAAAAAAAGCGCAACTTATAGTCCGGAAAGCACGGTATTCATGGGTTGCAGTGACGTCACGTCGAAGGGACCGCCGCCATATTTGTGTCCGATTTGACAGGTCTCCTCATATGACAGCATCAAACCGCAGGATGGAAATGACAGTTTCTTGACAAAATGACAGGGTTTCATACATCCTGTCTGGGTTTATATCTCTATAACAACAGACTAACTCTATATTAACCCACTTATTACACAGTTTATGAATTAACTAATTAATTAATTAGAGACGTAATGTTGATCAAAGCCCTTAGTCCGGTCACTTCTCCGCTGTTTGCTCCTCACCCTCCTCCTGTCGACTCGTGTGTAGTTGTTTTCAACGAGCTTTTGATAATCAATCAGTAGATTGATGAATTATCATGTAAATGTTACGATGTGAACATTTATGTCGTCCTGTCTGTCATAAGAGATTACGGTACGGGACACGTTTGTGTCACGGACTCGTGGTGGCACAGACACAGCTGGTCACAGCTGTGACACTGCGCTGGCCCGTCCGCTCTGTCCGCTCTGATCGCAGGTTTGATTCCAGCAGCGGTGAGGGAGGCAGAGAGCCTCCACTCTCCCTCTAACCAGCTACAAGTCATTTTTCTAACATCACAATGAGTCTGAAGCTGGTAAAAATGAAACACAAGGTAAAAATCCTTGATAGTTCTTCGGCCCTGCTCCGCTGATCAGAGCGGCGTCCCTAGCAACGGCCCGTTTTACTTAGCAACGGTCTGTTATACAGAAATAAAAGACCCTAAATGCAGAATCAGTGAGTAATTAATAAGAAAGTAATCAAAATGCAGAATTCAATATATCCATGTTATTAAAAAAAAAGTGAATCCCCTCTTTTTGTGAGACTTGTCACAGCCCATGCTGCCACTGATAGACTGCCTGCAGTCAACTATTTATTCCGCCTATAACTTTACGTCTTTTGGGATGGAATAAAACTGCAGTCCGGGGTTTCTATGGCGACTGCTATCACAGTCAACAGCACAATATAATCCTGGCATCTTTCAAATAATGTCAATTTTCGGTCTCTTGCTGATTTCCTCCTACTACTCCACTTGTTCTGGTAACGTGACGCTGTGATCTGTGCCCAGATCGCCCTGATTCAGACACAAATATGGCGGCGCAGAAACACAGTGACGTTATGTGAATCTAATGAATATGTAAAAACTCTAAATCTGTAAATCTCTTTCTTTTGCTGTTTTCATTCATTCATGTTTTAAACCGGAACCAACTGGAACTACAGAGTTCAACCTGATTGGCTGTTCGAGAGCGCCAGGGTCTGACAGGAAGTGATGTCACAGCAGACACGGGAAAGGCTCTCAAGTTTGCTGTTCCTGTACTATCAATGACCATGGCAACCAGGACGCCATGGACACTTTCGATACAGGGTGGTTGTTAAAGGGATAGTAGCATTTTTTTTTAAGTGGGGTTGTATGATCTACAAATAGCCCCTAAGTACTTTAATTGCAGTAGAAGACTCTCTGCACTCCTCCCGTTAGCAACGCCAGCCCATAATAGCCCTGCCGAGAGATTTACAACATACAGTGTTGTGAATGGACCCAAAGAAAACGGCCTATTTTCACGGCCTAAAAGAGGTTTTACCTGAAAAAAAAATACACAGTTCCATTGTTACAGGAAAATTATATTATAAAACAGTTTTTATTTGGACCTAACCACCTCACGTATCCCTCCGCCCAGGGTTAGCGCCCGCCGATCAGCAGTTGGTTAGGTCCAAATAAAAACTGTGTTTTTCCTGCACTTTGAAGGGCTGGAAAAAATTATATTATAGTGAACAATGGAACTGTGTATTTTTTTTCAGGTAAAACCTCTTTTAGGCCGTGAAAATAGGCCGTGTCTTTGGGTCTGTTCACAGCACTGTATGTTGTAAATCTCTGGGCAGGACTATTATGGGCTGGCGTTGCTAACGGGAGGAGTGCAGAGAGTCTTCTACTGCAATTAAAGTCTATTTGTAGATCATACAACCTCACTTTAAAAAAAATGATACTATCCCTTTAAGCTAAACGGCGGTGGCAGCCGGGAATCGAACCGGGGGACTCACCCGGCGATCTTGTTGCGCAGCTTCTTGCTGGGGATGATGGCGATCTCCTCACACACCCGCTTGTTGGTGTGGAAGTCGTTGCCCAGACGGGTGTAGTACTTCTCGATGATGACCCGGGCGGCCTTCTTCACCGTCTTAGTCCTGACGCGTCCCTGAAGAAGAACACACACACACACACACACAGACACACAAACATAACGTTAACACAACATCAACACACACACTGAAGAGTCGAGTCAACGATCTGTCTGGCTGTGTTCGAAACCGCATACTACATACTATATACTTCCATACTGCATACTGTCCATACTCATACTATATACTCAACGATCAGACAGTATGCAGAGCGTTTACACTGCAGCATACAACATGATAACCCATAATGCATTGCGCTCCTACCCGAGCCGAAATCAGTGGTCAGAAGCTGATTTCATTTTAGCTCTAAACTCTGTAAATATATCACTTTATCAACATTTAAAACATTTTTAGGTGAGAAAGTAGCCGTTTAGATCAGCAGTGTGTCGTTAATTTGTCTAAATACCAGCTGTTTACAAGTTTGTTCGGACGAATTCGGCGCTACTAAAGCTAGCCGTTGTGACCAACGCACTTCCGGTTACTTTAACAAATAAAACACCCGTTGCCCTTTACATACAGAAAACCATGACGATAGAATGTGTGCTTTTATTTTGAAACAGGAAGCTAACCTACCCTCGATTTAGCTAGCTTTAACCCTCCGTTTTGACCGATCTCGTCCCGTTAGCGGCATTTGACCGCTCAAGATGCCTTACCGGAGAGTTTTGTCAGCTTGGCGGATCCATTTTGTCTTCCGTAAAAAGACGATTCTCCCTCCAACTGTTTTTTTTTTTTCGCGGCAACGGAAGTGACGATCGATGACGTCACGTTTACATTGCATCTTGGGTAATTTGAGTGTGAGAGTAGTGAGCTCCTCATGTATACTCAACAATCTGGCGAATCTAGTATGCCATCCGGGTACTCCTCGCATACTCAAACTCGCATACTGCGCATTCGCATACTCAAAATGACGTCAGAGTTAGTATGAGTAGTAGGAAAGTATGCGGTTTCGAACACAGCCTCTGTCTGAGAGCGCCAGGGTCTGACAGGAAGTGATGTCACAGCAGACACGGGAAAGGCTCTCAGCTTCCTCTTCCTGTACTATCAATGACCATGGCAACCAGGACGCCATGGACACTTTCGATACAGGACACAAACACACACAAACAGACACACAAACAAACGCCTTTCCTTCATGATTCCTCTAGTTTTTTAGTTTTAACACAACATTAACACACACTGAGCCGTTCAACGTCTTGTCGTTAATTTTATCAATGAAACTTTATCGACACGAACAAACTCTGCTGTTTTCAGAGAATCTGCAGCTCCACATGAAATACATGTGTGTTAACAATGTGTGTGCGCATTAGTATTGTGTGTGCAACAGTGTGTGTCTGTATGTGTGTATTGAGAGTGTGTCTCCTCAGCTCTGATTCTAAGCAGCATTGAGTATCGATCATTGATTAGTTGATCAGTAATGAGCCTTGGTTCTCTCTCCATTCACAGGTGTGTGTTTTAACAATGTGTGTGCATGCATTAGCCTACTAGTGTGTGTGCAAGATTGTGTGTCTGTATGTGTGTATTACCAGTGTGTATTGTGTGTCCTCAGCTCTGATTTCAAGCAGCACCGAGTATCGATCATTGATTAGCTGATCAGTAACGCGCCTTACTACTTCTATTCACCAATAACCGATAATAATAATCACCACCAACCAGAGCCGTAGCAGCATTAGCTCATTAGCATTAGCTCATTAGCATCGTTAGCATCATTAGCTCAGCACCGGAGCAGCGCCCGGTAAAACCCGGTTCCTTCAGTCACAACGGGATTTAACACATTAAACGGAACCGGGTCTGGACCGACGGAGCAGCACCGTGAATCTGAGCCGGTAGAACCAGAACCACCGGTAGAAACCCCGGTAGACCCAGACCCCTCCTCCCCCCTCCCGTTAGCACCGTAACTCTCCGACACTAAACCGTTAATAAAACCCTCCGCCGGCTCCATCCGCCGGTAATACAGCGGTGGTCCGGTCCCCCTGTCCCTCCGCTGTCCGGTAGGCCCGGTACCGGGGGTCTAGACCGGGTCAGAGCGCCGGATTAGAACCGATGGTTCAGGTTGACATGAAAGATTTCACCCACCATGTTGGATCGGCCTGGTAGAAGAGGACGAGCTCACTTCCGCCGGAAGTTTAAAAAAGCAGCACGCGGAAGCTGACGGAGGTGACGTAGGTTAGGGCGACGCCTGTTGGCGGGAGGCTGTAACTATAGCAACAATAGATTAGATTAGATAGATAGATAGATAGATAGATAGATAGATAGATAGATAGATAGATAGATAGATAGATAGATGGATAGATAGATAGATAGATAGATAGATAGATAGATAGATAGATAGATAGATAGATAGATAGATAGATAGATAGATAGATAGATAGATAGATAGATAGATAGATAGATAGATAGATAGATAGATAGGGTGGATTCGCCTAATGTGGGACACTTAAGCTTAAATGGGTGTAGGTCTTCCTATAGCAAAAGAAAGTTAAAGGTGTACAGAAATGGCCGTTTGTCCCGTTTGTCGCGCCGATTCGTCACGAGCTGCAACACGAGTTTACCCGAGTAAGGAAAATGAATTTGATTGGTCGTTATCGAGCGGGCGGGATATTCAAAGCTTGGGGCGAGCCCGAGCTCCGTGTGTGTGTGCGTGTCTCAGACGTTTGAATGACGGATTACGGATCCAATATCAGTGGCTAGTGAATCGTGTACAGGCTGACGTATAATCCGTGTGCCTGCATTATCCAATGCGAAAAAAAAAACTACACTAAAATACACACTTTCATCACGGATTTACTCAAAAATAGAATTTTGCACAAAGTTTGGCCTACATCGTCTGATAGATGAGTTATTACACTAATTTTATGACCCAGAGTGGGCTCAAATTCAATTTTCTTTTCTGTACACCTTTAATGTAAATGTGGTCTCACACAAGCTGTGATATTGCATTATCAAAATCACATGACATCTCAAATGTCCAATCATAGGTTTGGGAGGGACAGCCTTCAAACCAGAGGCACCCTGTGTGAAGACCACCAAAATGCTAGTTACTTAGGGTTTGGACAAAAATAATGTTAAGGCCATAATTTATTTAGGGTGACATCAGGTAAATTGGGCCATCAGGTAAAATGAGCCAGTTAAGGTTTGAGCCTCCTAGCTTTTTAAGTTTTAACAGGCAATGGCTGTAAATGATTTCAAATTGTTGCTACAACTGTACTTGACAAAAAACAATTGATTTGAGTGGTCTCTGGTTGCTGTTGTGGGTGGGACAATGCTTTATATCCAGCCTGCTGAGGAGAAGTGTGCGAAAAGTGGCCTGGCAAACAAATTTCACTTGAAACTGATAAGGTTGATAACTCCGTAAAAAAACAGATCTACAATAACAAATGTGATTTATAATACACATTGTGATTCCCCCCATTGGATAGAATGCAAAATTCTTGCTAAGCTTACTTATTTTTAATTTAAATGCATTTTTTGTGGGTGGCTCAATTTACCTTAATGCATCATGGTAAATTGAGCCATGCATTTCAGCTAAAATGGGCCACATACAAAACACAGTCTTACACTGAAGTTACACAGAAATTGAGGGTGCAAAACATGTTCAAAGTTAGATATATATCCAAGGTTGGTCAGTGCCACTCATGGTGCCATTAGCACTGTGGGGGAAAAAATGGCATCTATAATGCCACACACACACATACACACACACACAGTAAAAGAGCCTATAACATAGTCAGTTAACAAAGAGCATAGCAACAACATGATCATGTAATTTTAAAATGCGTTTTAAGATTAAAAAATGTCTTCAACCTCTTATGTATTCACTGTTAATGTTAAGTTTAGTGTTGTAGTTTAGTAGTAGTATCAATTAATTATTAAAATTTAAATGATTTCTGCTAAAATTACTGTGTTGTTCTCTCTTGGCCCATTTTACCTGAACCTTCATCGTACCTCGAGAGGGAATATCCCGATACTTTAACTCTCATAATTCCAAAATAATTATACTTTTTAATTTTTTTTTCACACAGAAACATTTAAGAGACCTATGTCGATTTTTAAAAATATCAATGGATTTCATGCATAGCGTTTTTGATGGTCTTATTAATCGTTTACCAAAAAGTGGCCCATTTTACCTGACTTCACCCTAAAAAAACAAAATTATTGCAATTTTTTGTCAAAATGTGTTTATAATATGCTGATGCATTAAAATATATCTTAATATGGTGTAACCATTCTCAATATTTAGCATTTTGATCAACATTTCTACTGTCCCACTTTAGGAAACATGCTTTCCCAAAGCGGGACAAGTGGTTTTTCCTAATGTGGGACAGTGCTTTTCCAGTTAAAACTAATAGGTTGAACAATAACAATGGTTGTTTACATGGTTTTATTGTTATAATGCATTGTTTTGAATATTTTACAACGAAAGAAAATTATATTTATTAACTGGAAGTGGTCATAATACTGTTAAAGGGGTAAATGGCTCTGAATTTTTTTCTTTCTTGTTTCTAAATCTTGTCTTTTTTGATAATGTTCATGAAAAATGTTGTGTTTAGAAGTAATCAAAGGATAGCACATTACTGATTAATTAAATGGAATGTATTTCAGATCACAGTGGCAAAAAAGAGTAAGGCAATGAGACAAAATCAGGGAAAGAAAACATGGGAAAAGAAAGGAAAATAATCAAGCAAGTGAACTCAACCAGTGGAAAAAAGACAGGATGAGGGGAGACATTACTGAATATAGGGAGATCACTGAGGATGGTGGTGTCCCACAATTGAGGTTGTTGACCAGGGCTTGGAATGACCCTAGCGAAGGGTAAAAGGTCACATCCACCACACAATTGGTAGAAAACCATTAACACTATAGAAGATGAAGCAGAACTAGGACAATAGGTGATATTATTGAACACTGGTTTGCAATCTAGCATTTATCATGTAAATTAAGATGACTTTTAAACAGACTTTTTAGTGTCCCACATTAGGAGCATGACTGTCCCACATTAGGGAACAGAAATTGCCGCAAAAAACTTTGCAATCAGAGTTGAAATATGTATGGTATTTCTTTTAGGAGTGTGATATCAGAATTTTCTCTTTGGATTCCATTAGATCACAACCTAAGGATTTCAGAATGGTACAGGATGTAGATTGAAAGTGTTTGCTTCATATCGCAAAATACACCAGAAGTCTAAATTGCAAAAAATGTCCCACATTAGGCGAATTCACCCTAGATAGATAGATAGATAGATAGATAGATAGATAGATAGATAGATAGATAGATAGATAGATAGATAGATAGATAGATAGATAGATAGATAGATAGATAGATAGATAGATAGATAGATAGATAGATAGATAGATAGATAGATAGATAGATAGATAGATAGATTAGACATTCATCAGGCTGTAATACTGCAGAAATAGATCTTTTTTTTGTCATTTATAATTCTGAGAGACTTCAGATGAAAGTTGAATTCAAGTAGAAACACTGTTCAACAGCTTAGTATAGGGGCCACTACTGAGAAAGCTCTGTCTCCACCAGTGGAGGGCCTGGATCTATAGGTACTGCCAGGAGCAGCTGGTTTGACGACCCAAATTCCCTAGCAGTGGTGTGCGGCTGTACAAGCTCTGATAATTAAGGTGATGCCAAGTCGAGCAGCTGCACACTGAGAGAAGAGGTGGAGAGGACCGCGGGCATCCCAACAGAGAGCGTTACGAACCAAGGTAAGTTTCCTCCTAAAGTTTGCTCTACAACATCACATTAATCACGTCCAGGCGGTGGAAATGTGAAGCAAGGACTAGGCTGTGAAAAACAAATAGCAGCTATCTTTCAAATATTAGGAATTTGTTTTTTTGTTTTTTTTTTTACAAAATGTGAACGGAACGAATGACTCATTTTGACAGCAGAGATAACATGAAACGACACAATGTGAAATTGATTTTTGTGCTTGTCTTTGTAAGTCGTTAAAGTTCACTGAATATCTTTGTACATCTGAGGATATCACAGTTTGTTGAAATATAAAAAATGTTGCTGTTACATTTTTGCTATTTCTAGCCTTTTATAGTCAATTCTACAGTGACCCTGACTGAGGCAGGGCTGAGATATGAAAAATAGCCTTGACATTCTGTATTATTATTTTGCGTGTAAAAACTATAAAGGGATTAACAATTAACAAAGTTAAGATTGGTTTGTGTCACAGTTTTTTTCAGTTTTGATAAGAATACATTGCTGTTGTTTTTTGTTCCTATTTTAACACCATGCAAATACATCAGCATAAGGTAAATGATGATAATGTTATCCTATATATTTTTTTAATTTCATTTAAATTTAAGTTGGTAATGCTTCTCTGTAATATGATGAAGTGACTTTTGTTTCTCTGTGATCAGTCATCACAGTAGATCATGACCTTCTCCATTTTGATGGCTCTGCTTGTTCAACAGGTTTACACACCCAGAAATGTACAGTACTATAGACCCTATAGACCCTATAGGCCCTATAGGGTCTATAGGGTCTTTCACAGCTTGACGTATTTCGGGGGGGGGGCTTAGCTGGATAGCCTCGTGAACCAGCCTCTCGCGGAAGTGCATTTCATTTCGGCCCAATTCCAATCCGCCCCCTAAAGACTCGGACCCTGAACCCTCACTGACTTAAAACAGAAGTAAGCGATCCGGTCGTTTTGGCTAATGCTGCGTTCCAGGCAGGCTTTTGAAACCGTAAATTACAGCTTCAAGTCACGACTTACGACTTTGTAGCGTTCCAGGCAACCCACTCGTGTTTCTCCGACCTGTTTTACCGGTGAAAGTCACTATAACGGCCACTCGTAACTTCCGACCGGTGAACTCGTACCAGATCGAACTGGTACCACTTCACAGGTCGGAAAAACACGAGTTACGAGTTGCCTTGAACCAGAGGTGGGAGAAAGTCCTTATGTTGCAAGTCCAAGTAGAGTCTCAAGTCTTTGCTCTCAAGTCTCGAGTAGAGTCTCAAGTCTTTGCTCTCAAGTCACAAGTCAAGTCCAAGTCCTAAGATTTTTGTTTCGAGTCCCAACCAAGTCCTAAGTTTTTTTTCCGAGTCCCAACCAAGTCCTAAGATTTTTGTTTCGAGTCCCAAACAAATCGATTATAATTAATGATACATAAAGATCATGACCACGCCTTGCTTCTTTATTGGTTACATTCAATTTCACTTCACATTCTGCGGAGACGGTGACTCAGGATTGTCGTGTTCCCCCACACACAAGCCGACTTTTGATCCAAATGGTCACAATTGTTGGGGCCAACAATCGTAAATATTGAACATGTTTAATATTTACGATTGTCGCCGCCGACTGTTTTACGGGTCGATTGTCAGGAGAATTTAAATCTTAAAACACCACACACTACAGGAGAATCTCATAAAATAATCTCAAGAGCCTAAGATAATCGGGCGATTTTTGTCTTTGGTCCGAAGGGGGAAAATCGGGGCAAAATCAGACAGATTATCTTTATGTGTGGTAGCCTAGGCATTAGTGTGTTGGCATTAATTATAGAGCCAAGACTGATAACAGGAGTGGGCTCTATATAGAACGTCTCTGGCTGGCTGCTACAGTAACATTGATGGGACACTTTTAAAAATATTTTAATATTTGTGCTTGCTGCTTGTGACTTGACTTGAATTCAAGTCTTTCCTCTCAAGTCCAAGTAGAGTCTCAAGTCTTTGCTCTCAAGTCCAAGTAGAGTCTCAAGTCTTTGGCATCAAGTCCAAGTAGAGTCTCAAGTCTTTGGCATCAAGTCCAAGTAGAGTCTCAAGTCTTTGGCATCAAGTCCAAGTAGAGTCTCAAGTCTTTGGCATCAAGTCCCAAGCGAGTCCAAGTCTTTTTTTGATTTGATCAAGCAAGTCTTAAGTCATCAAAATCGGGACTCGAGTCCAAGTCAAGTCTCAAGTCTCGAGTCCAAGTCCACACCTCTGCCTTGAACGCACCATAACAGTCCTCGTCCCTACGTCACCACATTCAGGCGCATCCCTTGGCTGCACACACAGAGAGGACCGCCCCTTTATGCCGTTCTCTCTCCTCATTGGATACAACTTGTAGGATACAAGGAAAGTTTTCTCCTGGGCTCAGAGCAGAGCAGAGTGACTGACAGACCCGTGTTTCAGACCAAACACTCTATAGAAGTGATTGCTGTCGGAAGATACAACTATTTAAGACTTATATTAACACAAACATTCACCTTACTTCTGCTTTAAGTGACGTCAGCTCTAAGTGACAGAGTGTGAGAGTGTGTGAGGGTCCAGATGCTGTAAACATGAATGGAACAGCACTTACCCACTCTCACGACACGTTACCTTGACAACAAAATGTTTTTAACTCCGCCCTTGGACCGATAATTTACCGTACTTTCAACACGCACAAGGTGTGTGAGGGGGACGGACTCAAAACAAAATGTTCCTGGATCAGATCTGATCAAATCATCGTCAATAATCACAAACTGCACGTTAACACTGACAGGAAACTTCTTCTTTCTTCTTTCTTTTTTTTGGCTCCAGTCCATTAACAATAAAGAGACCGGCGGAGCTCTCTCTGACTACGTGTGATAATTTACTTTTCTTTTCTTTTTTTTCAACACTCGCGTTCCGACGGCATCTCATGTGTTTGACTTCACAACGCTATGAACTGTGGGTAATTCCCCTACCCAAAGTCAGCACTGGGGGCAGTAAGGGCTCATTCACTGACTCACTGACTTGATGACCTGACAACGGAACAGCCCTCACACACTCACGGACTTCCCGTGTCCAAATAAAAACTGTGTTTTTCCTGCACTTTGAGGGGCTGGAAAAAATTATATTATAGTGAACAATGGAACTGTGTATTTTTTTTCAGGTAAAACCTCTTTTAGGCCGTGAAAATAGGCCGTTTCTTGTAGAAACACTGTATGTTGTAAATCTCTGGGCAGGGCTATTATGGGCTGGCGTTGCTAACGGGAGGAGTGCAGAGAGTCTTCTACTGCAATTAAAGCAGAAGTGAGTGATCCGGTCGTTTTCGCTAATGCTGCGTTCCAGGCCGGCTTTTGAAATCGGAAATTACAGCTTCAAGTCACAACTTACGACTTTGTAGCGTTCCAGGCAACCCACTCGTGTTTTTCCGACCTGTTTTACCGGTGAAAGTCACTATAACGGCCACTCGTAACTTCCGACCGGTGAACTCGTACCAGATCGAACTGGTACCACTTCACGGTCGGAAAAATACGAGTTTCCTTGAACGCACCATAACAGTCCTCGTCCCTACGTCGCCACATTCACGGCGTTCCTTGGCTGCACACACAGCCCTGCATGCCGTTCTCTCTCCTCATTGGATAAAAACTGTAGGATACGATAAATGTTTTCTCCTCGGCTCAGAGCAGAGCAGAGGGACTGACAGACCCGTGTTTCAGACCAAACACTCTATAGAAGTGATTGCTGTCGGAAGATACAACTATTTAAGACTTAGATTAACACAAATATATCACTCACTTCTGCTTTAAAGTACTTAGGGGCTATTTGGAGATCATACAACCACACTTTAAAAAAATGCTACTATCCCTTTAAATATCTGCCTGTCTCTGTCTTTTCTACCACAGAGGTAACACAGCTCCACAGAAGACGTAAAAACCGATCCACATCTTGCAGAGGCCACTGCCAGAGACCATTACCCATGATGCCCCGCTGCAGAGTGAGCCTCAGCACCATGCTTTTCCTGGTGATCCTGCTGGGTGCAGCAGTGGTGCTGTTCTGTGCCTGGTTTGTCCAGTTCAATCCCTGCAGCTCTGCCTCCTCCAACGGCAAGGTTCACGTTCTGCTGCTGTCGTCCTGGCGATCGGGCTCGTCCTTCCTCGGCCAGGTGTTCAGTCAGCACCCGTCTGTCTTCTATCTCATGGAGCCCGCTTGGCATGTGTGGTACAAGCTGGAGAAACCCAGGAAAGGGGAGCTGCGGATGGCCATGAGGGATCTGCTGAGGAGTGTGTTCCAGTGTGATTTCTCCGTGATGGATCCCTACCTTCACAGCAACGAGTCCATATTTGTGTGGTCTCAAAGTCGAGCTCTGTGCTCGCCTCCAGCCTGCTCTCTCACACCACGCAGCCAGTTGAGTGACCCGGATCGCTGCATAGAGATGTGTCAGCCCCCCGACATGCAGGAGGTGGAGGAAGCCTGCCACACTTACAGTCATGTGGTGTTAAAAATAGTGCGCATATTTGAGCTGGAATCCCTCTACCCACTTCTGCAGGACCCAAGCTTAGACTTTCGCATCATCCACCTGGTCCGAGACCCACGGGCTGTGTTTCAGTCTAGGGAGCGGTCAGCGAGTGTCTTTACACAAGATAACGGTGCTGTCTTGGAGCAGAGAAACATCCCACCCGCTGAGGTGCCGTATGAAGTCATGCAGGAAATCTGCCGTAGCCATGTGCGCATCAATGAAAGGGCCGTCCTGAAACCCCCTCCTTTTCTAAAAGGGCGCTACAAAATGGTCCGTTATGAGGATGTGGCACGCAACGCACTGGAGGAAATATCTGCACTGTATGAATTTGCAGGTCTGGAGATGACGCCGCAGTTGGAGGAGTGGATCTACAGAGCTACCCACGGGAGAGGCAAAGGCTTGGAGGGACAACCCTTTAAAGTCACCTCACGAAACGCCACCAAGGTGTCTGAGGCTTGGCGTACCCTGCTGCCACACAGCAAGGTCAGACGCATCCAGGAAGTGTGTAAAGGGGCCATGTCATTGATCGGGTACGGGACAGTTGACAGTGAAGAAGAACAGAAGAGACTTGACATCGATCTGCTGGCGCCACAGAACCAAACGGAGCATCCAAGTGACAGTTAAAACATGGCTGACAAAGACATCATCACCAAGAGACGACATGGGACAGAGGAGCTGATGCAAGAGTAGGGGTGGGCGATATGGGAAAAATATGATATCACGATTTTATCACGATCTTCTGCTTTAACCCTCTATTGCATGAAATATTACTAAGGCATGGTAAAAAATGTTTTGCATGTTTGTATTTCTTAAAATTGTCTAAATAACAGAAATATTTAAAAAAAATCTTAAATTTTTTGTAAAGGGGGGGTCGTTGGTAAATTGTTGCCATATGGCAACAATATGCAATCGTGGAAAGTCCCATAAAATCAACATTTTTGACCAAAAACTAATTTTATTTAAAGCAAAACTCAACAAATCCATCTCATACTCAACCAAAACTAACAAACAAACATTTATACAATAAAAACATTGTATAATTTCAACAGTTATCTCAAATGTCTGAGAACCTGGAACCTGGAACCCGTCTCAATGAAGTACATTGAATCACTCATTTTATTTCATTTCATTCAGTTATCTAGAAGATATAAGTGCAAGTCCATTTAGATAATATGTTACAAAATACCTTTAATCACAAAATATAAAAAAATATAATGTTTTTACCTTTAAAATATAAGAAAAGGTTGTAAACATAGTCTCAGGGTAGGTTCATGCTATGTAAGTCAATGGGACTCCATTGCGTTGAATGCACCAGGAATTTTCCATATTTGCATACTGTTGCCATATGGCAACACATGTATTTTAGCATATTACAAAAATACTATTACATCAAAACTGAATTAAATGTTAAAAAAATAAAGTTTACTTTCCCCAGATAGTGATTTCAATTTTTTATTTGATGAAAACTTTCCAAAATTCTAAATAAAAGACGGTCTTCGGGAGCCCCGCACAGTGATGTTCACATGGCAGATGTCCATGAGCAAAAGGGACTGGCAAACAGGATATCTTGGTAATTTGACCTCATAAATTGTATGTCCTTCAAAGTAAAAGCCCCCTTTTCACACCTAACTGAAAAAACAAAAAAAAAATCATAGCTTTTTAGAAAAATGAAGATAAAGTAATTGTTGCCATATGGCAACACTATGCAATAGAGGGTTAATATGAAAGTATTAAATACATTGAAATTTAAAGGGATAGTTCAACATTTTTAGCAAATTGGCCCATCACCATAATCCCTATAGTCATAGCAGTAGGTTCGTTACCTTTAATTGTCGGTGCAAGCTATTTTTAGAACGGCGGAGCAGAGCCGTGAGCTGCTCAGAGCTACGCTACGGAGGCTCATTATGGGATTTCTTGGTTTCCCTTCATCAAACTCATCAAATACACAATCCAACAAAGGTAACGAACCTACTGCTATGACTATAGGGATTCTGGCAATGGGCCACTTTGACAAATGTGTATTATTGTGTGTTTTGTATTGTATTGTGTTATTATTGAGTGAAAACAAAGTGAACTCAGACTCAGTGAGAGAGTTTATTCCTCAGAGATGATTCAGAAATACTTTCAGAGTGACTCACTACATTCATCACACACACACACGCACACACACACACACGATGTCATTACATTCATGTGACTTGGCTCGTCGACTCGTCTCTGCACTAATAAACTCTGTGTGAACGACGTGTCATTGATTCATTAATTAATTAATTAATTAATTAGATCTGAATGAATCTATAGTTGTTCTATTAAAGGAGCAGTTCAACAACTCTTCAGTGTGATCATCAGAGACAGGTTATAATAACAGTCCTACGTTTCCTACTTCACATATATGGTCGTTGTGGTCGTTGTGTGGCGAGAGAGTGAAAAGGGGGCGGAGCCTGAGCAGCCTCCATCACCGTGTGCTTTACATTAAAGGAGCAGCTCTGAACACACACACACACACAGTCTCTGACCTGAGTCTCATAAACATTGGTGAAGCAGCAGCAGCATGTCATCGTCGACGTCAACGTGGAGTCTAAAGCTGAGACACTACAGGTGAAAATACAGGTCAAATTTGATGTTTAAATATGTAAATGAGGTGATATCTCATTAAATATGCGCTAATTTGCATATATTTCCAGAACAGAAACCTGAACAATGGATAAAGCTACTTTGTTTTATTGTGTTGACATATTAGAGTCAGAAGTTTTTACAGATTAGGATTTTGGATATCTCTTTTTATCACCAAAAAAAAATCATATTTCACCCTGTTTTTAGTAATAAAATGTTGGGTGAACAGGGTAAAAATTTTAACTAACAGATATCACCATGAAACTTCCCAAGTTTATCACTCACATTAAGACAAATATTTTTTGTATTACAAGTTTTGTCCAATTTTATGTTTGAATATGTAAATGAGGTAATATCTGATGAAATATGCGCTAATTTGCATATATTTCCAGAACATAAACCTGAACAATGGATAAAGCTACTTTGTTTTATTTTGTTGACATATTAGAGTCTTTAGTTTTTCCATTTCTCAGACGTTTTACAGAGGAGGATTGTGGACATCTCTTTTTATCACTCTGTAAATGAGAAAATACTGTCACCAGCCCTTTAAAACATCTAATGTCTCCATGTTTTTAGTAATAAAATGTTGTATAAATGAGGCTGTGAATGATATATCAACAATCCCCTCTGTAAAAACCTTCAGAATATAGAAAGGGATCAAAGTGGAAGGTTTGGTGTCTGGAAGTGCTGCTGAAGTGGAGATTTCTAGAGAGGAGTCTGAGTCTGAAAAACTCTTTCTGAGGAAACGCCCTTTAAAGACTTGGACTGTAAAACTACAGAGATTGTTATTGTCAATCCTACTTTTAGGATTTGTTGCTATGATACAAAGGAAATGACATCATTGTTGAGGAGAGAGAGAGCTTTACAACGACACCTGACAGGACACGGCTCAGACTAACTCCTGGTGAGTTTAGGAGAAATCTACTGATGAAAAGAAGTAAAATGAATAAAAAACTTAAAGGGATACTTCAACATTTTGGCAAATTGGTCATAGCAGTAGGTTTGTTACCTTTAATTGTCGGTGCAAGCTGTTTTTAGAACGGCGGAGCAGAGCCGCGAGCTGCTCAGAGCTGTTTTGTTGTTTAATTTAGAGGTAAATTCATGCAAAACCGCTGATGCACGTTGCCTTCAGGGACAGTTTTTCATCAACAGTCTCTGTATTTCCCTCTAAAACAACTCTGTGTGGTAACGTTGTGTTATTATCTCATAGCGTGGTGAATGTGCAGCTCACAACTTGTCCACCAGAGCGTTGTGGAGTTGTTGGATTGTGTATTTGATGAGTTTGATGAGGGAAACCAAGAAATCCCATAATGAGCCTCCGTAGCGTAGCTCTGAGCAGCTCACGGCTCTGCTCCGCCGTTCTAAAAATAGCTTGCACCGACAATTAAAGGTAACGAACCTACTGCTATGACTATAGGGATTATTATGGCAATGGGACAATTTGACAAAAATGTTGAACTATCCCTTTAAAGTGGATTTTCTACCATTTCTTTCCTCTGGTCTGAAAGAAGATGTGATAAAGGACTAAAAAGCCCCAAAATCTCTAAATTGATGCATGAAATGACGATGTTTTTACCTGTCGTGTCTCACATTAAAGGGCAAATACACACAAACACACACACACACACACTCGGCTGGTGCGTTCAGGTGCGACATGAGATCAGGAAACTAAAGTGCTGTGGCCTTCGTCTCGTTGTGAGTGAGTTGGAGAAAGATTAAAAGTGCAAATCAGAAGCAAGGTGGGGAGGGGGGAGGGTAGGGGGTTGTTGCATATAGGACGTAGGTGGGTCGTCACGGTAACGGCAGAGGCACCATCACGTCCACGTAGTTGACGGGGAAGAGCCCCGCGCGGCCGTCCAGCTCGCCCTCGAACCAGTTGGCGTCGACGCGGCCGGTGAGCAGGACGACGTCGCCCTCGCTGAAGCCCAGCTCGCCCTCGTGGCTCGGCTGGAACGAGTACATCGCCCGGCAACAGGGCTGGTCCACCACCAGCCCACTGTCCACTGGACCAGAGAGAGAGACGGAGAGAGTACTTAAAGGGTAATTGCCATTTTTACATTCTGGACCTTATTTCTAGCATAAAATATGATCATTTACTCACCCACACTGCAAAAACTCAAAATCTTTCCAAGAATATTTGTCTTATTTCTTGTCAAAATGTCTCATTTCTAATCAAAACTAATCTCTTTCCACTTAAAATAAGACTCATTGCCTAAAAATTAACTTGTTTCAAACTAATTTTCACTTGAAATCAGTAGAAACATCTGCCAGTGAAAGCAGGTTTTTTGTGCTTGTAATAAGAAAGAAAAACTTGCTCCACTATCAGATTTTTCTACTTATTTCAAGTGAAAATCGTATAATAATCTGTATAATGGAGTCTACAGGGCAGCAGAATGCAGCCTCTAAATAACACATTATCTGCAGAGAAACTCCTTCATTTCACCAATATTTAGTTCTGATAGGCTAGTGCTATTCCCCTCTGAGTCCGGGGTTAGCTCTGTCTGGTAACGTTGTGTTATTATCTCACAGCGTGGTGAATGTGCAGCTCACAACTTGTCCACCAGAGCGTTGTGGAGTTGTTGGATTGTGTATTTGATGAGTTTGATGAGGGAAACCAAGAAATCCCATAATGAGCCTCTGTAGCGTAGCTCTGAGCAGCTCACGGCTCTGCTCCGCCGTTCTAAAAACAGCTTGCACCGACAATTAAAGGTAACGAACCTACTGCTATGACTATAGGGATTATGGTGATGGGCCAATTTGACAAAATGTTGAACTATCCCTTTAAAGCTGAAACTATTCATTGATCATCAGGAAATCAATGAATAGTTTCAGTTATTTTGACAAACTAATCAATCAGTCGATCAGCTGTGATTGGTTTCTCACCGTAGCAGGAGGCGGGGCTCCCGGGTCTGGACGGCAGCGCTGACACCGGCTGTTCACCTGTCACACGTCAGACACACGACATCATCACCGTCAAACACACACGCCTGACGACCGGTCCGATCGATCAGTAATCAATAATCAATAAGTGAGAACCACCTGTGGGAGCTGCAGGCGTGACGGTCGGCTGGTGGAAGAACCCGATGCTGCCGCCGTGCTCGCTCCTCACCCGGATCTTCTTGGACCTGAAGCGTCGGACCGGCCGGTTGCTGGCCGCCGTCAGCCTGGCGACGACAACGATCCGGGTTTTAGTTTCCTTTTTTCTTTTTCAAGACAAGAAATTTTCTCATACTTTTCTGTTGACATTTTCGGCGTTTTCTTCTGCTTTCCTCAGAACTGTCACCATGATGTCAGACGGTTACAGTTCTGAGGAAGGCGGAAGAAAACGCCGAAACTGTCAACAAAAAGGTATGAGAAAATTTCTTGTCTTGAAAAAGAAAAAAGGAAACTAATTATTTCATACGGACATAATGAACTTTCACAATAGATTCCTGGTTTTATTGATCAGTATCAGAACTGGATTTCTGACGTCGATAACAAACCAAACCGGTTGAAAATCGGTCAAAAACTGATCCAGTTCTGGTTGTTTCAGTAGAACATGAACCAGAGGATTAAAGCTCTGAGGGAGAAACTGAGCCAAGATGGCCGCCGTGTCATTGGGCAGCAGCGTCAGGTGACATGTATAAGGCAAGGCAAGGCAATTCTATTTGTATAGCCCGTTTTTACCACCAGTTTGTCTCAAAGGACTTTACATCCCATCATAACAACATCCTCTGTCCTTAGACCCTCACATCCACTGAGGAAAAACTCCATGGAAACCCTTTTAACAGGGAAAACCAGGAGAAAGCTCAGTATAAGTATAGGCATATGCTCATTATATCACAGGGCGGAAAATTTCTAGTAAATTTCCAGTAACATTCCATGGGAAGTTAAGCTGGGGAATTTTGGAAATATTCCACATTGGAAACTTTCCATGGGAATTAGGCTATGGGAATTTATGGGAATTAACTGGAAATAGGGGGTAATTTAAACAAGCCGTACTATCATATCCGAACTTTATCAAGTTTTAATTCCTGTATGAACAATCAATTCTTTTACTGAACAACAAAAACATGAATGTTGAGTAAAATATTACTGATTATTGATTGAGGAATAGCATATAGATATTCAAGTGTAGCTACTTGCATTAAATCTGGTTGTTTTAGCCAAGATTATGCTACAATATATGTTTTTCTCAACTATACAGCTAACCTTCAATTTAGTACATTTCTGATTTATTCCTGTTTATTCCCATATAGCCTATCCCCATTAAAGGGACAACGAGGAGTTTTGTTAAAGTGAAGTGTTTTCTCACTACATTTATGAGCCTCCGCACCGTGAAATTCTTCGACCGGCGCAAGACAGACTCATGTTTTCATTCATCAAGAATTAAAGTCAGAGGTTGGAAGACGATCACATACCGTCGTAGTTCCCACCATAAACGGAGATTCAGCGGCGTTATTCTCATGACTCGCCACAAAACCGAAAGTAAAGAAACGCTGGTCGGCTCGCCCAGCATTTCCACCAGGGCCGTAGCCAGGATTTTTGAAATACCGAGGTCATAGTCGTGGTGCGCGGGGGGGTGGCGTCAGAAATTTGGGGCAATTTTATATTAAAAGGCTTCAATCTGGTGCACTTTGACAGATAAAAACTACACACATCATATTAGATTAATGCCATTTTTATGATATTATCATCACTAGTGATCATCCAGAGAAAACCCAACTTCACTGAATTCTGATGAGAACACACCATCTATTACAAACAGGAGACTAGCTCCTCACATTCGTAGCAGCCACAGAGTAGCAAAAATATTATATTATAAAGTTTAATTCCAGCTCGGAAAAAAAAGTCTGAAATGCAATGTGAAGGTCCTGGTTGTTAACATAAAGATGAACAGGTTTCTAGGGTGAACTCTTTTTTACCATAGCTATAGCCTACTATTTTTGGGTGTTCCTCACTTTGAAACAGGCCCAGGAAGTTTGTTTGCTTTTCCTTATAGTTACCACAAACATACATCTGGCTGCTCCTTGTTGCAGCAAATTTTGGTTTGTGTTATAATTGGTTATTCACGTTGTTTAGCTATGTAGTATTTCACATTTCTATGCATATTTTTTATTAGTAAAATATTGGTGTCAAACTTCATTTCGGTAGTATGGTCTTCTTTGAATGTTAAAATATGAAGAGGTCTAGGTGAAATCAAAATGAGCCAAAAACAGTTGTATTTGGATGGAGTGAATATTATGACACAGGCTATTAGTGAAACATAGCCTAATTAGTTTTCCAAAGGCCAAATTCCACCTGGACATACATATCTCTGATAATAAAACAGCTGCTTTTAGCATCTACTTTTACACAGTTAGCCTACACATTACTTATTCATTTGCCTGATATCCCATGATTCAAAGGTAGATTTTACTCTAATGTGATTTTTGTTAGTATTCTTACTAGGCAGAGATGAAAAATTTACATTTTCTACTGTAGCCTACTCCAGACATGTCTGTAGTAATCTCACAGGTCTTAGCTTTCTTTAAATAAATAAATAAATAAATAAATAAATAAATAAAAAAGACTGAAATAAAACTAATGGTTGCCTAAACTTTACACCGTATGCTCTTTGTTAAATCTGTCCAAAATTTTTTAGAAACAATTTCACAGTCTTTGTTTGTGAAATATTTGTGCTTGTGCACCACATATGCTCACATCTTGTGCATCTCCTGGGGGCTAAGCCCCCCCTGTCCTTAAAACTTAGTGACGCCCCTGTCTGTAAACATAACATGTATCATGTCACTGTGCTTTTCACATAAAGTTGATGGAAGAATGGACAGTGCAGATGCCCCCTCAGTATAGTATCTGTAGGAAGGAGGTCTCTTCTCTCCCCCACTTAGCTCAACTAGTGCATAGTGCAGGACACGGACAGTAAACAGCGCTGAATTGACGCTATTAAACAGCTGTTTTCTCCGCATACATGAGGTCCCGTCCCGAAATAATACAGCGCTTCAAGTGCACGTATGTATGAAACTTTTCTAGTGTAACAACTGGTTGGAAAAAGCAGTTTATCTAGAGCCAACTCACTCAGTAGCCTTCTCCTCCATGCACACAGGCTCCGCGACGCGCTGCATCACTCGCTTTTTCCGAATGAATCGCCTTTTTTCCCGCGACCAGTAAACAAACACCAGCGTACGTGAGGGCGTCAATAAACAAGAGCATTATAGGCCTACCGGAATTGTTTGGACAAGAGAGGAGTCACTCAGTCACCTTCCATCTGTCCTCCCTAATACTTTGCACTTTTTTTTTTTTTTTCCATTCATTAGGCCGAAAAAAATACCGAGGTCATGACCTCGGTGTCCTCAATGGTAGCTACGGCCTTGATTTCCACCACCACTAATAATAACAAAATAACCATAGAGACAAAACCATAGATTTATCTAGAATGGACCATTAACAAGTGGTAACGGAGATTCATCCACATTAATATCAGACTTTTATATAACCAGATAGAAACTCCTCGTTGTCCCTTTAATTCCCATAGAAACTTTCCAACTTTGAAGATTCCCGGAATTTTGCAACCCTAATCACAGTTAACAACCAATCAGATTGCAGGATTTCACCTGGCCTGCAGGTTGCCATGGAGACCCTGAAGGATGCGGTGGGCGTTGCGGTGGAATTCGAGCAGCGCCGCGACCAGAGCCGCCAGACGACTGAGCCGCTCCACCTGCGGGAGGAGGAGGAGGAGATGACATCATCAGTGACATCATTGCATAGCAACACCTTAAAAACCTTGATGCTGATGCCCTTGTACAACGCTACTTTGACTACGCCTGTACATCTTGGTACACTGGCACCTCTAAAGGCCTCAAAGTAAAGCTACACACATCAAAACAAACTGATTAGAGTAGAACATAAACTTCATCCCAGAAGCTGTGTTTAGTTTATAAAATAAAAAATAACCTGGCACCAAAGTATTTAGTAAACTACTTCTCCAAAGTCAATAGCCATGTTTCCATCCAAAGTTATTCGAATTACTGGGCAATGCGCATTAAAAGAAATTGGAATCGTGTGTGTTTCCATGTACGGACTTTGCACCCCCCCCCCCCCCCCCCCCCCCCCCTCCCGGCCGGCCGGACGGACGGTCTGATTTGAACACATTAGCGCGATTTAGCGCATATGTTTATTACCGTCATAACGCGACCTGTCCGTGTGTGTGTGTGTGTGTGTGTGTGTGTGTGTGAGCAGGCTGTTCTCGTGAGAGAGAGAGAGAGAGAGAGAGAGAGAGAGAGAGTTGCGCCGCCCCAGACTTTATTAATGATAAACGCTGGACGCACTGGTTGATAAGTTTGGTTTTTACTGAGGAGGAACTATGAAGAACTGTGCAGTCACATATGAAGGTGTGTGGGGGCTTTTATTTTGCTGTGGCGATGCGCCACAATTAATTAATTGTTGTGTGACAGCGGAAACCCTGATGTTGTCTTGTGAGTGAACTGCAACACGGGAGCAGACGGGGTGAAAGTGCGCTACGTCACACTTGATTCGCATACAGCTGTTTCCATCCCATTCGAATCAACCAAAACCCGGCCATAGCAGCGTATTTCATTTTGTGCGAATCAGGGGATTTTAATGCGAATCACGGCGTTTCCATCATCATTTTCCGATGCGATACATCTAGATGCGCATCTCAACAGCTGATGGAAACGCACCTAGTGACATACACAAAGTTCCTCCACCAGGGGGCGCTCTGCTCCACTGACTACAGCCTCTGTATGGGAAAGGTTTCTTTCCTTTACTCAGCAGCTGTCTGGTAGAATGGCCTTCCTTTAAACCTTAAAGCTGTTAGCTCCTCCTACTTTCTTTTTAAGTCCTCAATAAAAAAAATGGTTAGCCAACTGATAAATTAAATCAAAAGAGCCGTGAAGCACTAGATTATTGTATTGTTTGTTTGTGTGTCTGTTTTATGAAGGAAAAGATGAAGAAAAAGAAGAAGGAGGAGGAAAAGAAGAAGGAAAAGAAGGAAAAGATGAAGGAAAAGAAGGAGGAGGAGGAAAAGAAGAAGGAAAAGAAGAAGAAGGAGGAAAAGAGAAGGAGGAGGAGGAGGAAAAGAAAAAGGAGGAGGAGGGAAAGAAGAAGGAAAAGAAGAAAGAAAAGGAGGAGGAGGAGGAGGAAGAGGAGGAGGAGGAGGAAGAAGAGGAAAAGAAGAAAGAAAAGAAGGAGGAGGAAAAGAAGGAAAGGAAGAAAGGAAGGAAGGAAAAGAAGTTTTGTTGTTTCTGTTTGGGGCCTAATCTCTTGTTTTATCTATTTTATTTGTTCTTTCTCTTCAGTGTTGTCGTCTATGTGCCTTAGTGTCTCTCTCCCATGTTTTTAGTCCATGTGTTGTGTGTTTGTCTTCCTTGTTTTAAATCCATGTGTAGCTACTGTCTACCATCAAATAGGACCACAATGGAAACGAGCCTGTGGGCTTTATTGTGTTTTTAATCCTTTTTTTTTTAACACTTGTCTAATATTGTTCAATAAAGTTTTCAATCAATCAATCAATGGCGGCCTCACGTCGTTCTGCAGCAGGAAGAACATGCTGCGCTCCGCCAGCTCCTTGGAGCAGCTGAACTTGTCCCAGGCCTGTCTCAGCTCCTCCACCGGGACTTTTCCTTTCCGCCGCTTCTTGTAGTCGAAGTCCAGACGGCGTCCGTTCAGCTTCTTCAGCTGGAACTGAGACACGGGAAACACACACGGGAAGCACGGACCAATCAGAGAGCAGCAGCACGGACCAATCAGAGAGCAGCAGCACGGACCAATCAGAGAGCAGCAGCACGGACCAATCAGAGACCAGAAGCACGGACCAATCAGAGACCAGCAGCACGGACCAATCAGAGAGCAGCAGCACGGACCAATCAGAGACCAGAAGCACGGACCAATCAGAGACCAGAAGCACGGACCAATCAGAGAGCAGCAGCACGGACCAATCAGAGACCAGAAGCACGGACCAATCAGAGAGCAGCAGCACGGACCAATCAGAGACCAGCAGCACGGACCAATCAGAGACCAGCAGCGTTGGGCGCCTTACTTCTAAAAAGTAGCTGATTAGGTAAAGTTACTAGCAGTGATGGGAATAAAGTTATAAAAATAAACAGCATTACTAATGGCGCTACTTTTTTCACAAACAAATACGTTTAAAAAGTTACAGTTTCCCCTGTTATAACGCCGTTACGTACCGACAATAAAATGCTCCGTTACTTGACTCAAAATATTAAAGGGACATTGTGTAACTTCTCCTGTTATCTCTTCATGAAAATCGATTATTTGGTTCAAAAGTCTGTTTTTCATTAACCAGTAGGCTAATCCCCCCTTCAACAAACTGAAGTGTAGTGTGTATTTGAGCATGTTATTAAAAAACAATGCACTTTTATAATGTAGTGACTCAGTTACTTTTTTGAGGCAAGTAATGAGTAGGCTAACTATAACAATATAAGTAACGTGCCCAACACTGGTTACTAGTTATTTTCCCCAAAAAGTAGCTGAAACTGAAACTGAAACACATCAACAGGTGTTTTATTATTAAATGGAGCATTTATCGTCAGTAACATAACGGCGTTATAACGGAGGAAACAGTAACTTTCTGGATTACTGTTACTGAAAAAAGTACTAGCGCCGTTAGTAACGCTGTTTATTTTATAACGCTGTTATTCCCGTCACTGGTCAGGATGAACATCTAACATCTGAGCAGGTTCTGTTCCTCCTAAGGTCGAAGGATGTTTCCTCTTGGTTCTGAACCTTCAAAATAAAATGCATCTTCTTGGTTCTGACCCTTCAAAATAAAACGCATCCTCTTGGTTCTGACCCTTCAAAATAAAACGCATCCTCTTGGTTCTGAACCTTCAAAATAAAACGCCTCTTCTTGGTTCTGAACCTTCAAAATAAAATGCATCTTCTTGGTTCTGACCCTTCAAAATAAAATGCATTTTCTTGGTTCTGAACCTTCAAAATAAAATGCATCTTCTTGGTTCTGAACCTTCAAAATAAAATGCATCTTCTTGGTTCTGAACCTTCAAAATAAAAGGTTCTGAACCTTCAAAATAAAATGCATCTTCTTGGTTCTGAACCTTCAAAATAAAAGGTTCTGAACCTTCAAAATAAAATGCATCTTCTTGGTTCTGAACCTTCAAAATAAAAGGTTCTGAACCTTCAAAATAAAATGCATCTTCTTGGTTCTGAACCTTCAAAATAAAAGGATCTGAACCTTCAAAATAAAATGCATCTTCTTGGTTCTGAACTGTCAAAATAAAACGTATCCTCTTGGTTCTGACCCTTCAAAATAAAGCGCCTCACCCTGATCTCCTTGAGCTCCGTGTCGTGGACGTCCTGCAGCGGCTCGATGAAGGAGCGTTGGACGTTGGCGTCCAGAGCGTCTCGGGCCTGGCCGACCTGCTGCAGAGCGTCGCCCGCGCCCGACAGAGCGCCGCCTGCAGGAGAAAACAAACAAACACACGTTTTATTTACATGTTTACAGGTTCAGTTGATGTTGTTAAAGCACCACAACGACCAGAGAAACAGCTGGTTTACAGGTGAAGGAAATGAATGAATAAATCAGAGGGACAATCATTCATTCATCTTTAACAACAGAGGAACAACAGGAGGTTTCTGTGGCTCCACATGTTTTTAAAACTGGAAAAATCATTTAGCATTTTGTAAAAGGTGAACTCAGCCTCAGAAAAATAGAAGAAAGAAGAGGAGAAAGAAAAGGAGGAAAAGAAGAAGGAAAAGGAGGAGGAGGAGGAGGAGGATGAAAAGAAGGAGGAAAAGAAGGAGGAGGAGGAAAAGAAGAAGGAAAAGAAGGAGGATGAGGAGGAGGAGGAAAAGAAGAAAGAAAAGAAGGAGGAGGAGGAAGAGAAAAAGAATAAGAAGAAAGAAAAGAAGGAGGAGGAGGAGGAAAAGAAGAAAGAAAAGAAGGAGGAGGAGGAAGAGGAAAAGAATAAAAAGAAAGAAAAGAAGGAGGAGGAGGAGGAAAAGAAGAAAGAAAAAGAAGGAGGAAGAGGAGGAAAAGAAGAAAGAAAAGAGGGAGGAGGAGGAGGAGGAAGGGGAGAAAAAGAAGAAGGAAAAGAAGAAAGAAAAGGAGGAGGAGGGGGAAGAGGAGGAAAAGAAGAAGGAAGAAAAGAAGGAAAAGAAGAAAGAAAAGAGGGAGGGGGAAAAGAAGAAAGAAAAGAAGGAGGGGGAAGAGGAGGAAAAGAAGAAGGAAAAGAAGAAAGAAAAGAAGGAGGAGGAAAAGAAGAAGGAGGAGGAAGAGGAGGAACAGAAGAAGAAAAAGAAGGAAGAAGAGGAAGAGGAGGAAAAGAAGAAGGAAAAGGAGGAGGAGAAAAAGAAGAAAGAAAAGAAGGAAAAGAAGGAGGAGGAGGAAAAGAAGAAAGAAAAGAAGGAAGAGGAGGAAAAGAAGAAGGAAAAGAAGAAGAAGGAAAAGGAGGAGGAGGAAGAGGAGGAGGAGGAGGAAAAGAAGAAAGAAAAGAAGGAAGAGGAGGAAAAGAAGAAGGAAAAGGAGGAGGAGGAGGAGGAAAAGAAGAAGGAGGAGGGGGAGAGGAGGAAAAGAAGAAAGAAAAGAAGAAGGAGGAGGAGGAAAAGAAGAAAGAAAAGAAGGAACATAAGGAGGAGGAGGAAAAGAAGAAGGAAAAGAAAGAAAAGAAGGAAAAGAAGGAGGAAAAGAAGAAAGAAAAGAAGTGTGTGTTGTGTGTCCTCTAACCGAACTCTGAGTGGTGTCCCAGCTCGTGTCCGTACTGCAGCATGCAGTCTCCCAGAATGCACTCTGTCTGCGGGTAGCCGGCCCGGCCCTGACCGCGCAGCCTAGAGACCGAGTTCACCACACTCAGCCGGGCTCTGGACGCTATGGAGACGGAGGTCAGAGGTCAGAGGTCAGAGGTCGTTAGAGTCACGGCTCTGTTGGCTTTTAGTGTGTTGCCTTAAAGGGATAGTTCAACATTTAGTCAGATCCTCCTCTCACCATAATCCCTATAGTCGTAGCAGTAGGTTCGTTACCTTTAATTGTCGGTGCAAGCTATTTTTAGAACGGCGGAGCAGAGCCGTGAGCTGCTCAGAGCTACGCTACGGAGGCTCATTATGGGATTTCTTGGTTTCCCTCATCAAACTCATCAAATACACAATCCAACAACTCCACAACGCTCTGGTGGACAAGTTGTGACCTGCACATTCACCACGCTATGAGATAATAACACAACGTTACCACACAGAGTTGTTTTAGAGGGAAATTCATGTAAAACCACTGATGCGTGTTGCCTTCAGGGACAGTTTGTCATCAACAGTCTCTGTATTTCCCTCTAAAACAACTCTGTGTGGTAACGTTGTGTTATTATCTCATAGCGTGGTGAATGTGCAGCTCACAACTTGTCCACCAGAGTGTTGTGGAGTTGTTGGATTGTGTATTTGATGAGTTTGATGAGGGAAACCAAGAAATCCCATAATGAGCCTCCGTAGCGTAGCTCTGAGCAGCTCACGGCTCTGCTCCACCGTTCTAAAAAAAACAGCTTGCAATAGCTTTGTCAAAATGTTGAACTATCCCTTTAAGACAGTCCAGAACTAAAGTGTTTTGGTCCAGACTCTGTTACCTGGGTTTGGTTGGAGGAACTCTGTGGTTCTGGACAGAAGCTCCAGCAGCAGCGTGTGGATCACTGCAACACTCTGACACACACACACACACACACACACACACACACACACACACACACACACACACACACACACACACACACACACACACACACACACAGAGAGGGAACAGGGGTCAGTTGGTCCGTCAGCTCAGCTCAGACCAGATCAGAACTACAGACACAGACAGCTGTAGCAGCAGCAGCTTCTTCACCTTCTCCATCTGCAGGAAGTCGTCGTCCATCTTGGTTCCTTCGGCTCCCATCAGTCGCTCGTTCAGCAGCTGCAGGATGAGACATGAGACATGAGACATGACACAGGACACGTAGAGAAGAAGGGAATAAAAGTATAAAGACTTCATTATGTAGCCTACTAAATACATATAAAACAGAATATGTACACAGTTAAATACTTTGTTGAGGATACTTGATGTAAATTGCCCACAGATGCTAAACACTATTATTCTTTTGGGGGAAATATTTATATTTAACCCTCCTGTCGTCCTTCTGGGTCAAACTGACCCAGTCTGTTCCCTTCCTCCATCCTTCCTTCTTTCCTTCCTTTCTCCCTTCCTTCTTTCCACAATCCTTTTTCCCTTCCTTCCTTCCTTTTTTCCTTCCTTCCATCATCCGTCCTTCTGCTTCCTTCCTTGACCTAATCTGTTCCTTCCCTCCATTTTTTCCTTCCTTTTTCCCTTCCTTCCTTTGTTCCCTTCATCCTTTCTTCTTCCTTCCTCTTTTGATCCAATTGACCCAATCTGTTCCCTCCCTCCCTCCATCTTTCTTTCCTTCCTTTTCCCTTCCTTCTTTTCACATTCCTTCCTTCCTTCCTTCCTTCATCCTTACTTCTTCCTTCCTTTTAGACCCAATCTGTTCACTCCCTCCATCTATCTTACCCTCCTTTTTCCCTTCTTTCTTTCCTCCCATCTCTCTGCCTTCCTTCCTTCTTTTCTTCTTTCCCTTTGTCCTTCCTGCCTTCCTTCCTTCTTTTCTTCTTTCCCTTTGTCCTTCCTGCCTTCCTTCCTTCCTTCCTTCCTTCCTGGACCCAGGAGGACGACAGGAGGGTTACGGCTCAATCAAAACTTGAATTTGGATTTTTTTCTTTTTTTTTTAAAATAAAGTGCAAAGCCAGTTTCTTTTGGAAAAAAATAATCACAACAAATGAAGACAAGATAGAAATGTATAACAAACAAATGGGAAGAATTTAAGTTTGATTACATGTATATTGAGTAGTTTACATCCTTTTTTTTATTCTTTTTCTGTTTTTTATAGCACGTTTCTGTCCTGTTTGGTCCTGTTTGTCCTGCTTTACACCTAACTACTGTTATTGGTGCGTTGAGGCCAGAGAATTGTGGGATTTGTAGTTTTTGAACGATCGCAGGTTGTGATCTTTCGTTTTTGTGATTTTCCCGGTTCGCACATGTATTTTTTTAGGGGCAAATGCGAGTGAAATGCTCGCCCATATAAGAACATTTAAGACCTGTCTAAAATTATTTAAGACTTGAACACAATAATTCAACAAATTCAAGACATTTTAAGGCCTAAAATTTAGATTTTCAAATTTTAGACTTTTTTAGACTGTTTAAGACCCCGCGGATACCCCGTAAAATACTACTGAATACAAGCTGTGTTAGTCAAAGAAGGAAACCCTAACCCCTAAAAGCAGCACATCAGTGCAGCTGCTTTCAAAGAGTTCATTCTCACTAACAAGAGTTAAAAGCTCCTTACATTCATTTAGAAACAATTAGAGTCATTCATTGATGTGAAGAATAAGACATTTACTCTGACTCTTACTTTGACTTAGAGTACCTTTAAAATGTACTTTTGGATACTTAAAGCAGAAGTAAGTGATATATTTGTGTTAATATAAGTCTTAAATAGTTATATCTTCCGACAGCAATCACTTCTATAGAGTGTTTGGACTGAAACACGGGTCTGTCAGTCACTCTGCTCTGCTCTGAGCCGAGGAGAAAACTTTTCTCGTATCCTACAGTTTTTATCCAATGAGGAGAGAGAACAGCATGCAGGGCTGTGTGTGCAGCCAAGGGACGCCGTGAATGTGGCGACGTAGGGACGAGGACTGTTATGGTGCGTTCAAGGCAACCCGTATTTTTCCGACCGTGAAGTGGTACCAGTTCGATCTGGTACGAGTTCACGGGTCAGAAGTTACGAGTGGCCGTTATAGTGACTTTCACCGGTAAAACAGGTCGGAAAAACAGGAGTGGGTTGCCTGGAACGCTACAAAGTCGTAAGTTGTGACTTGAAGCTGTAATTTCCGATTTCAAAAGCCTGCCTGGAACGCAGCATTAGCGAAAACGACCGGATCGCTTACTTCTGCTTTAAGTACCTTTAAAAGCAAGTACTTTTTTACTCTTACTGGAGTAACATGTTGAGTACTCTGTCCATCTCTGCATGTGATCACTACCATGTGAACCCACTCCCTCTCTGACATTGAATGTGAATGTTCACGGCTGTGTGAAGAAGTGTGTTGGTTTAACAGCCAAAAAACTTTTTTTATAGGTCAGAAACTAATAGTTTGACTCGATACCGTTGGAGTTTAAATCAGGGAACTTGTATAAGATGAGTCATTTTAGTATTGTTTAATTCAAACAACTGTGCTGACAGGTGGTGACGGTTATAAAACCTTTTATCTGTGTTTTATTAGGCGTCATTAAGCCTTTAACTGGAGTTAGACTGTAACTACACATGGACTATGATCTGCTTCTGACTTCCTGCTGAAGGTTTCATTCATACACGTTCACTATTCTCTAACATGTTCTTTAAGACAACTCTCCTAATGTTAGGTTTAACCCTCAGTGATGAGTTCTTCTTGTTCATACTGAACCACAGGAAGATGTTTTAGTGTTGGAACATGAACAATAAACTTACAGCATTGGGTCTCAGTTTTTAGTTCTTCAGTCTCACTGTTACAGTTTAACCCCAGGTTGTGTAATTTACAACCTACTGTGGGCAGGTTGTAACAGGGGCACTCCTTGCATTTGACATAGTGAATTTTGTGATATAGTTTGAGAGGTTCAAGGCACTGTTGTTTGTTGTGGACAAATGAGGAGACTTTGTGTCAAAATTGGAGAGTCCGACCATGAACACTCTGACTCTGCAAGTTATAGGAGCTGAGACATGTACCATATTATTTAAATAGAGAAAAACTATATACAGTATTGTTTGGTCAGAGGTATTTCACAGTGTGCAGGGTGGGCATGCATAAGGTAAAAATACACAAGAATAAACTATGCAGAAGAGAAAAACTTGATAAAACATTGAGAATGGTACAGGAAGTGGTTAGAACCATAGACTGTATAAAAAAGAGGTTAGAACCAGGACCAGGACTCAGGCAGTCTGAGCAGTAACAGATGTAGTGGTGACTGCAGGTGCTGCCTGAGGCTGATGTTAAATAATACAACACGTGAATAAGGTCACGCGGCGGGTTTAGAGTGGATTCATCCTTTATGATCTATGATCGATAACTGATCAGACTGATCAACATCCTGAGCTGTGGTGGATCGATCCGGAGCGGAGCAGCAGGCCCCGTGTCGCAGTAAAACCAGAGGACAAACTCCACAACACCATGACCCAGATCATAATAATAATCCTGCTCTGCCTCCCCCCTCCACCTCCCCCTCCTCCCCCTCCTCCCCCAGGTCTGGCCCGGCTCGGTTTGGCCCGGTTCGGCTCGGTTCTGTTTGTCCCGCATGGCGCCTCTCACCTGACTGGCTTTGTGCAGCTGCTTCTTCATCCCGGTCACAGACATGTTGTTGCTGCTGCTGCTGCTGCTGCTGCTGCTGCTGCTGGATCAGACCGACTGACCGGGGATCAGCAGACCTCCATCCCGACTGAGAGGCTCCTTCCCCCCGCAGAGTCACGGCACCAAGCCCCCCCCCCCATACACACACACCGGAAGCTGCTCTCCCTCACTGCTTTATTATAAATGATTTATTCTGGCACGGTTAATTATTATTAATAATAATAGCCTATAGTCCACAACACTGTGTTGCCTTCAGGATACTGTAGGAAATTTATGAACTAAAACAGGAAAAGCATTAGGCTCTTTGAGTTACTGACAGATTTTAGGAAATAAAATATTATTGATTTGTGGAAATAGAATCAGATCTATAGTTACATAACATTGTTTAGTAGGCGAATCACAATTTCAATAGCCTAGTGATAGAAAGTATACAGAGGTACTGAGTATAACTACTTTATATAGGTACTTCTAATAGTCTACTTTTCGTTATAACAGTTACAGATCATTGACACACAAAACAGTCTTAATAAGTATTAATGAGCTGCAGCATTAATGCGTCATAATGTGATAATAACATAAAGACCAGTGTTTATTCCACATGATTAATCATTTCAGTAGCCTATATTTTGTTGATACTTTCTGAATGAAATGAAAGTTTCTGACTCCGCCCCACCGAGACGTCCAAGTATAAAAATCACATGGGTTCACTAGCTATAGTTTTAAAGTCAAATTAAAATCCTTCTGTTAAATATAATGTTTATACTGTAGCCTATATCCTATTTAAGTCATTTAACTTCCAGAAACTCTTTAGAAATATTATATCTGTGCTCCCATTTGACTTGACAGTCTGACCTGTACCCGCCTCTCCGAGACGTCCCAACAGTAAAACCAAACGCACCTATTTCCAGAACTACGGCAGCCGGCGCGGTCAGAACTAAGCTAACGGGGGGAGAGCAACAGGAAAGTAACAACAACAGCGTGTCCGTGTCCGTGGGTTTCTCTTCTCTTCTGGATAAAGTTCTGGTTCTGTTCACGCTGCGTTCACGGTCCGGTGGCCGGGGTCCGGTAGCTTCACCTCGGCCTCTGCGTCGTCCGCAGCCGCAGCGGCGGGGTGGTGTTCGGTACTCGGTACTCTTCGGTTGTGTTCGGTTGTGTTCGGTATGGAGCTGTAACTAGGTCCGGGTTCCCCAGCAGCAGCAGGATGTCCGGCAGCAGCAGCAGCAGCGGGACCAGGTTCGAGTCCAGGTCCGGGTCCAGGTTCAGGTGGACCGTGGTGGTCCTGACCTGCCAGCACAAGGACAGCGTCTACTCCTTCCAGAGAGGTGAGGAGCAGAGATATAGAGATATATTATACTGGTGAGGAGCATCTGCTCACTTTACGATCTTTGTCCGCTGTAGTTGTAGTTACACCGAGCGGCCTGAGGGGGCGCTGACGGACAGAACCATAGACATATATCTCTACCGAGCTAAACTCTCCGCTAATGTTACTGTTTTGATTTTTTTTTTTTTAAGAAAGGAAGAAAGAAAGAAAATGTGATTTTTAGAATTAATTTATTGTTTTGTTGTGGGCCACATTGACAAATAAAAAAATCACAAACGTAATGTTATGACTTTTTTCTCGTAGGAAATGTAGACTTTATTCTCGTACATTTACGACTTTATTCTCGTAATGTTATGACTTTTTTCTCTTGGAAAAGTACGACTTTATTCTCGTAAATTTACGACTTTATTCTCGTAAATTTACGACTTTATTCTCGTAAATTTACGACTTTATGCTCGTAATGTTATGACTTTATTCTCGTAAATTTACGACTTTATTCTCGTAAATTTATGACTTTATTTTTTTTTCTCAATGTGGCCCAAATACTCCGTCGTAAGATACCTATATATAAATATAAAAAATATACTACTATAGTATTTATATATTTATTACTATAATTTCAGCCACAGTTTTCTGAATGTGAACAACAAAGGTTTGAAATCAAACACTTAAAAAAAACAAATGAGGTGAAATTTAGTTCATAAGAACTAATAATTAAAACCTAATAATAATTCATAATTGATAGTTAATATAATACAAATACATTAATGGATTATTTAAGTTAATGAACATAAACTAACTCATCTCTCTGACTGTTGGTTGAATAAAATAAGACATTTGAACACATCTGCTTATGGAGAACTGATCAGAACAGAAGTGTTATTGATAATGAAAATAATCAATATGGATCCAACAATGTGTGAATGAATGTGTGTGTGTGTGTGTGTGTGTGTGTGTGTGTGTGTGTGTGTGTGTGTGTGTGTGTGTGTGTGTGTGTGTGTGTGTGTGTGTGTGTGTGTGTGTGTGTGTGTGTGTGTTATTAATATATTAATATGATATTTAATTGACTTTATTAATCGTCGTCAAGGTCAAAGACGCAGGACTCAACTGTAAAATCATTTAAATGGGTAAAACTGTTTCTACAACGGCCATTTTGAATTCTAAAAACTAATCAGAACAGAAGTGTTATTGCTCAATACAGATCTAACAATGTGTTTATTTGAATAAGAGATGATGTTATAGATAGTAAACTGTGTGTGTGTGTGTGTGTGTGTGTGTGTGTGTGTGTGTGTGTGTGTGTGTGTGTGTGTGTGTGTGTGTGTGTGTGTGTGTCTCTGTGTGTGTGTGTGTGTGTGTCTCTCTGTGTGTGTGTGTGTGTGTGTGTGTGTGTGTGTGTGTGTGTGTGTGTGTGTGTGTGTCTCTCTGTGTGTGTGTGTGTGTGTGTGTGTGTGTGTGTGTGTGTGTGTGTGTGTGTGTGTGTGTGTGTGTGTGTGTGTGTGTGTGTGTGTGTGTGTGTCTCTCTGTGTGTGTGTGTGTGTGTGTCTCTCTGTGTGTGTGTGTGTGTGTGTGTGTGTGTGTGTGTGTGTGTGTGTGTGTGTGTGTAGAGCTGGAGTTGCGGCAGCAGCGTGGTTCTCTGTGTGAAGCAGCGCTGGTTTTGACGGTGAGGGACCGTCAGGAGCCTCTGGGCAGCGGCGGAGCGACGCTCAACGCTCTGCTGGTGGCGGCTGAACACCTGAGCAGCAGAGCTGGACACACGGTGAGGAACCGGTCTGGACCGGTCTGAACCGGTCTGAACTGGACTGTACTGGTCTGTACTGGTCTCTACTGGTCTCTACTGGTCTGGACCGGTCTGTACTGGTCTCAGATTGAAATGAATGAAGAGAGTGACAGTGTAACCTTCTGATCTTTACTTTACTTTACTTTATTGGTTTATTTGGGTGGGACAGTGCACATTAATGAACATATAAAAACATGTAAATGTGCCGGATTGTAGCAGCTAGTGCTAGTTTCCATCCAGAGTCCCAAAAATATAAAAACAGTACAGTGACAATAAACATAGTATTATAAACGACATAACAATGCCGACAACAAGGACATAACAAGACGACTATAACGGGATAAAACATTGACATTTTGACAACACTTCCATGGGTAGGGGACTGAGAGATAAAGTGCAGAAGTGCTAAAGTGCAGGAGTGCATGGGTACCAATGTAACATCCCTTGTTCTCTTTTAGTTTTTTAGTATGTTTTTTATTTGAACTTGTTTTATGAGTATTTTAAACTATTTATTGCACTCCCCGCACTTTCTCTTTTTTCTCTCTCTCTCTTTTCTCTCTTGGATACAGTATGAAGGATCCCCCTTGAAAACGAGGTGATCCACCTCAAGGGGCTTTTCCTTTAAATAAAGTTGATATATATGTGTGCCAGTGTTGCTACTGTAATGTATGTATTATGTTTTACAAGTACAAAGCAGCTGTATTATGCCCAAGACAAATTTCCCTCCCGGGACAAATAAAGTTTATTTGATTTGATTTGGTACCAGGTTGTATTGCACGATGCCCGTACACACAGTTGCACAAGCAGGAGTGTGTAGATATTGCAAGAGATGTGATACATAATAGTAATTATACTACTAGAACCAAAAAATACGTACACAGAAAAAAAAACATTGTGTACAATTGACTGAAAAATAAAGACTCAAATGGTACCCCGACAGTTGTTCTATCCACCACTTTATTTTCCCATGATCCATTGCGTCACACCATAACAGAAGTGGGTTTTAGTAGCATTCTAGTGAGCGGCTAACTGGTAGCGTTAGCGGCTAACTGGTGGCGTTAGCCACCAGTTCTAGCGAGCGGCTAACTGGTAGCGTTAGCGGCTAACTGGTAGCGTTAGCGGCTAACTGGTAGCATTAGCCACCAGTTCTAGAGAGCGGCTAACTGGTAGCGTTAGCGGCTAACTGGTAGCGTTAGCCACCAGTTCTAGCGAGCGGCTAACTGGTAGCGTTAGCCACCAGTTCTAGCGAGCGGCTAACTGGTAGCGTTAGCCACCAGTTCTAGCGAGCGGCTAACTGGTAGCGTTAGCGGCTAACTGGTAGCATTAGCCACCAGTTCTAGCGAGCGGCTAACTGGTAGCGTTAGCGGCTAACTGGTAGCGTTAGCCACCAGTTCTAGAGAGCGGCTAACTGGTAGCGTTAGCGGCTAACTGGTGGCGTTAGCCACCAGTTCTAGCGAGCGGCTAACTGGTAGCGTTAGCGGCTAACTGGTAGCGTTAGCCACCAGTTCTAGCGAGCGGCTAACTGGTAGCGTTAGCGGCTAACTGGTAGCGTTAGCCACCAGTTCTAGCGAGCGGCTAACTGGTAGCGTTAGCGGCTAACTGGTAGCGTTAGCCACCGGTGTAGGTACCAAATGTGGGGGCTCCGGGCTGCCAAAACCGTTTTGACTAAATCTGATGTTTGTTAAGTCTAGAAAACGAATTATTGAACAAACATTACTATTTCTGTGTGCACGTTTTTGTAATTAGTCATGGTTGTTGTAGTTGTTAGCTTTACTGCTGCTGACAGCTAACAGCAGCAGCTAAGCTAACAGCAGGACGTCAGCTGTTAAAACCCTCCCGTTGTGGGACACGACATGAAACTACTCCAGTTAGCTCAGTCATGTTGGAACTAGGATCCGCTGGAATTTTTTTTTTTTCATGGGCCGTTTATTGAGTTGTTGTTTATTGACAATGCTAATGGCTAACAGCTAACGGTTAGCCCAGCTAATCTAAAATGTTTGTTCAACAATTGGTTTTATAGACTTCATTAACATCAGAGTAGTGATATAGTGATATAGTGACGTGAAAATGTGACATAAAGCTAAAACCTCGTCTGTATTGTTCTCATTAAAATGAGGTGATGATTATAAATAAAGTCATCACGGCCGATGTCTATCAACCAGTCTATGCTATCAACAATACAGCTACGGTGGAATGGAGCGTCATGTCTGGTTCTGTTCTGGTTCTGGTTCTGATCCAGGTGGTGACGGCCGACGTCCTGGACGATGCTCACATCCTGATCCTCCACACGGTGAGTCCAGTCCAGATGTTGTCCTGTCCTGTGTGTGAGTCCAGCTGCTGACAGGTGTTTCCTCCTCAGGGCCGGGACTTCCCCTGGAGCTCCTGCAGCAGAGCTTTCTGCTGGCTGCCCCGAGACCAGGACCGGGACCAGGACCGGGACCAGAGAGTCCAGGCCCCGGTCTGCTGCCTGGACCTGCTGCTGGACCTGCTCAGCTCACAGGTCGGTCTGTCTGGTCCAGCTGATACCGGATCAGTCTGGTCCACCTGACCTGGGATCAGTCTGGTCCACCTGACCTGGGATCAGTCTGGTCCACCTGACCTGGGATCAGTCTGGTTGGAAATAATGACGTGCGCCGACATTTAAATTCCTTCCAGTTCAGTGTTACATTAGGTGAATTGACATTAACGTGATTGAACCCAGTTACTGTGTGTTGACCTTTACTTTGAATACCAACCACACCAGGTAAAAACAACATTCCTCTGCACCAAACTAAGTAAATAAACTAATAATAACTAAGTGAACTAGGTGAGTTTCCTTGTGTGGATCCGCTCCGACACTGACCTGGGATCAGTCTGGTCCAGCTGAGTTCTCCGCTGCTCAAAGTCAAAGTCAACTTTATTTGTCTCCCATGGGAGAAATTCGTCTTGGGTAGAGCGCCGTGCTGCCGGCACAATCATCACAATAAAACACATTAACATAAAAACACAGAGTCATCATAAAGTGCAGTGTGCCACTGAAGCAGACATCAATTAAAAAGTACACACGTACTAACAAAGTGCACATACATTCATTCACATTGCTGTTCCGTCTCTGTCCTCAGGTCTGTCCCGGTTCTCCTCCCGGTGTCTGGGTCTGCAGCACCGACGCCGTCCTCCGCTTCCCTCCACACTTCGGTCAGTATCGTATCGTAGTGCTCCGAGCCGCTGTCGCCGCTCACAGCTACAGACAGTAGCCATGTTTCCATCCAAAGTGATTCGAATTACTGGGAAATGCGCATTAAAAGAAATTCGAATCATGTGTGTTTCCATCCCCCCCGCCCTCCCGGCCGGACGGACGGACGGTCTGATTTGAACACATTAGCGCGATTTAGCGCATATGTTTATTACCGTCATAACGCGACCCGTGTGTGTGTGTGTGTGTGTGTGAGAGAGAGACTTTATTAATGATAAACTCTGGACGCGCTGGTTGATAAGTTTGGTTTTTACTGAGGAGGAACTATGAAGAACTGTGCAGTAATCACATATGAAGGTGTGTGGGGGCTTTTATTTTGCCGTGGCGATGCGCCACAATTAATTAATTGTTGTGTGACAGCGGAAACCCTGATGTTGTCTTGTGAGTGAACTGCAACACGGGAGCAGATGGGGTGAAAGTGGCTCCGTCACACTTGATTCGCATACAGCTGTTTCCATCCCATTCGAATCAACCAAAACCCGGCCATAGCAGCGTATTTCATTTTGTGCGAATCAGGGGATTTTAATGCGAATCACGGCGTTTCCATCATAATTTTCCGATGCGATACATCTCGATGCATCTAAACAGCTGATGAAAACGCACCTAATGTTGTATTGATCAGTGCTTCTCGAAGTTCTCACCTCTAGAATTTTTTAAAAACGAGAAGATTTTTTAAAAAATTTATTTAATTTTTTTTTTTTGGGGGGGGGGGGGGGGTTTACGTGCTTTTTCTAGAATTTTTTTTTTTTTTAGAATTTTTCAAACTTTTTTTTGAGAAATTTTACAATTTTTTCCTTTTTTTTAAAGATTTATTTATTTTTCTATTCTTTTTTAAAACTTTTTTGGAGCAATTTTACCTTCTTTTTTAAGAATTTTTCAAACTTTTTTTTGAGAAATTTTACAATTTTTTCCTAGAAAATTTGTAATATTACGTTTTTTCTAGGATTTAAAAAAAAATTTCATTAAGATTTTCTTTAGAATTGTTTAGAACTGTTTTGAAGAAATTTTAACAGTTTTTTCTAGATTTTTTTTTTACTTTTTTTTTTTTAGAATTACATTAGAAAAAAAATATAATTTTTTTTTTAGAAATTTTACCACTTTTTTCCCCAAAATTTCAGGCCATTGACCCAAATTTGAACATACATCGACTAAAAAAACTAATGTTCTTCAGTCTCAGAACAAATATTTGTGTATTTCTGGTGTTTGTTTAAAAATGTTGCCCAATTGTTGTAAAAAGTTTCAGAACCACTGGTGTAGATCTATAATGTGTGTGTGTGTGTGTGTGTGTGTGTGTGTGTGTGTGTGTGTGTGTGTGTGTGTGTGTGTGTGTGTGTGTGTGTGTGTGTGTGTGTGTGTGTGTTAGCTCTCTCCTGGGAGGGTTTCTCCGGCGTCCGGGTGCTGGCGTTGCCAGGCGACGTTTCCTACGCGGCCGATCACGGAGTCTACCTGGCCGACCCGCAGGTGCTCTGATGTTTCTCTTCATCTACATTTTGATGTTTTTTATACAATATTGATCATAACTAACAGTTTTTACAACATTAACCTGTGATGAGGTGCGTTTGTTTTGCGTCCCAGGGTCGGGTCACAGACATCGTCTACAAGGGGACGAAGGAGCAGATCCAACGAGCCCTGATGCCTGATGGGAAAGTTCCACTGGTGCGTGTTCAGGAAAACAAACGCTCCTTTTAATCCTGGTGAAGCTTCACTTTCTTAAAGGGCCAGTTCACCTTTAAAGTCTCTAAAACTCTGTTGAACTCTGACATCAGAGACGTGTTTATATTAAAGCAGAAGTAAGCGATATTTTTGTGTTAAAGCAGATATCAGTGGAATGTTTTTGTTAATATAAGTCCTAAATAGTCCTATTTTCCGTCAGCAATCACTTACATGAAGTATTTCAGCCTAAACACGAGTCTCTCCGTCACTCTGCTCTGCTGTAACCCGAGGAGAAAATTTTCCTTGTGGGATACAAGTGTTATCCAATGAGGGGAGAGAACGGCATGAAGGGCTGTGTGTGCAGCCAAGGGATGCGCGTGAATGTGGTGACGTAGCACGAGGACCAATTGATGCCTGACAAGGGCGGGGGCTGCTAACTCATGGTGCGTTCAAAGAAACTCGTACTTTGTGTTTTTCCTTCCTGTGAAGTCATACCAGTTCGATCTGGTACGAGTTCACGGGTCGGAAGTAACGAGTGGCCGTTATAGGGAACTTTCACAGACAACAGGACGGTAAAAACACGAGCTACGGGTTACCTGGAACGCTACCAAGTCGTAGTTGTGACTTGAAGCTGTAACTTACGGTTTCAAAAGCCTGCCTTGAACGCAGCATTAGCCGAAACGGCCGCGAAGCTGATATCTGCTTTAAACTAAGTCTTAAATAGTTGTATCTTCCGACAGCAATCACTTCTATAGAGTGTTTGGTCTGAAACACGGGTCTGTCAGTCACTCTGCTCTGCTCTGAGCCCAGGAGAAAACTTTCCTTGTATCCTACAACCTTTATCCAATGAGGAGAGAGAACGGCATAAAGGGGCAGTCCTCTCTGTGTGTGCAGCCAAGGGATGCGCCTGAATGTGGTGACGTAGGGACGAGGACCAATAGATCCATGACGAGGGCGGGGGCTGCTAAATCCATCTGCTGACAAGACGTTATGGTGCGTTCAAGGCAACTCGTAACTCGTGTTTTTCCGACCCGTGAAGTCGTACCAGTTCAATCTGGTACGAGTTCACCGGTCAGAAGTTACGAGTGGCCGTTATAGTGACTTTCACAGGTAAAACAGGTCGGAAAAACACGAGTGGGTTGCCTGGAACGCTACAAAGTCGTAAGTCGTGACTTGAAGCTGTAACTTACTGTTTCAAAAGCCTGCCTGGAACGCAGCATTAGCCAAAAGACCGGATCGCTTCCTTCTGCTTTAAATTGTATTATTTATTATTTAAAGAGACAATGAGGAGTTTTGTAAAAGTGAAGTGTTTCCACACTACATTTATGAGCCTCCGCACCGTGAAATTCTTTGACCGGGTCAAGACAGACTCATGTTTTCATTCATCAAGAATTAAAGTCAGAGGTTGGAAGACCATCACATACCGTCGTAGTTCCCACCATAAACGGAGATTCGGCGGTGTTATTCTCATGACTCGCCACGAAACCGAAAGTAAAGAAACGCTGGTCGGCTCGCCCAGCATTTCCACCACCACTAATAATAACAAAATAACCATAGAGACAAAACCATAGATTTATCTAAAATGGACCATTAACAAGTGGTAACGGAGATTCATCCACATTAATATCAGACTTTTTTTATAACCAATTACAAACTCCTCGTTGTCCCTTTAATTGTATCAGTTCATATTTAAATGTGATGATGACACAGTCTGAACCGGCCTATCCGCTGCTCCGTGTCGTCAGGTGTCCGGTCCGGTCTTCTTCAGCCGGTCGGTGTCGGAGAAGCTGCTGCAGACTCACGTGTCTCCTCCTCTGGACGGCTGCACCTACCTGGGCCTCGACTCTGGAGCTCCGCCCCTCCAGGTAGAAACTAATAAAACACAGGAATGGTCCTTTAAAGGGATAGTTCACCCAAAATTGAAATTTCATTGCTCATTATCTCCTCCCCCTCATGTGGACTAAGGGCTGGGAGAAGTTTCAGAGTCCTCCGTGGCTTCTCTGAGTTATAGGGGGTCTCGGCGTAGCAGTGCATGTCCATATGACGGTTGCAAATGGATACCAACTGTCTTCGTAACAAAAAGACACACCAAAAAACATCCAAAAACCTCCAAGAGGAACTTCGAGAAGCTTCCGCTACAAAACAAGCTTGAAATATTGACTTGTTTAATTTTTTCCGGGACAATTTCTCATGTCGGGGCTTCAATACAAGAGGGACATTACAGACGAGCAGCATGGAGGTATTTGGATGTTTTTTGGTGTGTCTTTTTGTTACGAAGACAGTTGGTATCCATTGACAACCGTCATATGGACATGCACTGCTACGCCGAGACCCCCTGTAACTCAGAGAAGCCACGGAGGAAATTTAAATTTTGGGTGAACTATCCCTTTAAAGGGTTGAAAATAGAAGTTAAAAAGTGAAAACATCGACTTATCGTGCTCCTGTCCGTCCCTCAGATCTCTCTGTTCCTGGACGTGTTGAAGTGTCTCTGCTCAGATCTGACTCAGGATCAGTTTGTGAGTGAGGAGCGCGGCGGCTGCAGTTCGGCCGCGGGGCCACGGGGGGCGACGGTGAGGAGCGGCCGGACGGAGCTGTGGAGGATCCTCAGAGGAACTCCCCTCAGTCTGGGTCCGTGACTCCTCCACTCCTAGTCCGTTTTATTTCATATCCATGTTTCTAATCCGACATCTGACAAAATTAAAGGACAATTCCGGGCAAATTCAACTCTGGGCTGTATTTTCTAGTGATGTGCGGATCGATACTGAAATATCGATACTTCTGATATCAGGTCTGTGTGCTCAAAAATCGATTCTCAAATGAAAATATTGATACTTTTGATACTTCATACTTGTGGTAATGTATATCATTAACAGGAACATGGTGGAAAGTAACTAAACTATTGAGACCTTGTCTAAATGACATGCAGTTTTTAGGAACTACTTTTTCTTCCGCCTAGGTAAGTGCGTAATGCGTAACCCGCTGCTCACTCAACAGTCAGTCTTTCTGTGTAGAGTCAATGGCGGATCGTAAGAGGAGTCATGTGTGGAGCTATTTCAGCTCCACAAACAGCGAAGACAGATATCTGTGGGAAAATTATAAATAATTTTATAAATATTTTGGTTTAATGGTTTGATTATTTTACAGTATGTTCTTTTTTTAGTGTTTGAAACACAATTTTCACATATTTTGGATGATTGTGTGAGTCCTCTGTTTTTTCTGTTGTTGTATTAGCTTGGCTATATGGTAAACGAGGCAGCTACCTCAATATACTTCAGAGTTTAAAATAAATAGATACATATGTTACTCTGATGTCTTGTATCCTTAGGAAGCTATGACTTGAAATACACTACTTTTTTTCTTTCTTTTTTTTTTTAAGATTTACCAGGCTCATTAGGTGCATTTGCACAAAGTATCTGTATCGGATCGGTATCGCCGATACCAGCCTGAATTTTACTCAGTATTGGATCGGAAAGGAAATTTGTGGTATCGAACATCACTAGTATTTTCCTAACATTTTAGGTCTAACAGAATGAATCTGAAGGTTTTCAGTTTAATGTCTCCTGTGTTGCGGTAGTTATGGTCTGTCCCCGCATCGCCACGGCAGCGATGAATGGGAGCGGATTGAAGTTCTGCTGTTTAGGCTGTTTCCATCCCTCAAAGCCACAGACAGCGTCAGATGGAGACTCAAACATGCAGCCAGAAGTTTATTTACTTCAAGCAAGCCGACATGTTTGTAAAACTAGATCTAATTCAAAGTCTGGCGGAGTCGAGACCCAAGTTGATGCTCGGTGTGTTCAGGTGCAGTGGGAAGCTCCCGTTTGTGTCATAAACACAGGAATATCAACTCTTGACTTGCTTCAAGTAAATAAACTTCTGGGTGCATGTTTGAGTCTCCATCTGACGCTGTCTGTGGCTTTGAGGGATGGAAACAGCCTAAGCAGCAGAACTTCAATCCGCTCCCATTCATCGCTGCCGTGGCGACGCGGGGACAGACACAACTACCGCAAAACAGGAGACATTAAACTGAAAACCTTCAGATTCCTTCTGTTAGACCTAAAATGTTAGGAAAATACAGCCCCGAGGTGAATTTGCCCGGAATTGTCCTTTAACTGACTCATTTAACTCTCGTCCTCACAGTTTACGTCCCCGGCGGTTGCTATGACTACATGACTCTCTCTGGGAAGCAGCACGTCGCCCGACTCACCGGCGCCGGGTCCGACAGGAACGCTCTGTCCCACGTCCAGGTGACTTCCTGTTTCCTCAGCGTCGCCATCGTCTCCTAATCCAGTGGTTCTCAAACTGTTTACATCAACGACTGACTCCCTAAAATAAATGAGACCAAGTTCAAAACAAACACCAGAAATACACAAATATTTGTGTTGAGACTTAAGAACATTACCTTTTAGTCAATGTACGTTCAAATTAGGGCCAATGGCGTGAATCTTTGGAAATATTGTTGAGAAATTTCTAGAAGAAACTGGTACATTGTTCCCAAAAATGTTTTCTAGAAAAAAGTGGTAAATTTCTCAAAAATTACACACACAAAAAAGTGGTAAAATTTGTTAAAAATAAAAATTACAAAAAAGAAGGAAAAGATAAATCAATAAGAAAAAAAAGTGGTAAAAAATTATCAAAAACAAAAGTAAAAACAAAAAAGATTTCTTCCCCCCAAAAAAAAAAAGTTAAAAATTTCTAGAAAAAAGTGGAACATTTCTCAAAAAGTAAAAAAAAAAAATAATAATAATAATAATAAATTGGTTTTAAAAAAAAATTACTAAAAAAAAAAAGAAAGTAGTAAAAAATTTCTCAAAAAGTTAAAAAAAAAAAAAAATATCTAGAAGAAATTGGTAAAAATTACTAAAAATTGGTCAAATTTGTGAAACATAAAATAAAATTCATAAAAAGAAAGTAAAAGAAAAATCAATAAGAAAAAAAAAGTGGTAAAATTTTCTCAAAAAAGAGTAAAAAGGTAAAATCTGACATCACTTCCTGTTTCCTCCGTTCAGACGGCGAGCGCCGTGAGTCCGGGAGCTCGCGTCATCAACAGCGTCCTGGAGGGAGACGTCACCGTGGCGACGGGAGCGGTGGTGCAGCACTGCCACCTGCAGGTGAGGAGCGGTGACATCACTGGTGACATCATCACACAGCTTCAGGGTCGTTGTTGGTGTTCATAGATATATACTGACTAGATGGCGCCTTCTGCTTCTCAGCGTACGTCAACACGGCGGCCATCTTGGTCCGTGGTTTCTGACCATAGACATATAAACGTCTGACCAGCAGTCAGACCCTTGTAGAACACATTTCAGTGTATTTATGCATGTGGGTGTGTGTCTGAGTATCTAAGTGTATAATATTTTTTTGTTGTTGTATCATAAATATCTGTCTGACATTTATAATAAACCAAACGGCTTGAAAATCAGTTGAATATTCGGTGAGTTATGGTGATTTTAATGGTTGATAGACGTCTGTAGACACGGCTTCCCCCGAACCAAGATGGCCGCCGCGTTGACGTATTCCACTCAATAGAGCTGCCTGGGAACGCAGCATCTAGTCAGTATATCTATGGTTGTAGTAATGACCTCTGACCTCTGACCTCTGACCTCTAGGGGCCGCTGCTCGTCCCCTCAGGCTGTTTACTCTCCGGCCTGCGGCCCTCGGCCAATCAGAGCCTCAGGACGCTGAGCCTGGCCGATGACATCATCATCCAGGGACACAGCATCGAGCTGGGAGCGTTGAAGCTGAACGTGTTCACGGTGACGGGAGCTCACGACCAGCTGGAGGTGAAATACTCATAGATTATATAGATTAAATAAATATTCTAGGCCTGTAACGATGCACCAAAGTCACGATTCGATTCGTATCTCGATTTCTGACCCACGGTTCGATACACGATTTGATTCAATTCTAATTTTTTAAGGTTAAAAAAAGAAGAGATTTTGGTAGCAAAAACTGGATTAGCCTATTTATTATAACAAATATATAACAATAACAATTGACCTATGGCTAAGCCACGCCCCCAAACACGATGAGCCAATCACAGTGCACATAGCTAGCCCATACACTGGGACATTCTCTGCTTCCACGTCCATTGAAATGCATTGCAGTTAGTCAGTTTTCATTCGTTTTTATATGTTTTTTCTTGACATTTTAAGTTTTAAATGGTCAAACGGTGTTCATGGGGTACATGCAACTCTGACACTAGGTATCCTGAGAGGCCACGGGGGGGATTTTTTTTACCTTTTCCCAAGCCACATCTCAACCGAGAGAAGTGTCTGCTCTGGATAAAGTTATGCAGTAGACCACAACACCAACTAAACCTGGATAAACTGAACAAGGATGTCTACATCTGTTCTAAGTTAAGTCAACAACGTATTTGAGGCAACATATTGTCAGAGATGTTTAGATGTTAGCCAGTATCACAACTAAGCATAAAGCCCGCTAGCTTAATGCTAACGTATAATGTAAAACTCCATAGACAGGCTAACAGAAATTAGCCCGTCCCTATCGACAGCCATAGCGGTAAAGCTAAGTGAAGTCTTGGTGACTTCCAGATGATATTTAATCTTTCTGTCTCCAAAAATCATCAATTGCCTCCTGTGAAATGTCTCTACTGTGACAGCTGTTGCCATAGCAACTGTCACCGAATGTTGACTGTTTGTCCCAGTGAGTGGAGGGGGCGGGGCTTAGCCAGAGGTCAATTATAACTTCACCCAACATTAGCCAACCAAAATCTCATTGGTCGATTGGTCACAGAAAAAAAATTTGAAAAGGGCCAGATACAGGAAGTCGTGACAATCACTCACTGACGCTGTCAGTTTTTTTGTTGTTGTTGTGTTTTTTTGTTTTTTTTTACATGGCACGGCCGGTCCGGTCCTTACTTTTTTTCCCTTGTCAAGAGCGACTTTTTCCGATGTTGACTCCCAAGTGGAAGCACGTATCACGGGGGGGTCGCGAGCCCTAATTATAATAATAATAATAAATTAAAAACAAAGAAACTATTTTCTTTTCTCGAACAAAATACTGTTAAAAAAAATAAACAGAACTTACAGTAACTCCATTTTGGAGACTATTTAGAAAGGTGATGATAATTCTAGGGGCCCAGCGCCCAGTGGGGCCCATAAAAAACCCCAGTAGTCTAATCTTTGTATGACTGATTTATTCTGCGTAAGACCCTGACTAATACTCATAGTACACTGTAAAAACTCAACATCTTTCCAAGAATATTTGTCTTATTTCTTGTCCAAATGTCTCATTTCTAGTCAAAACTAATCTCTTTCCACTTAAAATAAGACTCATTACCTAAAAATTTACTTGTTTTTAGATAATTTTCACTTAAATTCACAATAAATACAAAAATCTGCCAGTGAAAGTAAGTTTTTTGTGCTTGTAATAAGGCAGAAAAACTTGCTCCACTATCAGATTTTTCTACTTATTCCAAGTGAAAATCTGCTTGAAAGAAGTAAAAAGTGTCTAAAGACAAGCCGCTTTTAATATGATGAGTCTTATTTTAAGTAGAATGAGATTTGTTTTGACTAGAAATGACATTTTGACTAGAAATAAGACAAATATTTTTGCTAAGATACTTGAGTTTTTGCAGTGTAATGCTGCATTAGCATCAAAACAAAGAAGGCTAAATAAAAAACGATAATACATACATAGTTAAGAAAAAAAAAGGAAAAGTTAGGGGGAGGGGCCCACTTTAGTATTCTTTAAGGGGGCCCAGAATTCCTAGCAACGGCCCTGAACACAGCCACGGAGCGTTGGAATGGGATGGGTGTGTCGCGGTTCTGCCGTTTCATTGATGACACAGGTTCGTGTCCTAGAGTGTCACGGTTTCGATTTCGACACGTGTATCGTTACAGGCCTAAAATATTACACAATAAACTACGACCAACGTCGTAACAGTCTCCTCCTCCTCAGGTCTCCTGTGATGACAGTAACTCCTCCTTCCTCAACCAGTCATGGAGTCTTTTCTACAGCAGGACGGGAATTCAGTAAGACTTTTATTTTGAAAACTTAAAGGATGAGAAAGTTAATATGGACGGAAAATAACAAAACTCTTCTTCCTCCTCCTCCTCCTCCTCCTCCTCCCTCTTCCTCTTCCTCCTTTCTCCTCCTCTTCCTCTACATCCTCCTTGCTCTTCCTCCTCCCCCTCTTCCTCCTCTTCTTCCTCCACCTCCTTCCTCCTCCTCCTCTTGTCCTCCTCCTCCTCCTCCTCCTCCTCCTCTCAGACCAGAGGAGCTGTGGATCAGAGGAGAGCGTCGCTGCCTCCTCTCAGCTCGTCTCTTCCCGGTGCTCCACCCTAGAGGAGGAGCAGTGGGTCTGGAGGAGGGGGTCGGCTGGCTGCTGGGTGGAGGAGGAGGAGGAGGAGGAGGAGGAGGAGCAGGAGGAGGCGGCGGCTGCCCTCAGAGGTGGAGGGAGGCGTGGAGGCTGTCCCTGAAGGAGGTGCTGTCCCTGACGCAGCAGGAGGAGGAGCTCCGGTGGAGGGAGGAGCTGCAGCTCCTGGCGGGGAGGAGGCGCGTGTCCGAGGCCCTGAGGAGGCGCTCCGACGCCGGGCTGCTGCCTTGCTTCAGGGCCGCGGTGCTGGGAGGCCAGCAGGAGGCGCTGCTGCAGACACTGGACAGCAGTGAGTCACACAAGAGTTCAGACGCTGGACATTCACTCGTTAGTTAGGGCCACGGGCCATCGCACCGGGCACTGGCCGGTTTTGATTATATATGAAAACGTGCGGTTCGATCGGGATCGGTGTGCTATTACTTTTCTCAACAGTTTGCGAATTTACGTCGCGAAAAACTGCGCAAAATTTTGCATTGAAGTCAATGGGACGGGCGGAAAAAAAAGAGCGAAAAAGACATCATTGGAGTTTAACAAACGTCTACTGCTCAGGCATACTTTCACCTAGAGACTCCATTTAAATTTTAAAGTCCCCCTCCCGCGACCCTTTTTGGTTATTTTAAAGCATTCTCTGTGATCTTTAAATTGTGAATATGAAGTTTTTAGCCCAAATCACAAAACCTGTTCCATTTCCCAGGGCTCTCCTTCTGCACAGCACCAGCAGCTCATTAGCAATGCACCTCTGGAGGGGGGGGCGGAGACTGCCCCGCCCAGCCACCTCCTCTCACCCCCTGCTCACTGACAGCTGGACATTGTACAATTACAGATTCAGCGCGTTTAGCGTAAAACTCCACACTGGGATTCGATCCCAGACTGGAACATAGTCCTTGCTCACAGTGCAAGCAAGTTCAAAATATTGAACTCAAGCGAATTACTCGCGCGAATGCCGCGAGTAAAGACAATTATACCAGCGAGCAAACTTGAGCGAGTAGAGCGAGGTGAATATTTTACTTGCGCCCGGTGTGAACGCACCGTAAGGATTCCAGTCATGTACCAGAGATATTTGATTGTTTTCTGAGTGTTTGTTGTGGTTGAAAGAATTGCCCCCAAGGGGTTAACGTTGTGGCTATCGCTAGCGCCGGGTAGCCATGGTAACTCTGGTTTGCCTGCATCAATTTTGCATTTTTTTTGCAACGATTTAGGGGTCAAAAATGGACGGAATTCTCCTTCAGGACAACGATTTAAGGGCCAAAAATGACCAGAATTCTCCTTTAACTCCTTCTTGTTCTTTCCTTCAGTTGCGGCGGGCAGCGGGGAGAAGGGGGCGGAGCTTGGAGCAGACCTGGGCGTGTCCGCTCGCTGTCTGTCGTGCATCGCCGACGTGCTGGTGCTGATGGCGGGGGGCCGCGGCGGGCTGCGTAGCGGACCGGCCGCCAACGAGGCGTGGAGCTCCGCCTACTCGCTGCTGGAGGGGGGCGACCTGAGGGGCGGGGTCGAGGCGCTGGCGGCGCAGCGAGCCCATTGGCTGAGCAGACCGGACCTGCTGGTGCGGGCGGCGCGGCACTACGAGGGCGCCGGACAGGTGCTGCTGCGCCGCGCCGTGATGTCATCGCAGAGGTTCATCTCCATTGGTCAGGGGGAAGCCCCGCCCCTCGGCCAGTGGCAGGAAGTGGAGTGTCCGGCCAGACTCGACCTGGCAGGTGATTCCACAGGAAGATTCTCAGTCCGGGTGGGAGAAAAAATCCATTCACATAAGAATTGTTCCCTCTCAGGTGTTTTACTGCTCCACCTTTTTGCTCAGAAGACAAAAAAAGTTGCACTCAAATATCCCCGACTAGTTTACTGTTCATTTCAGAGGAGAAAGTGTGGAGTGGACAATGTTTCCATCCCTCTATTTCATTGTTTGGAGCCCATTGGCAAAACATAACAGTTACAATTTTGCAAGCTCTCACTCACTCACACTCACACAGACACACACACACACTGTGGTCTGTAGTGCAACTACGATTTAAGTTTTTGCTTGAGAATTATTATTACTGTTCATATCAAGAATGCTTCAGTGCCAAGAGTTGATGACACCAACTTGATGTTAGTTAGTTTTTGACATAATTGTTCATATGGCAAAAAATGCAAACTCTATTTTGCCAAAACAATATTGTGTTATCTTATATTTTGTTATCATGAACTGTTACTGACCTAGATATGGGGTAACCAAGGTAATGGGTAATGTTGTCAAAATAATCTGTTATTAATCATTATAGTAATAGCCAATTGTATTGATATTTGGAGTTGTAGAGGTGAGGCCACAGCACCAGCATGTGGATGTACTGTGTGTTCGCTTAAGCTGTCGATCAAAGTCGCTCAAGCAGGTCATCAGGGGAGTTGAATTTCTGTTCAGGAGTTTTGAAAATTAGGGGGAACATTGCACAAATGTATTGCGATATTTTTTTTTGACGATTTTTAAATCAATTTTTTTTTTAGATTTAAAAAAATATATATTGTGCAATGTGCATTTGATCGCCTTTTTTACATACAGAGAGTCCAGGTTTTGAAAAGGTTTTAAGTTCACTTTATAATGGAGTATGTTAGTTTATAGGCTCCTACAGTGTTTGTGTGCAGATAAATGTTAAAAAGCAGCAGTTTACCTCCGTCTATATCTAATTTTGTCAGAAAGGTTTCAGAAGCCTGTTCTTTCTATACTATTTTATTTTTGCCTCTTTTATGCAGTCCAGGCTTTTGAAAAGAAAGTAAACATATATATTGCTGCTGAATAAATCTTAAAAACTGACTTACATGTGATGTGCATTTTTGGGGGTAATATAGTTCCTGTAATAGTCTGTGGACAATCATAATCATTCACTGCTGTTAAAGACTAAAAATCCAGAAAATCTGCAATATCGTAGAATCGCAATTTAAATTGAAGTGGCATCCAAAAATTCATAGAAGAATCGAATCGGGAGAAAAGCGTATTGTCCCAGCCCTAATCCTCAGTGACCTTTGACCTGTGATGTCATGGTGTGTTTCAGGCGGGTGGAGCGACACGCCGCCCATCGCCTTCGAACACGGCGGCTCGGTGACCAACGCCGCGGTCCGGGTCGACGGGAAGCGTCCGATCGGAGCGAGAGCCCGACGCATCGCGGAGCCCCGCCTCCTGCTGGTCGGCCACACCGGGGGGAGGGACAGCGGCGTTGCCATGGAGACGGCGTGCGACAGTCTGGACGACCTGAGGGACTACTCTCAGCCGCACGCACCCGGTACGAGACGGACTGTTATCACTGTTTATGTTTTCAAAATAAAAGTCTTGTACTTCTTCTTATACACTGCTCAAAAAAATAAAGGGAACACTGAAACAACACATCTTAGGTCTCAATTAATGAAAAATTGCAGTTTAAAATCGTTATTCAATATATAGTAGAGTGTTGAGAACAAAATAACATAAAAATGATCAATGTAAATCAAAATTATCATCCCAGGTTGATTTCACACAGGTGTGATATACTTGGAGTTAGAATGTGGTGTTTAAGTGTTCCCTTTATTTTTTTGAGCAGTGTATATAGTATATAGTATATGTGTATCGAGTTAAATTAAGTTGTAGAACTGTGTTTTTTTACTTGAAGAAATATGTTTTTTGTTTCTGAAGCATGGTGTATTTATTCGATAGGTGCATTTCTTATTTGTGAAACAAAATGCATTAGTTTGTGAATTATGTTTTGTATTTGCAAAACACACAGAGTTTGTTTGTGAATCGTTGGGCGTGAGTTTAGAGTTTAGAGTTTATTTATTTAGCACACATTTAAATTCAATGGTGCAAGGAGGGAACGAAGCCGGTTGGCTCGTACATAAGTTCCACCCCTATAACAAATTACAACAAGACAAATTTCAATGGCTAACAAATAAACATAGAGAAAAGGAGATATAAAGTGCATAGATAATCAACGTTATATGAGCAAAATGAACAGAAATGAGAAAAAATAGTAAACATGCTTTGTGGGTTTGTGGAGTTTTGGCAGTAATTTAACTCCATATATGTGTGTGTGTGTGTGTGTGTGTGTGTGTGTGTGTGTGTGTGTGTGTGTGTGTGTGTGTTCCAGGAGCGCTCCTGAAGGCCGTGTGTGTGTGCAGCGGCCTGGTGTCCCTCTCCTCCCAGCATCCTTTGGGGCAGCAGCTGATGGAGCGGTGGGGAGGGGGGGTGGAGCTCCACAGCTGGTCGGTGCTGCCCACTGGATCTGGACTGGGTGAGAATAGAAAAGGCACCGAGGCTCTGACCTCTACAGCTGCGCGTTTCTTCTTCTTATTCATCTTCCGTACCAAATTTCAGTTTGTAACTTCCTATAGTTTTGAGAGGACCCAGAAAAATTATATATCAGAACATGCAGGTCGATTGGGATCAGTGTGCTATTTCTTTTCTCTACGGGTACGAATATTTCCCGCAATTCAAGTTCTGAAGATTTTCTCAGAGAATGAATGGGAAGAGGTACAACAAATTATTGGACTTTTTCAGAAGTCTACTACTCACGCATACTTTTACCTAGAGACTCCATTTAAACTGTAAAATGTAGACACAAGTCTTGTCTATTGGTGTGTTAATCCATGTTTCGATAGGTATTATACTTTTTGATCAATCACTGTTCAATGACCATGATCATTTTAGGAGACATGTTGAGATTATAATGGATGTGTATTGGGCGGAATGTTCGTGTCAGCTAGTAGGAGAAGTTGTCTGAAATTGTCTGAAACCTTTCTCTTTCCACGCTGCTCACGGCCACAATGTACACTCTACACACATGATTTCTTCCACAGTTGTAGACAAACTTGTCCTCTCTCTAACAATGTGTTCAACAAAGCAGAGAGACTTAAAGAATTTAAACTGTGAGCCTCTGAGTGCGACCATGTCTCTCTCTGCTCCTCATTGACTCTAATACAAAGATTTTCTGAGAGAAGCAGAAGGAACTCCTGTTTTAAGCTCGCAAGTGTTTCCAAATTATTTACTGTAAAAACACCAAAATCCTGTGTCTGTCTGATCAGCTCTGTCTTGACCTTAAGATCGTGGGTTTGATTCCCATGTTGTTGACAGAGATAGCACCCTCCGTGAAATGTTCTAGTTGTTGTTACTGTAGTTTCTTGTTGTGGCTGTTGTGATTTTAATCTTGTTCATATTTAATCATCCTTCTTTACTGTGTTTCTTCTCCTGTTGTTGTTGTTGTTGTGTTGCAGGGACCAGCAGCATCCTGGCGGGGGCGCTGTTGGCTGCAGTCTACAGGTGCACAGGTCGCACCTACAACACAGACTCACTGATCCACGCCATCCTCTACCTGGAGCAGATCCTCACCACAGGTGTGTGAGTCTGGACTTGGTTGGACTGGGTTGGGTTCGACTGGGTTGGGTTGGACTTAGTTGGGTTGGGTTGGACTTGGTTGGACTGGGTTGGACTGGGTTAGGTTGGTTGGACTTGGTTGGGTTGGGTTGGGTTGGACTGGGTTGGGTTGGACTTGGTTGGGTTGGGTTGGACTTGGTAGGACTTGGTTGGGTTGGACTTGGTTGGGTTGGGTTGGACTTGGTTGGGTTGGACTGGGTTGGACTTGGTTGGACTGGGTTGGGTTGGACTTAGTTGGGTTGGACTTGGTTGGGTTGGGTTGGACTTGGTTGGGTTGGACTTGGTTGGACTGGGTTGGACTGGGTTGGACTGGGTTGGACTTTGTTGGGTTGGACTTGGATGGGTTGGGTTGGGTTGGGTTGGGTTGGACTTGGTTGGGTTGGACTGGGTTGGACTTGGTTGGGTTGGGTTGGGTTGGGTTGGGTTGGACTTGGTTGGGTTGGGTTGGGTTGGACTTGGTTGGGTTGGTTTGGACTTGGTTGGGTTGGTTTGGACTTGGTTGGGTTGGGTTGGGTTGGGTTGGACTTGGTTGGGTTGGTTTGGACTTGGTTGAGTTGGGTTGGGTTGGACTTGGTTGGGTTGGTTTGGACTTGGTTGGGTTGGTTTGGACTTGTTGGACTTGGTTGGGTTGGGTTGGACTTTGTTGGGTTGGACTTGGTTGGGTTGGGTTGGACTTGGTTGGGTTGGGTTGGGTTGGACTTGGTTGGGATGGGTTGGACCTGGTTGGGTTGGGTTGGGTTGGACTTGGTTGGGTTGGTTTGGACTTGATTGGGTTGGGTTGGGTTGGGTTGGGTTGGGTTGGGTTGGACTTGGTTGGGTTGAACTTGGTTGGGTTGGTTTGGACTTGGTTGGACTTGGTTGGGTTGGGTTGGACTTTGTTGGGATGGGTTGGACTTGGTTGGGTTGGGTTGGACTTGGTTGGGATGGACTTGGTTGGGTTGGGATGGACTTGGTTGGACTGGACTTAGTTGGCCTGAGCTGGACTAGACCAGGTTCTGTGTTGCCTCTCTGTCTGGACTGAACCTCTCCCCCCGTGTGCAGGTGGGGGCTGGCAGGACCAGGTGGGGGGTCTGGTGGGTGGAGTCAAGGTGGGCCGGTCCCGAGCCTCGCTCCCTCTGCAGGTGGAGGTGGAGCGTCTCCGTCCTCCTCAGGACTTCCTGGTCTCTCTGGACCAGCACCTCCTGCTGGTCTACACCGGGAAGACGCGTCTGGCCCGCAACCTGCTGCAGGTCAGTGTCCTGTCTCCGTTTCCATGGCGTCGATGATGTAATGGTGATGTAATCTTGCAGTCAGGAAGAAGGTACAGAAGCATCAAAGCAAGAACCACTCACCTGTTGAACAGCTTCTTCCCCACAGTGATCAGACTCCTTAACAAAAGAATGTGAATTAACTGATTTTTTAGAGTGTTTATCTAATGATAACTTTTATTCTCTTTTATTTATGATCATTCATTTTATATGTTGTTTTTAATTACACATGTTTTACTTATTTATTGTTGAAATTAATGCACTGGACTTGATCTCGAACGGTGGATGTGTGAAACATAATTTCGTTTTTATGTGACGCATAAGAATGACAAATAAAACCTATCCTATCCTATGTAATGATGATGCAATGATGATGCAATGGTGATGTAATGATGATGTAATGATGATGCAATGATGATGTAATGGTGATGTAATGATGATGTAATGATGATGCAATGGTGATGTAATGATGATGTAATGATGATGGTTGTGTTTAGGACGTGGTCCGGAGCTGGTACAGCCGTCTTCCCTCCATGGTCCAGAACGCTCAGCAGCTGGTCGCCACGGCAGAGGAGTGCGCTAGAGCGTGTTCACAGGGTGAGACACGACACACACACCTACACACACCTACACACACCTGTCCACTCCTACACACACCTACACACACCTGTCCACTCCTACACACACCTACACACACCTATACACACCTACACACACCTACACACACCTACACACACCTACACACACCTACACACACCTACACACACCTACACACACCTACACACACCTACACACACCTACACACACCTACACACACCTACACACACCTACACACACCTACACACACCTGTCCACTAGGGCTGTGGTTCTCTGGACTTGCAACAGATACTTAAAACTATAAATTATCATTTGACTGAGTGACCTTTACAGACATAATTATCATTTTACTAAAAGACTGACCGGAGCCATCAGGCCAAGCTGAGCTAAGGCATTTTTCCCAATTTTATTTTATTTTATTTTTTTAATTCATGTTTTTTTTTATTGATTCCTATTCAACATTTTACATATACAATTTTCCAACAGTATGAAACATTCCTATACTTCTCCACCAGGGAGCAGAGACACAGATAGACAGACATTCTCAAAGAAAGTTACAATAGAGTAAATGTGAAGAAAAACAAAAAGGAATTCTAATCCCATATGTTTTAAATTAAATTAAATTAAATTAACATTCGCAGATTTGATTCTTGTGTCGGACGTCTTAGTTTGGCCAATCAGTGGCCGGCAGTCCGCTGATGTCACATTTGGTTGGGTTGGGTTGGACTGAGCTGGACTAGACCAGGTTCTCTGTTGCCTGTCTGTCTGGACTGAACCTCTCCTCCATATGTTTTAATGAGAGTTTGTTCATATTTTAATAAGAAGCCACATTCTGATGGTTTTGATTCACTCTCCTTTTGTCTTTTTAAAGACAAACTCAAAGCTCCCTGTGTTTGTTTCAGTGGACAGTCTCCATTAATTTCTTAACTGGGCTTTTATTGTAAAGTCTCCAACAGGAAGATGGTGTCAAACAAAAAAAAGTGCAATGTTCAGTGTAAAGCGACTTTTGAAATCACATATTTGCCCTTAGAACCGTTAATAAATGTGCAATGATGCAATTAAAAAGGCTATTTTTTTATTTCAGTCAAATTGGTTTGGGACTTTTTTGCCCCCCACATCTCACATCTGGGAAGTGCAGGGGGGCAAAGGGTTCCTCAGGGTTTCTCCTGTGCCCCGAAAAGGTTGATAAACACTGCACTATGGGGTGGTGAAATAAATCGATTATTGATTATTAGCAAATATTGTTTGGACGATTATGAATCGATTATTAAATTTCCAAAAAAAAACAAGTTACGTCTACACTATAAAAATTAAAAGCGCAGTGAGGTCTAACACAATAAAAGACTAGTTCAGTAATTGGGCAGCCGACTGTTTTTTACTGGTGCAATGAGTTTGTGGTGTTTTAGTTTACTGTCACAGTCAAATGTGAGATCAATAATCTGCAGTAATTGAATATGGTATGGCTGATGGTTGGTCCAGGCTCTCTGTCGGGTCTGGGCCGCTGTCTGGAGCGCTCGTGGCAGCAGAAGAAGCTGATGGCGCCGGGCTGCGAGCCGGCCTCGGTGCGGACCATGATGGAGGCTCTGAGGCCGCTGGTCCTGGGTCAGAGTCTGGCCGGCGCCGGGGGGGGCGGCTTCCTCTACCTGCTGACCCGGGAACCACGGCAACGGGAGGCGGTGCTGCACGTCCTCAACAACACACCGGTACGTAGCCTACTGCAGGGCCGGGAATCAATGTTCCCTCTAATTTTCAAAACTCCTGAGCAGAAATTCAACTCCCCTGATGAGCTGCTGGTGCTATGGCCTCACCTCTACAACTCCACATATCAATACTATTGGCCTATTACTATTATGATTAATAACAGATTATTTTGACAACATTGCCTAGGCTGCTCCATATCTAGGTCAGTTATAGTTAATGACAACAAAATACAATATTGTTTTGGCAAAATAGAGTTTGCATTTATTGCCATATGAACTGAATTATGTCAAAAACTAACTAACATCAAGTTGGTGTCATCAACTCTTGGCACTGAAGCATTCTTGATATGAACAGTAATAATAATTCGCAAACAAAAACTTAAATCGTAGTTGCACTACAGACCACAGTGTGTGTGTGTGTCTGTGTGAGTGTGAGTGTGAGTGAGAGCTTGCAAAATTGAAACTGTTATGTTTTGCCAATGGGCTCCAAACAATGAAAGAGAGGGATGGAAACATTGTCCACTCCACACTTTCCCCTCTGAAATAAACAGTAAACTAGTCGGGGATATTTGAGTCTGCAACTTTTTTTGTCTTCTGGGCAAAGAGGTGGAGCAGTGAAACACCTGAGAGGGAACAGTGGTGGGAATCTTTTACTATTTCACGATTAGATTAGATTCTGATTTTTGGGGCTACGATTCGATCCAAAATGGATTTTCGATTCAAAACGATGTGATTTGTGCTTCAGTCTGTCGGTGTGAAAGGATCCTCATGATCTACTCCAGTCTGCTTTACAAGACAGAATGACTAAATAATAATAATAATACATTTTATTTATAACGCGCTTTTAATCAAATCAAATCAAATCAACTTTATATATATGGCACTTTTCATATGTTGTAACACAAAGTGCCTCACAGAGGATAAAAACAAAACAAAACAAAACAAAGACGCTTACATTAAAATAAGAAACAATGCAGCATAACAACACAATTAAAATACTGAAACAATGTGGAAGGTCTAAAAGAGATATGAGACAGGGTGGAGAGTCAGAGATGTATCATTTACAGATTAAAAGCCAGTTTGAAGAGGTTTTTAGGAGTGATTTGAAGATGTGAGGGTCTGTACAGTCTCTGATGGGCTGGGGGAGTGACTAAAGTGAAGACTAAAGTGTCTTTTTCACATTTATTGAGTTTTAAACATTTATCCATGCTTAGATGGAATTGTTGAAACTGTTGCATAAAAGCAATATCACATATTGTTTAAGTAACAAAATGAAAAGTGCCTCTTTATTTAAAACAAACAGTGCAGTTAAACAGCTGCCTTTTAAATTCTAAGGAAACGGAGGCTGACAGCAGCAGATTTGTTTCATTTTTTTATTTTTTTAAATCAATTTTGGGACATTTTATCATCATCATCATCATCATCATCATCATCATCAGCTGCTCTGCTCTGTTGTGGTTCTGTTTCAGGGTCTGGGAGACTTCAGTGTTCACACCGTAGAGCTGGACATGGACGGGATCACAGTCCTGCCACCGGCCTGAGGAACCTGGTTCCTGGTTCTTTCCTTGGTACCGAGTTGAGCCGATACTAAAATGTGACATCATCTGACCGCCGGCCACTGATTGGCCAGACTGAGACGTCCGACACAAGAATCAAACATGCAAATGTTAATTTAATTTAATTTAATTTAATTGAAGACAAGGCAAGGCAATTTTATTTGTATAGCCCATTTTTACCACCAGTTTGTCTCAAAGGGCTTTACATCCCATAATAACAACATCCTCTGTCCTTAGACCCTCACATCCACTGAGGAAAAACTCCATAGAAAAAAGCCCCTAAGTACTTTAATTGCAGTAGAAGACTCTGCTGATCGGCGGGCGCTAACCCTGGGCGGAGGGATACGTGAGTTGGTTCAGTCCAAATAAAAACTGTGTTTTTCCTGCACTTTGAAGGTCTGGAAAAAATTATATTATAGTGAACAATGAAAATGTGTATTTTTTTTCAGGTAAAACCTCTTTTAGGCCGTGAAAATAGGCCGTTTCTTTGGGTCTGTTCACAACACTGTATGTTGTAAATCTCTGGGCAGGGCTATTATGGGCTGGCGTTGCTAACGGGAGGAGTGCAGAGAGTCTTCTACTGCAATTAAAGTACTTAGGGGCTATTTGGAGATCATACAACCACACTTTATGATACTATCCCTATAAGGGAAATGCTGGATGCGCTGGATGATAAGTTTGGTTTTTATCAGACCCGTAGCTATAATATTCCCAGTGAGGAATGGATTTCCAACTGGCCAGCTGTCATATGGTCCGACATTAGCAGTTTTCTCATAGAGAAGCCCAGTGTTCAATATAAACGATGATTTGCGTGCATAATATAGCCTAAGTCTGTATGTGCAAAACTTTTAAATTTTTTTTAATTTTATATTATTTGTAGTTTTATGGTTGAGAGACGGTCAAGTATGTGACCATCTGTTCTGAAACTGTAATGAAGGTATTTTATTGTATGCACTGTAATATATTGTATTGTATACTATACTTTATAAGTACTGTAGGCATAGTACTGTTTTGTGTTTGTTTCTTTTTTAATGCATTTTTAATTATTGTAGTGCTCAAGTCACCTGCCCCAGAGACGACGGTGGCGAAATTGGAGAAATTTAGTGTTGACCGCCGCCACTAACTTCTCTATGTCAGAATGTTACCAATTATTTAGAGATTTGAGACTAATTACAACTATAAAATACCACTTACCAAGTGTTAACATTTTTAAGACGTTTGAAACATTGATTTAAGACATTTTAATGCCAATTAAGGCCTTGTTTTTAGATGAATGAATTCAATGCCTTTTAAGACTTTTTAAGGACCCGTAAGAACCCTGGTATTTTTAAACCAATAAATTCAAATTCAAATTCAAAAATTATGACACCGGTGCTGCACAGACTCTCACCGCCTTTAGGACCTTCGGGACACCAATCCGCCCTTTCAACGGCCTGGAGCCATAATCTACTTCTTTTTCTGGCAAACAGATGAGATCCCCTCGGTTTATTCTACAGTTTCCCTCCGTCCTTTTGCCAGTTTGTGCAGTTAACACCACAACAACTCCCTGTCCTTTTCGTTTTCTGCTTGACTCCACTTGTAAACAATGAGAAATGTCCGGCTTTCTGCCGTCTGGCTGCACGTTGCACAGAAACCCGTCTATTGATGATTGATTATTTAATGTCAGAAGAGTTTATTTTCATATCAACACACTGAATGTAACTTGTTATTTCTTTTATTTTTGATCTGATGAATTAGTGAATGTACAAAATGTGAAAATAAAGAACAGAAAGCTGAGTCGTGGTGGAGCTTCATTTGGCGGCCACCACAGACAGCTGGTCTCTGATCCGTCCCAGTCCGTCCAGGATGGTGTCCAGAGACTCCCGGCTCAGCTCCACCGTCACCGTGGAGACGGACTCGCTGCCTGGCGACGGACACGGGTCCTCCATCTGAAACCAGAAGGTCAGGTGATCAGAGCAGATCATGTGACACACACACAGTCCAGCAGCCAATCAGCAGAGAGAATGAAAACTATAGAATCATTTGTTTTGTCTAATTTACACTAGCAGGTGTTTTATTTCACTCAAAATTGAAATTTCTGGGAGAAGTTTCAGAGTCCTCCGTGGCTTCTCTGAGTTACAGCGTGCAGCACTGCATGTCCGTCTGGTATTGAAGCCCCAACATGAGAAATTGTTACGAAAAAAATTAAATGAGTCTATATTTTAAGCTTGTTTGTAGCGGAAGCTCCTCTTCCTGGTCCGTCCAAATCTCAGGAGCTTCTGCTACAAACAAGCTTAAAATACAGACTCATTTAATTTTTTTCAGGGCAATTTCGCATTTCTGGGCTTCAATACAAGACGGACATTACAGACGAGCAGCATGGAGGTATTTGGATGTTTTTTGGTGTGTCTTTTTGTTACGAAGACAGTTGGTATCCATTTGCAACCGTCATATGGACATGCACTGCTACGCCGAGACCCCCTGTAACTCAGAGAAGCCACGGAGGACTCTGAAACTTCTCCCAGCCCTTAGTCCACATGAGGGGGAGGAGATAATGAGTGCAATTTCAATTTTGGATGAACTATTCTTTTAATATGTCTATTTGACTGATGTGATATTGAGAATATGATCTGTGTTTTTTCTTCTTCTTTTGGGTGTGAGGTTCTGTACGGTGTCGGTGACCCACCTGCAGCTGGACCAGGCAGGTCGGGACGGACAGACGACTGACCGAGTCTGAGCTGGTCACCATGTCCACTCTCCAGTCCAGATCCTTCAGCTGAGGCAGAGAGACTGCACACACACACACACACACACACACACACACACACACAGTTCAGAGCATTAACACACACACACACCAGTAGACACAGTAGAAGATGAATGAGTGTGAGCTCTACTCACTCTGGTCACTGGCAGCTTCCGTCCTCCATGTTGGACTGAAACACAGGAAGTGATGTCATCAGTATCATCCTTTAACACATTTCTTTCTTTAGCTTTTCCTGGTTTGATCTGAGTTCTTCCTCTGTTTCTCTACAGCGTGGGTACTTTGATTTGATCCCCCGTGGTTTTATTTTCTTGTTTTAACTTCACTGTGCGTTCACACCAAAAGCTTCCAAAGCGTCAAAAACGCTCAAGGGTGGGCGTCAGACAAGACAGCTCCCAAACCGCTTTGGCCGCTCGTCACGTGACTGACGTCCAAGTTTGATCGCGCTGGTCATTGGGGAGCAGAAGGACTCTATCTCTATTCTGACTGGTTGCCACCGAACCGCGTCATAGCTAATTACCCTAAAGTTAACCAGGGCTCAACTTCTCCTCTGGTGACGCTTTGGAAGCTTTGGAAGCGTAGCGACGGCTGTTGACGCTTTGGTCGCTCAGTGTTGGCGGGCTCTCATTGAAAATGAATTGACTTCCGGCGTTTTGACGCTTTGGAAGCTTTTGGTGTGAACGCACAGTTACACCTCATTTCTTTTCTGTTAAGCACTTTGTACTTTAGTTTGACAAGTGCTCTATAAATGAAGGAATTATAAAGTTAGTGTTGATCTTGGTGTGTGTGGTTGTGTGTAGTTGTGGTTGTGTGTGTGTCTGTGTGTATCAGAGGGAATCGAACCTGTTCTCCAGCAGGATCTTGGTGAGCAGGTTCTTGAGGCTGGAGTGGAAGGATTCAGGGAAGAGGTTGAGGATCTGGTCTGGAGAGCTGAGGTTGTAGAAGAGGACGTGATTGGACAGGAGGTGGAGAGACTGGACCAGCTGCACACACACACACACACACACACACACACACACACACACACACACACACACACACACACACACACACACACACACACACACACACACACACACACACACACACACACACACACACACACACAGGTTAAACTGGGTAAAGATCCTCCACTACTATACAGATGTTGATTTTATCTACTGTATTTATTATGTTTTATTGTGTTTTTATCCTCAGTATTTTTACCTTTTTTAGTGTTTTATAGTTTTTATTTTACTGTAAAACACTTTGGAAACCTTTGTGTTTATTTAAATGTTAAATGCTTTATAAAGAAAATGGATTGGATAAATAAATGGATACACACATGTTGCTCCACTACTTAGAATATTTCTATTTCCCTTGAAGTTTTATGTTGAGTTGGAAAAACTTCAGTGTGTTGCAAATGTTAGATACTGTAACAGATTTGGTTGGAATGCCCTTTAGTGGACGCAGGACGTAATAATAAAGCTAGTACAGGTGTAGCTATATGATGAGTTTAAAAAAATAAAATAAAAAACATTAAAAATGTGAATATAATTAGAATATTTAACATAAGAAGCTTTAGAAACTCTGATCTGATTTGGGGGGAAACTAGTCAGGTCTGTACTGCAGTCTGGACAAGGACTCTGTCTCTCTGTCTGTCTCCATGACACCAACCTGTGCAGCCTGTCTGTCTGTCTCTCTACCTGTCTGTCTCACTGACCTGTGCAGCCTGTCCAGCTGGGATGTTGAGCGTAGCTGCAGCCTGTCTGTCTGTCTGTCTGTCTACCTGTCTGTCTCTGTAACTGACCTGTGCAGCCTGTCCAGCTGGGATGTTGAGCGTAGCTGCAGCCTGTCTGTCTGTCTGTCTACCTGTCTGTCTCACCAACCTGTGCAGCCTGTCTGTCTGTCTGTCTACCTGTCTGTCTCACCAACCTGTGCAGCCTGTCTGTCTCTCTACCTGTCTGTCTCACTGACCTGTGCAGCCTGTCTGTCTCTCTACCTGTCTGTCTCACCAACCTGTGCAGCCTGTCCAGCTGGGATGTTGAGCGTAGCTGCAGCCTGCCTGTCTGTCTGTCTACCTGTCTGTCTCACCGACCTGTGCAGCCTGTCCAGCTGGGATGTTGAGCGTAGCTGCAGTCGTCTCACTGAGCCGTGGACTCGGAGCTCTGTGACTCTGGACACAGACGTCTCTCACTGCTTCTTTAGACGGAGCCTGAGGAGACAGCAGCTGACCGTCAACAACAACAACAACAACAACAACAACAACAACAACCTCTGACATGTTCCCAGCTAGTTTAGTTTAAACTAAACTAAACTACAGTTTGTACTGAGACTGCATGGTTTTGTTTCCCTCTTTCCTGTTCTGACTACATGTCATCAGGTTATTTATTCAATTAAAGTCCCTGGAAAGTGAAATTGGAGTTTTGTTTCAAAATATATTAAAAGTGTTCGAAATGTATTGATAAAAACATGCAAAAAGACTCATTTCTGTACAGTGCTTAATTTTAGAGGTTTGGGTTTCACAGTTTCACTCTGCTTCAGTGGTCTTTGTTTTTAAGGGCAGGCTTACAGAGGGGGACGCCGTGACGGCTTCTGTGCCTGCAGCAGACATCCAGAGCTGCGAGAACTGCCTCATTTAGTCATGATTTTAAAACCTAATTTCACCTACTAAACAAATTTTTCTAGCATCCAAAATTGGCAGGATGGTTAATAGGACATACTGTATGTCTGGGATGTGATTAACTCAGAAGACGAATCCAGTGTCACTTTTCAGGGACTTTAAGTTTATGAAATGAAAAATGAACAATGAAAAATGCTACTGCTACTGTTACTGTTACTACTACTGCCCAGGGCTCCAGTCTGCCCCTAAATGAGACATTTTGCCCCTAAAATGTGACACAGTGCAACATCTACTTGTCCACAACATCTACAACCAGTAAATTTACCTTCTTTTTTTTCTTTTTTCTTTTTTTACATTGGTAAAAGGTGGAAGAAGCGACTCATAAATCTGGACTCTGTCATTACAGGTGACAGGTCAGTGTGTGTGTGAGGATCATAGATAGATAGATAGATAGATAGATAGATAAATAGATAGATAGATAGATAGATAGATAGATAGATAGATAGATAGATACTTTATTCATCCCTAAAGGTAAAGTAGTAGTAGTAAACTTTATTGACACATCACACTGTGTAACTGTCAATCACACGGGGAACGAAATTACATTTCCCCAAACTCCAAATATGCAAATTAACATTCAACCCATTTAGGCTACCACACATGTATATAACATAAAAATGAACACAGACATCAATGATATTAAAAACAAGCACAGATATGCAGACAGACAGACAGACAGTGGCCTATGATATTGTGATGTAATAATAAAGTGCAATGTGAAAAGTGCAGAAGCAGCAAGGACATGTGTATGTTATGTATATGTATGTTCATGTTCATGGATATAAAGCTCCATGCATGAAAAGGAAATGTGAATATTTGTTTTGCTGTGCTCCTAGTGAAACTAACTGAGCATCAGTTTAGTTTTTATCTTCCTGGCTCGTTGTTGTAATCTAAAGAGACTGAACAGGGTCTAGCAGACTGACTGACAGCACAGACGCTACCAGAGCAGCCAATCAGATGCTAACAGCAACTGTTATCAGCTGCTGTGACGTCATCAGAAAGCAGGGATGACGCATCACGGATCGATACATCATCTATAAAACACGGAACTGATCGATCGATACCTTTAGAAGAAGCTGTAAGTTGGTGAAATCTTCGCTGGAGACGGAGGCAGCCATGTTGTCATGTGACGTCTGCTGTCAGTCATGTGACAGAGAGAGGCCGCTACGGATTATGGGAAATGAAGTTTTTAGACGAACAACACCACCAACAAACATGAGGAAATGAGAAACTGACACAGAACACATAAGAAGTAAATCTGCTGAATCAAAAAGCTGTTTAAACTGTAAACATTTGAACTGTTTAATTTGTTCTTGTGAAAAACAATTTTTTCCTCTCTTCTTCATGAGACTTGATATTTATATTATTCCTCTACTAAAAATAAAAAGATAATTTGATATAAAATCTTAGTTTGGATTGAACAGAATAACACAACACAGAACCTGCTGATGGTTACACAAGCAGATACTGTTGTAGAACAATTTAATTATCTTAAAGTTGTTTAATTGTGACAGAGAGACATTCGCTTTTGCTTTAAAAAAAAACAAAAAACAGATGTCACTGCAGATGTGGTCTTGACTGGTCTTGAGAAAAAATCCTACTATTGACTTGTGTTTATGTCCTTTGAATCTATGTTATATAATATTCTATTTTGATTTATTTATTTTTGTCTGTTTGCTCTACAGTTGTTTGCTTTGTCTGTAAATGTTGTTACCTTTACTGATGCTGGATATGAGCTCCAACTCTCTGATGTATTATGGTATTGGATTCTTATTGTTAAGATAATTAAATCTGATCCATGGTAATACATACATAACATAGGCTACATTACATTTCAAAGCTGCTTTGTCACTTTTCCTCTCAGCAGATTGTTGATACTAAATCTAAACCCATAAATTGTAGAGTAGTAGAGTCATCGGTTTAATTTACTGTCATTGACATGAAAACACCATCTACCACCAAACAGTCATAACTACAAACAGTGATTAGTTTGTTATATGAGTCGGATTAAAAAACATGAAGTCAATCGATGTACTATACAAACACACACACACTGAGGGGAGGAGCAAGTCTTTAGTTGGTGTCTTTGTTACTGTTGTTATGTCAGACCTGTTTCAAGGGAAACGGAGCAGCAGCAAAGTTTGATCTGAGCTGGTGAGTGTAAATACAACATTATTTTTTTAAAATTATTATTATTGTTTGACTGAAGAGTGAGAGTGAGTTTGTCAGAGTGAACTTGTGTCCACACAGAGACACTGAGAGGAGAGAAGGAAACAGAAACCAGAGTGTGTCGTAGTTGTTATTCTGATCTGAGGAACATGGAGGAGGTTTAAAGAATAAAGGAGCAGAGAGAGAACAGCTGCTCCACACAACTGTGGATTTTGATTACAGCTGAATTAACATGAACTTGATGCTCAGACTCAGACTCACTACTTTATCGTCCATTAACTGAGGTAACATAGATGAACTCGGATGCTCTGTTCATATTAGTGGTTTATAAGGTCTCTGGTCTGATTACCAGCTGACATTTTCTCTCTTTACTGTTTATATTCTCATCAGCTGATTGTTACATCATTTCCTGTTCCTGATTCTCTTGTTGCGCAGTTTATAATTCCCTGTCCTCTGATTGGCTCCTGTCCATCCTGGTGGACTTTCCTCCAGTTAAAACAATAAAAGTCATGAGAGAAGTGATATTTACAGTTGTTGCCTTTGTAACAGGGGTTATGCATAACATATAATCACACAAAATAGTTTTTTTTATCATATATTTGTTGTATATAATGACCAAGTCGTTGCCTGAACTCTCTCTCTTTCTTCTTACTCTGTGGGAGAGGTGAGGGTTTTATTTTGCTCCGGGTTCTTTTATGTTTTATTTGGCCTTCAGTTAATGTTTTGCATTAGAGGTTTCCACAGCGGTTACACCTGTAAAGTCATGTGAGCAGTGTTGAAGTCAGAGACTCAGTCCTTCACTGAAAAGGAGGGAGGGAGGGGCAAGTCAAAAGTGAAAGTGTTTGTGTTGTGGTTGTTTTTGTCAGACGCCATTTTTAATGAAACGGAGCAGCAACAAAGTTTGGTCTGAGCTGGTGAGTGTGAACACAACTTTATTATTATTATTATTAGAGTGTAAAGAGTGAGAGTGAGTTTGTCAGAGTGAACTTGTGTCCACTCAGAGACACTGAGAGGAAAGAAGGAAACAGAAACCAGAGTGTGTCGTAGTTAATATTCTGATATGAGGAACATGGAGGAGGTTTAAAGATTAAAGGAGCAGAGAGAGAACAGCTGCTCCACATTTTTCTAACATTGAACTGTGTGTTTGGGACTGAGCACCAAACTGGGGGGGGGGTTATATTTACCTCTGGATCCCAGGCCACACACCACAAACTGCTCTCAAATATCAAATCAAATCAAATCAAATGAACTTTATTTGTCCCGCAAGGGAAATTTGTCTCGGGCAAGTGGCGGCGTAACAACTGCTTTGTAAGGCTATATGCGATACATGCATACACAATACATACACTACAACAGTATGGCAAACATACCCAAGAAAAGAGAAAGAAAGAAAGTGCGGAGAGTGAAAATACTTATAATACAAGTTCATATAAAAACATACCAAAAACTAAACAAAAACAAGGGATGTTGATTTAAGCAGCAGGTGGACAGGCAAACCGGACGGTGATTGATGTGATTGACTGATTTTTTTTTTTTTTTGGATTATTATTGAATAAATGTAGTTTCATTCATAATGTTTAAATAGAGATACATGTCGTTTCTTTGGTTGTGTGAAGTCTTTAACAAAACAAAACAACAACATCAATCTGTGCCTACAACGTGAACTGGTTTACATCTTGACTCTGGGTTGACCTGATGATGCTTCTTCTTGTCTTGTGCATTCACAAAGTACAATAAATATAAAAATAGATAAATTGTACAAATAATGGCATGGTAACTTTTGCATGTTCAGTCAAAATAAAATGTATTATCGTTATTATTAATATTCAGTGTGTTGGAGTGTGTTGTGTGTTTTTACTGTATTTTACGTAAATCCAGAGGCACTTCTGAAATATTTTGGAGAGAGTGTGTGTGTGTGTGTGTGTGTGTGTGGGGGGGGGGGGGTTGTGTTGTTGTTTTTCTCCATTTTAAAGTAGACAGAGCAGCAGCTCACTTCCTGTTTCTGCTGCTGGTGATTTTCTGATCTGATGAACATGGAGGAGATTTAAAGATGGTGCTGATTAAAGAAGCAGAGAGAGAAAGAACAGTTCAACAATGAGCTGAGAGCTACAGACAGAGGAGGGAGGTTTGTCCAGTGTGTGTGTGTGTGTGTGTGTGTGTGTGTGTGTGTGTGTGTGTGTGTGTGTGTGCGCACGTGATTCCTGCTATTATATACTTGGGTGTCATGAACAGTTTGCTTACTCTTGTGTTTCCTGTTCTGTGTGTAGACTCAGGTAGGCGTTCATGTGTCACTGTTTAATTCAGCTTCAAACAACAAACACAGGATTACAGCTAAATGAATGTGAACTTCTTTTAAATAGCCAAAGGCTCTCTTCATATCAGTTGTTGGTCAGTTTCCCAGCGGACATTTTGTCTGTTTACATTCTTAAGTGCTGGTGAACGCCCTCTCAGTCTGTGTTTAGTGTTGAGCTGCTGAACGTCACTTCACTTCTTGTTTCTGCTGCTGTTGTTGCGCAGTTGATAATTCCCTGTCCTCTGATTGGCTCCTGTTCATCCTGGTGGATTTTCCTCCAGGTAAAACAATAAAGGTCATGAGAGAAGTGATATTTACAGTGGCTGCCTGTAAAATCATGTCAGCAGTGTTGAAGTGTTGCACCAATGTGCTTCAGACAAAATTAGTCAAAGTTTTAACAGGACACACACACACACACACACACACGCACACACACACACACACACACACACACACACACACACACACACACACACACACACACACAAAGAGATGGGGGGGGGGGACTGAAAGTGTTTAGTTTATGGCTTTGTTGTTGTTGTTGTTGTGTGAACTGGTTTACATCTTGACTCTGGGTTGACGTGTTGATGTGATGATGCTTTTTCTTGTCTTGTGCATTCATAAAGTTTGATAAATTGTGTCTATAATGCCATGTTTATTTTAATTAGGTAACTGATGCATGTTCAGTCAAAATACAATTTATCATAATTATTATTATTATTCAGTGTGTTGGACTTACATATTGTCTGTTCAGGGGCACACTCTTGTATGTGTTTCCTGTTTTAACTCTGTGTGTGTGTGTGTGTGTGTGTGTGTGTGTGTGTGTGTGTTATCCCACAGTGTTCCTAGTTTCTCTCAGACCATGTTGAGGTCAGATCAGAGTCTCCAGGACCCGCCTGTCCACCTCTGATCCACAAACCCACCTCCACTCTTCAGACCTGGACCTGGACCTTTAGACCCACAGTAAGTCCTTCTACAGACCTGTGAGACTTTAAACTACAGCTGTTTATATTGAGCTGCACATCTGTACAGTTTCCCTGCTCCTCTCTCTGTGTCCTCAGGTCGAGGTCAAAGACTAAAACACTGTCAGCTGAGTGTGAAGTGTTGTTGTTCTGTTTGTTTGTTTATTTGTTTATTATTAAGATCCCCATTAGCTGCAGCAAAGCCACAGCTATTCTTCCTGCGGTCCACCGTCCAACAGTATCAAATATACAGTTGAAAACACAAAACATAAACATTCTAAAAATTAAAAACAAAAAAACAAGTGAGCGATATGCTTCACCTAACAAAACAAAAACAGAGTGAGTGTTTACGTTTCTTAACTGTGCTTCATTCATTCTTCGTTATATTAATTGTTCACATACTAATCCTATTACCCACATTTCTACATATCATATATGTATACTGTACATCATTACACACATCATACTTGTATATACCTTCATTCTACAGAATATACATTATAATAACACATATCATATATCCATATATATAAATATACCATGTTGTCTTACTTTGATAAATGCTGTTTTATTAATATTTTGAATTTCTTTGTGTTCGTGATGAGTTTGATATTTTTCGGCAGTGAATTCCATTCTTTCATACCTCTATAGAGAACCGTACGCTTGATGGTGTTAGATCTTGCTTTAGGTAATGTAAAGTTTCCTACAGCTGCATGTCTGGTGATATATTTATGACTCTCTGCACTAAAAGCGAGGTTTTTAAACAAGATAACAGGTGTTTTTAGGACAGATATATTTCTAATAACAACAAACTGTGAGTACAATAGTCTGTCTTTGACCAGTAACCAGTTAAGTTTCTGGTGCATAGAAATTATTCTGTCTGACTTTGATAGTTCTACTTTTGCTTTTAGTCATAATTCACCTATTCATCAGTGTTTTATTGCTCAGTGAGGCTGGTTGGAGAGGTGCTCTGTTAAAAAGAGTCACTCACAAATTACTGAATCTATTTTCCTTCTTTTTTAATGAAATTATAAATGATCTGTTTCTGGATATTAACATGCTAAAAGTCAGGAAACTTTGCCCTGGTGGTTCTTGGACACTTGGGTGACAAAATGACTGATAGCACCACCTAGAACATTTAGAGGCCCATCTGTTGTTTAACCCCATGAATAAAGCTCCACTACAGCTACGACAGACTTCATTTGAACTTTATCAATATGTATGGGAATGGCTAGTGGCTACGTCATCACATTCTAAAACATCACTTCCGTGTCCAATCGCAGGATATTCAGTATAGAAACAACAGGCAGAGCCGAGTCAAAAACACTGCGGGAGCTTTCATTTACGAATAAATAAACATATATATTCATGTATATGAATTCAATGCACAATATAGCATATAGGCCTATATATTATTTTTTTTACCGTAAAAAAAAAGAGAGAGAGAGAGAGAGAAGATGAACGTAACATGGGACGAAAGTAACAAAGCGATTTTCTCCGAGCACATATGTCTAACTTTGTCAGCATGTACATCATGTATAACCTAACAGAAAAAAATCTTGAGGTTAATGTCTTACTTTGACCAAGTTACAGTCAAGAACCAGCTGTTTTCAATGACTGAAAGTGAATTTCGATCAGCTGTGTTTACCGTTTCAGGTGTCATAGATGGTTAGACAGATTAATTAATTAGTCCAACACATCCTAAAGTTTGACTTGTCAGAGTTTTTCAGTAGAGAAGCAGCAGGTTTAAAGCAGAAGTAAGTGATATATTTGTGTTAATATAAGTCTTAAATAGTTATATCTTCCGACAGCAATCACTTCTATAGAGTGTTTGGTCTGAAACACGGGTCTGTCAGTCCCTCTGCTCTGCTCTGAGCCCAGGAGAAAACATTTGTCGTATCCTACAGTTTTTATCCAATGAGGAGAGAGAACGGCATGCAGGGCTGTGTGTGCAGCCAAGGGACGCCGTGAATGTTGTGACGTAGGGACGAGGACTGTAATGGTGCGTTCAAGGAAACTCGTAACTCGTGTTTTTCCGACCTGTGAAGTTGTACCAGTTCGATCTGGTACGAGTTCACGGGTCGGAAGTTACGAGTGGCCGTCGGAAAAACACGAGTGGGTTGCCTGGTACGCTACAAAGTCGTAAGTTGTGACTTGAAGCTGTAATTTACGGTTTCAAAAGCCGGCCTGGAACGCAGCATTAGCCAAAACGACCGGATCGCTTACCGGATCGCTTAGACTTATACAGTCTATGGTCCCTCTGCACATTAATGAGCCTGTCTGTCACCGTGTGTACCGCAGTCACCGTGATGTGTTAACGTTACAGGATTAATTAAAACACACAACGTAAACAATGCAACCGTATACATGTGTAAATACTACCGGAGGAGGCCAGTGAACCAGTGGATTGCGGTGCTCCAGTCACGGAGGTAAACATTAGTTACCTAGTAGCTAGCACTAAACGTTAGCTCATATAACGTCTCTATGTAACTTATAAATTAGTGTGTGAGTGTGTGTGTGTGTGTGTTTTGGGGGGACAGCAATGAAGAACATGCATTGCTGTATACGTTCGCAGCAGGAGTTGGACACGGAAGTGACTCGTGACGTCACACTAGCCATTCCCATAAGAGTTCCAACCAGAACACAGCTACATCTCCATGTTTAGTAACAGTAGAGCGCCACATAATGGAAAATCAGAACATCAATGTTGAGCACAGCAAAGTGTGAAGAATTTCCTGTCATGGCACTAAATAATGACACTTGTTCAGGTCTGGGCTCTTATCTGAAAGATTGTCCTAACATCTGATCTGACAGTCAGTGTTCCTGGTCTCTCTCTCAGACTGACTGGAGCCCTGAAGATGGCTGACTGTGGTGACGTCAGATCACAGTCTTCTGGATCCATCTGTCTGTCTATGAAGAGTGGCTGGTCCAAAGATGCTCCTCCATACTTCAGTCCTGAACCTGGACCATCAGACACAAAGTAAGAGACCTGTTACCAAGCTCTGACCTGAGTTGAGGTCACTTCCTGTAGGGACAGAACTTATCAGCTGATGAACCTGTGATGTCCAGATGTCTCTGATTAAAGGTCTGCGTTGGACAGAAAGGAAATGGTTTTATAGTGAGCAGCTGTTGTGATAGTGATAGTGGTAGATATGGATCATGCTGCAGCCATCAATCAATACTCAACTCACTCATCAACTTTTATTCCCCAAGTGATGAAATCAAATATTCATACTTCACATAACTCACTGAAACATAGAGACATTCTAAAGTGTAGGGAGCTCAAAAACAAGGGACATGCTCATACTGACATTTATGGTGGACTGATTGGTTCCCAAATCCCAAATTAAGCTGGTCTGCTCTCCCTGCCTCCCTTGCCTACCAGAAGCTTCCTCCTTCAGCTGTTGTTAATATTTCCATGTTTCTCACATTCTCTGTTGTAAACTGTTTTCTTGTCTGTAACAACATCTCTGTCCCGTCTGTCCGTCCTGGGTGAGGGATCCCTCCTCTGTTGCTCACCCTGAGGTTTCTCCGATTTTTCCCTGTTAAAAGGGTTTTTCATGGAGTTTTTCCTCAGTCCATGTGAGGGTCTAAGGACAGAGGATGTTGTTATGATGCCATGTGAAGCCCTTTGAGACAAACTGCTTGTAAAAACTGGTTATACAAATAAAATTGCCTTGCCTTGCCTTGCCTCTGTGATCAGAGTATTGATCAGTGATCAATGTGATGTGAATAAAAACATGTTTGTGTTTGCAGAGGTCAGAACCAGAGACTGAGAGCAGAGTCTCCAGGATCCATCTGTCTGTCCATGAACAGTGAGAAGTCCAAAGAATGGCCTTTTTGGTTCCGACCTGGACCTGGACCTTCAGAGTCACGGTAAGAGACGGTTTCTACTGTAAACTGAGCTGAAGATGATTCAGTCATTAGACTCATGTGAATGAAACAGAGAGAAACCTGGAACCAGATCAGACTCTGAAGGTTCACAACAAACCTCAGAGACAGAAACATGCACACACACTCTGTCCATCAGACTGATGAAGCACAGCGTCCTCATGTTCCTGTGTCATCAGCCTCACTGAAGCCTTACTGAAGCCCCGCCCCCTTGAGGTGGTTAACCAATCAGAGCTCAGATGTGGAGCTGTGACATGTTGTTGATCCAGAAATGTCTTGACAGGAGGAAGAGGAGTGGTGTCTCTGTGGACCAGCAGCTGTCCTGCTGTGGTCTCTGTCAGGACGTCCTGAAGGATCCCGTCTCCACCAGCTGTGGACACTGGTTCTGCAGACAGTGCTTCACCTCAGACCGGGACCAGTCTGGTTCTTCAGGACCCCCCTCCTGTCCCCAGTGTGGAAAAAGACCCAGAACCAGAGGTGGGTTGCAGACAGCCAATCAGAGCAGCTGTGTACAAAGTGAGACTGAACATCTGTCTGCTGATGTGGTCATTTGTGAAACCAGGATCTGTTGTTTTCTCCAGAGTCATTGTTCCATCACACAGCACTGACATTTAAGATGATGATTCAAACCTTCTCTTTGTTGTCTGTAATTTTTCTGTAGCTGATGAAACTTGATGTCACTCGCAAAAAAATGTGCAAGCTGATCTACTATCTGGGTGCACTGAGGATTGCGTCTCTCAAATGGGCAAAAAAGCATACGTGATGCGTGTTTGCCTTGATGAATATGCAAATATGGGCGTTTCGGCCAGAACGTGCAAAATATTGGTAGCAGTAGATGCAAATAGATTTATTAAGCACACGCACCGTGATATACCAAACCTGAAACAGATTGCGGTGGAGGTTTTTGCGTCTTTATTTAGTACGTTTGAAAGGCAAGTATTGTCTGGCACCGCTTTTTTTGTTTTATTGATTTAATACCTGCCAGGGCAAAAGCTCTTGTATCTCTGCATTTCCTCGCATCTGGGTCATTCCAGCAATCTGAAGCAGTTTTTCAGGTGTGTTAAAAGTCATTTAAGCGCCGTTACGCATGCTACACGTCTCTCCTCCTGTGCGCTCCTCTCTTCTCCTCCCTCTTAGTAGGAGCCCCAGGAGGGGTTCACGTGCACCCCCCTTATTTTTTTTTCTAGTCTGGATTTTTTGCATCCTTGGAACCTCTAAAATAGAGATTTGGGTGATCCCCGGAACAAAACCTGTCCAAAATGTGTTTTTTGCAATGTTTTAGTACCCCTATGATACCTGTGGAATTGTTGCCAGGAATGCCAGTCAGACTGTCTTTCAAAGACTGTAGCACGCTCAAATTTCGAGCGAGCCCAAAGATAGAGATATCAATGTATTCGGGACAACCTCAGGTTTCCAGTGTGACCAAGTTTGTTAAGCTACCTTGTCAGAAAGGGAGCTAAAAACCTAATGATTTAAAGTCAGATGAAAATTTTGTGAGGGAAAAACAGCCATCTACATGTTTTCAAATGGTCCCTTGACCTGTCACCTAGATGTATGTGAATGGAAATGGGTTATATGGGTACCCACAGGCCTCCCCTATCCAGACATACCTAATTTGTGTGAATCTAATGCAGTTTTGGGGGAGAACCATGCAGTAATTTGCATGCAGTAGCCTACTAATATGTCATTTTCGCCTATATACAAAATGGTGTATTTGACTATTTCTGCACACTGGGGGTTCATAAACAGTCACAGAATTGCATGAATTGGGTATGACTGGATAGCTGAGATGCTTGTGCATCCAATCAGCCTATTCAATTGTGATTTTAGTCCATAAAGTAGTGTATTGGCACAAATGGTGCTTATTGCTTATCATGAGCAATAATTCAATCACTCTTTGAAATGAACATTGGAGGATTTATTCACGTGTGCTAAACAGTAATTTCACCAAATGTAGCCATTTAGTAACTATGTATGAAATGCAATAACTTATGGTCATAGGAGCAAGAAATATTGCAAACTACTACTGTAGGAACCAGGGACATGTCCCCTATAGAATTCCTCTAGATGAAGCTTGATTTCAGTAGTTCTCTTCATCATCATAAATTTTTTGCTTCAATGGTCTCATCTTGCTCTTCTTCCTCTTCTTCACTATCTGCCTCCTGTGTGAGTATGTCAACCAGAGATGGAGGCATTATGGGTCTAGCAGTCCACACTACTCCACAGTACTCCATAGTACTCCACAGTACTCCATCTTCATTCTTCTCTCATCCCTGGTGAAAATCATTTTGTAATATATGTTCTTGTTATACATAAAAAAGCAAACACAGTTAACAATATAATATTATTTACCAGATGTAGGTCATTTAGGCTGCTCAGAGATGGGCGTAGCTGCCTGTTTGTAACCTGCCACTCCAAAAGAAAGTTAATGCAGTGCATGTGAAGATGATACACAAGATGGTCAGAGAGGATGAGTCCCTCTCAGCTAAGTCTGAAGTGGACCTTAGACACCTCCCACCATCACAATGCTGTCGCCATCCACCACAGTGCTGTCTCTCCACCCACATTGATCGCTGCAACCATAGAGTTGCAGGTTACAAGCGGGCAGCTACCTTTGACTGCTGGACCGATAATGCCTCCATCTCTGGTTGACATATTCACACAGGAGGCAGATAGCGAAGAAGAGGAAGAACAACAAGATGAGACCATTGAAGCAGAGACTTTTGATGATAAAGAGGAATACTAAAATCAAGCTTCCTCTGCAAGAGGAATTATGTATGGGACATGTCCCTGGTTCCTACAGTAGTTTATGTTTGCAATTTTTCTTCCTCCTATACCATTAGTTATTGCATTTCATACATGAGCTCTTGAGGATATTATTGTGTTAAGTTACTGTGTGTTTAGAGTAATGACTGTTCAGGGGAAGGAACTGTTCATGATTTGTCCTGGACCTGATGGACCTGTACCTGCTCCCAGAGGGCAGCATGCTGAACAGGTGATGGTTTGGATGGAAGTGATCACTGAGAATTGCTGTAGCTCTGGAGAGGCAACAGAGCTAGCAATATAGTCCAGGGCGGGAGGTGGACAGCTGATCACTTCTTCTGCAGACCTTATCACTCTCTGCAGTCTCTTCCTGTCAGTCACAGTGCAGCCAGCATACCATACAGATGGCATGGCATACACCAGCAAACTCTCAATTGAGATGAGAAGGTCTTCCTGCAGTTTGTTCCATCTCAAGACCCTCGGAGGGGGAGACGTTGCTGGGCTTTCTGGACAAGGACAGTTATGTCAGCTGACCACGATAGATCCTCTGAGATATGGAGCCCTACAAACTTAAAGGTGGAAACCCTTTCCGCAAGGTCAGGAGAGGGGGGGGGGGGGGGGGGGGGGGGTCAGTCTTGTGCCTCCAAAAGTCAGGATGGAAGAGCTCTTGTCACCAACTTTAACAGACTGTCGATGGTTAGAAAGAAAATTCTTAATCCAAGCACAGGTGGTAGGAGGGAGGTTTAGTGTGACCAGCTTGTCTGGTATGATGGTATTGAATGCCGAGCTGTAGTCAAAAAGCATCCTAACTTTCCCTGAAAATTGAGTAAGTGTGGAAGATGCCACCCTATTCCAGCTGAGATGAAGATGTGCTTTCGTGGTTGCCATGCTAGTGGAGTAAAGGTTAAAGGCCTGGAAGTGGAGATGAACTGGGTCCTTTCTGCCGTCAATTACCAAGGGAAATGTCAACTCCCTGCCCATCAAGAGTGATGATATTGAGATATTGGACTCAGAAAGTAGATTGTTTCAAAATCATAACAATTGTGTACATCCCACCAACGGCTGCTGCTCAAGTTCAATGCAAAGTTTTCCATGCAGTCGTTGCTAGGATACAGGCCAAACATCCTGAGGCACTGACCTCAATGACGTTTCCCTGAAGTTCCACACTGAAGATGGAGGAGGCCATTCTGAATAACTTGGATCATCCTTTGTAAAGTAATTTGTATTCGTATTTGTAACAGAAGTCCAAGGATGTTCCAGGTAGCGTCCTCGGTGGACCTGCTTGTCTTGTTGGCAAACTGATGGGAAGCGGTCCTTGATGTGCTTTAGGACCAGCCTCTCAAAGCACTTGGTGACCACGGGTGTTAGGGTGATGGGTCTGAAGTCAATGAGGCCGCTGATGGTGGTGGATTTGGGAACAGGGATTATGGTGGCTGATTTCAGGCAGTGAGGGACAGTGGCTTATGTCAGTGAGAGGTTGAATATTTTTGTAAATACAGTAGACAGCTGATCAGCACACACTTATAATACTTTGCCAGGAACTCTGTCAGGATCAGCAGCTGTCTTCTGATTCACTGACTTAAACACACTTGTGAACCTCATGTTCTTTGAGGGAGAGTGTGTCCGTGGATATGCTCAGAGGAAACTATGGGCAGCTGGGATGCTTTGGGTTTCTCAAAGCGGGTAAAGAAGTGGTTTAGCTCCTCTGTTAAAATGACCTTACAGACCCAGCCATGTTGCCCTGATAATATGTATTTTAGGCCTTCCCACACTTGCCTAGGGTTGTTGTTTAACATGTAATCCCAACTTGTTCTTATCGACTTTATTGCTCATGATAAGCAATAAGCACCATTTGTGCCAATACACTACTTAATGGACTAAAATCACAATTGAATAGGCTGATTGGATGCACAAGCATCTCAGCTATCCAGTCATACCCAATTCATGCAATTCTGTGACTGTTTATGAACCCCAGTGTGCAGAAATAGTCAAATACACCATTTTGTATATAGGCGAAAATGACATATTTGTAGGCTACTGCATGCAAATTACTGCATGGTTCTCCCCCAAAACTGCATTAGATTCACACAAATTAGGTATGTCTGGATAGGGGAGGCCTGTGGGTACCCATATAACCCATTTCCATTCACATACATCTAGGTGACAGGTCAAGGGACCATTTGAAAACATGTAGATGGCTGTTTTTCCCTCACAAAATTTTCATCTGACTTTAAATCATTAGGTTTTTAGCTCCCTTTCTGACAAGGTAGCTTAACAAACTTGGTCACACTGGAAACCTGAGGTTGTCCCGAATACATTGATATCTCTATCTTTGGGCTCGCTCGAAATTTGAGCGTGCTACAGTCTTTGAAAGACAGTCTGACTGGCATTCCTGGCAACAATTCCACAGGTATCATAAGGGTACTAAAACATTGCAAAAAACACATTTTGGACAGGTTTTGTTCCGGGGATCACCCAAATCTCTATTTTAGAGGTTCCAAGGATGCAAAAAATCCAGACTAGAAAAAAAAATAAGGGGGGTGCACGTGGACCCCTCCTGGGGCTCCTACTATCTCAAGTATGTGGCTGCCCAGCTGCAGGACCGGGACGGGGACTGAAAGACGTCACCTCTGCCTTCACCCGTCTTTGATCCCTCTGGTCAGTGTGGCCTGAGTGTCCCACCTGAGCTCTCTATTAATCCATCGGATCAAATTTCATGCGTCCATCCAGCTCTCTGTCCACACTCTCCATGGCGAAAACGATTACCATGCACAAAACCCCCATTTAAATACTGCGGTTTGCATGTGCTGTTATTTAGCCGGTTACTCTTAGTAGATCACCTGTTTTTCGTGCGCCAACCAAACACACAACATTTTACCAGGAGCACACAATTGAATGCCCCTTATCTGGGATCAGGCCCTCTTGTCTTCAGTCTGACTCTGTCTCTTCTCTCTCAGCAGGTAGTGGTCTGCAGGAGGTTTTAGATCAACATAAGATCAGTCTGAGGACCAGATGTGAACGAGTGATTGAAGGAGGTGAGGGAACAGGAAGTGGAATCCCTTTTAGTAAGATCTACACTGAGCTCTACATCACAGAGGGACAGAGTGAAGAGGTTAATACCCAACATGAGGTGAGACAGCTGGAGACAACGTCCAAGAAGAAGACCCTCCATGACACTCCAATCAAGTGCAACGACATCTTTAAAGACTTACCGGTCCAACAGAGAGAGGACGTCTCTACGGTCTCACCTGTCCAACAGAGAGATGACATCTGTAAAGCTCCACCCGTCAAACGGAGATGCAACATCTGGAAAGCCTTATCTGTCATACAGAGATACAACATCTCTAAGGCCTTATCTGTCAAACAGAGATGGAACATCTCTAAAGCCTTACCTATCAAACAGAGATACAAGATCTCTAAAGCCTTACATGTCAAACAGAGATACAACATCTCTAAAGCCTTACCTGTCAAACAGAGATACAACATCTCTAAAGCCTTATCTGTCCAACAGAGACATAGAACAGATAAAGACTTAATTGACCAACGGAGATACCTCATCTTGATACTCTATCCCGACCATCGGAGGCACAACATCTCTAAAGCCTTATCACGACGGAGACACGTCTCTAAAGCCTTACATGTCCAAAACACATTTGACATTATTGAAGTCTCACCTGACCGACAGAGACCCATCAGAGTGGTTCTGACCAACGGCGTCGCTGGCGTTGGAAAAACCTTCTTGGTGCAGAAGTTCACTCTGGACTGGGCCGAGGGCTTGGAGAACCAAGATGTCAGTCTGCTGGTTTCTCTTTCGTTTAGGGAGCTGAACCTGATCAGAGATCAGCGGTTGAGTCTTCTCAGGCTGCTCCATGTTTTCCATCCAACATTACAGAAGGTCACAGCAGAGCAGCTGGCTGTCTGTAAACTTCTCTTCATCTTTGACGGCCTGGATGAAAGCCGACTGTCACTGGACTTCAACAACAGGGAGGTTGTGTCTGCTGTCACACAGACGTCATCAGTCAACGTGCTGCTGACAAACCTCATCCAGGGGAATCTTCTTCCCTCGGCTCTGGTCTGGATCACCTCCAGACCTGCAGCAGCCAATCAGATCCCTTCTACATGTGTCGACAGGGTAACAGAGGTCCGAGGCTTCACTGACGCCCAGATGGAGGAGTACTTCAGGAGGAGGTCCAGTGATGAAGATCTGTCCAGAAGAATCATCTCACACATCAAGACGTCCACGACCCTCCACATCATGTGTCAAGTCCCAGTCTTCTGCTGGATCAGTGCTACAGTTCTGGAGCACATGTTGACCACAGACCAGAGAGGAGAGCTGCCCAAGACCACGACGGACCTGTTCTCACACTTCCTGCTGGTCCAGGCAAAGAGGAAGAAGAATAAGTACGGTGAAGGACACAAGACGAGTCCACAGGAGCTGATGGAGGCCGACAGGGAAGTTCTTCTGAAGCTGGGGAGGCTGGCGTTTGAACAGCTGGAGAAAGGAAACATCATGTTCTACCAAGAAGACCTGGAGCAGTGTGGTCTGGATGTTACAGAGGCCTTGGTGAACTCAGGACTCTGTACTGAGATCTTCAAAAGAGAGAGTGTGATCTTCCAGAGAACAGTCTACTGCTTTGTTCATCTGAGTGTTCAGGAGTTTCTGGCTGCAGTCTACATGTTCCACTGTCTCACCGACGGAAACACACAGGTCCTCAAGAACTTCCTTGGTAAAGATCATGCTGATTTAACCCTGGATGACTTCCTGAATAGAGTCTTGGAGAAATCCCTCAGGAGTAGAAACGGTCACCTGGACCTGTTTGTTCGCTTCCTTCATGGCCTCTCTCTGGAGTCCAACCAGAGGCTGTTAGGAGGTCTGCTGGGTCAGACAGACAACAATCCAGAAACCATCCAGAGAACCATCAACGACCTGAAGAAGATGAACAGTTATTTTATTTCTCCTGACAGAAGCATCAACATCTTCCACTGTCTGACGGAGATGAAGGACCAGTCAGTTCATCAGCAGATCCAACAGTTCCTCAAGTCAGAGAACAGATCAGAGAAACTCTCTGAGATCCAGTGTTCAGCTCTGGCCTACATGCTGCAGATGTCAGAGCAGGTTCTGGATGAGTTGGACCTGGAGAAGTACAACACATCAGAGGAGGGACGACGGAGACTAGTCCCAGCTGTGAGGAACTGCAGGAAGGCTCGGTGAGTCCAGACATGATCAATATGTTATTGATCAACAGATCAGTTAAATTCAGACACAGCATCTGTTGTTTGGCATGCTGCTTTCTTGTATTGTGGTAGAATGTTCTCCCGAGGTTCCAGATTACAGTTCTTCATCAGGCCCATTGTGTGTCTTGGGGATCAGCCCGGTCTTCAGATCCTGTAAACTTGGTGTTTGAAGTAGAGTTTTCTGTGAGCAGCTTTTTAAGGAGATGATCTAGATTGTCCATTGTTTGATATGATTTTAATAGATTCAATATTTTTTCTGATTACAGACTGAATTGTAGTGGGCTCCTAGAGACTCACTATGAAGTTGTGGCCTCAGCTCTGAAGTCCAACCCCTCCCACCTGACAGACCTGGACCTGAGTTACAACTACAACATAAAGGACTTTGGAGTGAAGCTTCTATCTGATGGACTGAGGAGTCCACACTGTAAACTGGAGACTCTGAGGTCAGTTCACTGGAGCTGATGAAATCTCTGTTATGAACCACCATGAGTCCGGTTGATTAGGACACATGTGATTGATAATCAATGATTTTATCTTTATCTTCATCTTCAGATTGAGACACTGCGAGTTGACAGAGAAGAGCTGTGTCCATCTGGTCTCAGCTCTGAAGTCCAACCCCTCCCACCTGAGACACCTGGACCTGAGAGGAAACAACCTGGAGTACTATGACTTGATGGAGCTGTGGGACCTTGTGGAGAGTCCAGACTATAAACTGGAGACTGTGAGGTCAGTAGAGGGGCGGAGTCAGTCCTTACTCACAGAGACCATAACCAATCAGAGCAGTCAGAAGCTTTTTGTGATCGTGTTTGTCATGTGTCGTAGCATCAAGTCTGATCTGATGTCTGCTTCACTCCACAGGTGGAGAGAAGAGGACTGAAGAGGAGTGTGTGTGTGTGTGTGTGTGTGTGTGTGCAGCTGGTCCAGTCGCTCCACCTCCTGTCCAATCACGTCCTCTTCTACAACCTCAGCTCTCCAGATCAGATCCTCAACCTCTTCCCTGAATCCTTCCACTCCAGCCTCAAGAACCTGCTCACCAAGATCCTGCTGGAGAACAGGTTCAGGTGTGTGTGTGCGCGCGCGCGCATGTGTTGCAGTGGACTAGACACACAAGTGAAATATTCTTTTGCACCATGACTGAGTGCTTCCACCTTGAACCAATGACAGTCTCAAACACAGAATCAGTCAGAGTTTCATACATCACAACAACATAAGGAGCCAATCATGTCACTCTGTGGTGATAGTGGGCGGGGCTAAAGGAAAGTAAAGTAAAACTGTATCAGGGCTTAATGTTCTCTGGGACTGTGCATATTAGATTTGAAAAGATACACTGTCACAGAAAGAGTTTGACTATACATGTATACAGCTATAAGGAACCCTGTATTTTGTAATCAAGTAGACTTATTTATTGATTACAGTAAAACCATAACTGTTTTTGTTTCCATAACATCATCACCGTATTTGGACTAATTATCAGTGGTTTAATAATAAGTGTTGAGAGGTTTTAAATGTTGGTTTATTGGACAGGCTGTTCTTTATGGATGTGAAAGTTGTGCTTGGACTATACATGTATACAGCAATAAGGAAGGCTATACTTTGTATTAATCAAGCAGACCTACATTACTGATTGAAACCATAGTGTAATCTTCAGCTCAATAATACAGGAAACCAAGCTACTTTGATCAATCACTGGAGTATGTAGGTTGTTAGTCTTTGTTTTTATGACACTGTCACCATATTTGGACTAATAATCAGTGTGTTTTTAACAAGTGTTGAAAGGTTTTCAATGTGGGTTTATTTGACAGGCTGTTCTTTGTGACTATGAAAGTCGTGCTTGGACTCAAATTCTGTGGAAAATATTCATGTGTACTTTTTTGTCACAGAGTTTGACTATGCATGTTTACAGCCATAAGGAATTTTGTATTAATCAAGTAGACCTACATTATTGACTGTACAGTAGTGTAATCATCAGTTCAACAATACAGGAAACCAAGCTACTTTGATAAATCACTGCATTGTATAGGCTGTCATTCTTTGTATAATATCGTCAAAGTCTTCGGACTAATTATCAGTAGTTTGACACCAGTGGCTTATTCTGCTATATGCACTGTTTAATGAGCAATGGAAGGTTTGAAACGTGGGTATATTGGACAGGCTGTTCTTTATGGCTGTGGAAGTTGTGCTTGAACTTTGATTCCTCACTTTAAGCTCTGGTTTTCCATGTAGCCTTTAACTGATAAAAAACACAAAGTGCCTTATGATATTAAAAAAAAAAGTTGAAATGTTGAAGAAAAAAGATATAAACAATCAATCTTTTGATATCTGACCTGTAGTGTTCACACTCTGATGCCCTGATGTTTATTCACTGTTTACAATTAATGTATAAAACAGCTTTGGAGTAATTGTAATGGTTAAATGACTAGTTCCAGGGAGAATGGAGACTCTTTGCCTTCCACTGAGCGTCTCTTGGCTGAAAACCAACCTTGCAAGTTCGGAGCCTCTGACCTCTGTAACCCGTAATCTCTTGTTTCTGAAAGACACAACTATACAAATATAACATGTATATGAATAACTTATCCCCCGATCCACGCATTCCTTTTTTTAAAAAGGGTTGGAAAAACTGTGAAAAGGTGACCAGACTTGCATAGTTCCCCTTCAACAAACATGTCTTATTTTCGTATGTCATTAAATGTCGGCATACACTGGCTGTAAGTTACTATAATATTTTCACAGAATGTTGTATGAAAATTCTAAAAAATAAAGCACTTTATTCATATCTGACCCCACAGACATTATTTGTTCCTAATGAATCGAAAACATTTTGCCATAAACTTTTGTTGTTGAATATATTTCTAACAGGTTATTTTTAATTGTCTTGTTTTTCATTTCCATTGTTTATCAGAGACACATTATATAAAAAAGTAAATTCTTCTGGTTAATGCTACTTGGAGACAACTGGTGGTAATCGACAGAACTGCACCTGGCTCTGTGACGGTCGGGTTGGTGGGAAAACGTGGACTAGCTAACAAACAATCACCCATTAAGATTTTATTTATTTAATGTTTTCAATCGGATGAATCCCTTACCTATTTGGAATAGGTGTATCAGCGAACTGTTCCTGGGAAATACAACAACTATTAGAAAACAGCAGCTAGCAGTAGCCAAATGCTTAGCTAGGCTAAAATGTGGAATAAAGAAAACAAAGCAGCGATAAATTAGAAAATGCCTCAGTAACAGTGTCTACTTTAAGAACAAAGAAATAGCTAACAAAGTGTCAGGATTAACAGCTTGATGGCGGTTGCTAGCCTTACCGCTAGCTAGCTCTATGTAGCTAGCAGTAGCTAGCTAAATGCAGTGGCGGTAGCTATAGGCCATAGCTACTGGAGAAGCAGCAGCGAGCGGACGACGTTGAACACAAAGAGCAAACAAAACACTGACCGAAAGATTTCAGCCTCTGCCAGGTATCAGCATCATGGAGGGTGATGAGTCTGGAGGTGAGATGGTCACCACGGGAAACGCGCCACAATATTTACAAGGTGTTACATCATGTTACATCATCTTCATCAGGGCTGTAGTGGAGGGTTTAAAAACACATTTACCCATCAAAGAGTCATGATTATTTATAGTTTAAACTTCAGGGTGATTGGGACATAAGGTTGAATGGGACAGCATAACGACACACACTTTATTTTCTTTCCTGATAAGTGAAAACGCAAACTTTTATGTGGAGTCCTAGCCGTGGAACCCAGTTATCAAAATGACATGCCCTCATCGGTGTGACATCACGTATATGGGCGGGGCAAGCATCAAACAGGAGGTTGACCCTGCAACGCATGAGGAGAGGAAAATGACATAAGCTGTAGCAGGTTTTCATCATAAGGTCACAACATTGTCACAGCTAATACAGCCTATTGCATCAACCTTTGATGGAAACATGAATATGATATACATTTTATTTGCTATTGCTATTTTGCTTTTTTGTATTATGTAAATTAGTTCTTTATATTCTTATCCTGTTATCATCACTGTGTCTGTCTGTCTATCTATCTATCTATCTATCTATCTATCTATCTATCTATCTATCTATCTATCTATCTATCTATCTATCTATCTATCTATCTATCTGTCTGTCATCAAAATCAGTAAAAAAAAATTGTGTTAATATCATGTTGATAGACTATTATGTAATTAGTCTGTGATCAAAGCAAATTATATTGGATTGTTAATTTTTAAGATACACAGTGGAAATGTGTAACCATTTTACATTTAAAAAGTTTTTTTTACAGTGACAATTTTTACACACAACACAAACACACACACACACACACAGACACTGAGAGGGGAGGAGCAACTGAAAGCGAAAGTATTTCAAGTCTTACTTTATAAGTGACAGAGGGAGTGCTCGAGGTCTCTGTGACTGAGCGCCGTGTCTTTATTATGGAGGTCACAACACATATCCAGGCTGTTTCCCAGGAGGAGAAACGGAGGACTGTTCACTGTGGATCGGTACGCTGCTCCCTGTTGCTGTTTCACCGTCAGACGACGTTTAGCAGACGGAGCAGCAGTAAAGTCTGAGCTGGTGAGTGTTCACTGTTCACACACTGTTGTTATTATTATCGGTGATGTTCAGACCTGTTATTAACCCGCGACCTAAATATAATGGGAAAACAAGTAGCTACTTATAAATTGTCTCATCCCCAGGTGTTTGACATAATGTAAACGTCACCAGACTTTCTACAACAGCCTGTTAATACAGTCAGCCTCGTTTGGTACAAAAAGTCATTTTGAAAACACCGTGATTACTATCAATACTGGAGTGAAAGTGTAAACATTGCGCCATTTTTCAAAAATTGGTGACGTTTCACTTCCGGATTGGTCGAGATGAGCGGTACTGATCGTGCTGTTACGTGCTGTTATGTAAACAGTCTCCCTGGGAACGACGGTGAAATCACAGAGCTTTGTAAACACTGTAAACTGTATTTAGTCACTTTGTGGAACATTGTGTCAGAAACATAGAGGGTGTGGTCACCGGTCTCATATCAATTAACCTATGTTAACTGGATTAAATGCTGCAGCTCTTTCAGTGTTGTGGACAGTTAGTCAGTTTGATTCATTTGGTTGATTAAAAAAAGAAGAGACTGACAAAATGCATGCAGTGGTCAGTAATAGGCTACATGCAACTAAAAGGTGTAGGCTGAAGCAATAGCTTATTGTGCTTTTTGTTCATGCATCACTGTTTAATTCAACTTCAGCCTGCAGCAAGACGTTAACATAGGATTACAGCTAAATTAATGTGACACATTAATTTTAGTTGTGTCAGTTTCCAAGCGGACATTTAGTCTGTTTACAGTTCATACTTGTATCTGCCGGTGAACGCCCTCTCTGCCTGTGTCTCTGTTATTTCTAGTGTTTCCTGCTGAGCTGCTGAATGTCACATAACTTTCTCTTCTCCCCTCAGTACCACCAGAGAGGTGGAACTGGAACTGCTTGTGGTTCTGCAGCGAAACCACTTGTGTTGTTGTTGATAATTCCTGGTCCTCTGATTGGCTCCTGTCCATCCTGGTGGAGTTTCCTCCAGTTAAAACAATAAAAGTCACAAGAGAAGTGATATTTACAGTGGCTGCCTGTAAAATCATGTCAGCAGTGTTGAAGTCAGAGACTCAGTCCTTCACAAGTCAAAAGTGAAAGTGTTTAGTTCGTGTCTGTTGTTGTCAGACGCCATTTTAAAGAGACGGAGCAGCAGTAAAGTGTGATCTGACATGGAGAGCGTGAACACAACATTATCATCATTATTTTTTTAGTGTAAAGAGTGAGTGTGAGTTTGTCAGAGTGAACTTGTGTCCACACAGAGACACTGGCCCTCATTTATCAAACTTGCGCAGGATCTGGTGTAGATTCTGGTGTAAATATCAGTGTACGCCAAGTGTCACGTGTGATTTACTAAAAGTGTGTACGCTGCTGATTTCGGCGTAGAACCGGCGTGGTGGTGATAAATCCGGCGGCTGAAAACGAGCGTAATTTAAATATCACGCCCCGATATATTCCTGCTTTAGAGGCGTCGCCCTGCCCCTTTTACGACATGGAGACACGGAAGACGGCCAAGAAGAGGGATTTTACCGGCGTTACCGCGTTGAACAGGGAGAGGGCGGCAACATTAAATATCTAGACATTGATAGACTGATAGATTTTGATAAGCGTCATCCCGGTGGATGGAGGCTGCAGACGCACGTGTCACCGACCACGTCAGGAAACCCAGCGACCTCATTAAATGCTCCTGCAGTTTACTAAACACAAGTGACTGAGGAGAAATCATATGGGCATATTACTGCTGCGAACGCGACTTTATGACCATCAGCACCGCTGGCATGGTTCGGCTGATGGAGGGATGTGAAACACCGGCGCGATGTCCCGCTGACAGGTCCCGGTGACGGGGGAAAAAAAAAAAAAAACTCCGCCGCGGAGATCAGCTGCACCTGGACAGGTAGCGGAGCCCCCCCCCCCCCCACCCCTCCGGTGTCCGGCAGAGAGAGAGACTGAGGAGCCGTCCGGTCATGCTCTGGTGCAGGAGATGTTGGAAGTTTGTGTGTGTGATCTACAATAACAGGTCTGTCTGTCATTGACTGTTTCTGTTACACAGCTGATTAACGACCATCTGTCACGTCGTGGTTTTTAATTCATCTCAGTTGCTCAAAATAAAAGTCGAGTTAAATTTTCAACACAGACTTGGTTGTAGCGTTTCTCTTTTTTGGCTACTTTTTAACTTTTTATCAATATAAACAACAACAACATGTGGTCCACATCGCTGCGTTATTAGACTATGGTTTAATAATCATTCTGACACAGCAGCACTCCTTCCTGCATGTTCTACGCTGGTTCCAAATGTGCGTACACCTGGTCAGAGCTGGCGTGAGATTTGTGCGTACCGTACGCTCACGCTCAGATTAATAAATGCCGATCCTTGCGGTGAATTTGGTGTACACCCATTTTTTTGGTGTACGCAAGTTTCATAAATGAGGGCCACTGAGAGGAAAGAAGGAAACAGAGTGTGTCGTAGTTGTTTTGTGAACGAAGCAACAAAGAGGAGGTTTTAAGATTAAAAGAGCAGAGAGAGAACAGCTGCTCCAGATGTTTCTAACATCAAACTGTGTGTGTGTGTGTGTGTGTTAGAAGAGGACGGGATAAATTCACCTGTGAAGTTGTTAAAAAACAACAATACCAAAAAAACAAACATGAATCTGTGCATCTCCAATGTGAACTGGTTTACATCTTGACTCTGGGTTGACCTGATGATGCTTCTTCTTGTCTTGTGCATTCAGAAAGTTTGATAAATTGTGTATATAATGGCGAGGGGGAGGGGAGGGCGCTGTGTTGTTGTTTCTCCATTTTAGAGTAGACAGAGCAGCAGCTCACTTTCAGCTGCTGAGTGTTATAATGAGAAGGTGAAAGTAATAATTAAACGTGTGTTTCCTGTTATTGTTCCTTGTGTGTCCTCAGCTGGTTGTCTGTCTCAGAGTTAGAGCAGCTACAAACCTGTCAACCTGTAAACTGTCTCAGTGTTTAGAGTTGAGCTAAACTTCACTTCCTGTTTCTGCTGTTGTTGATTTTCTGATCTGAGGAACATGGAGGAGATTTAAAGATGGTGCTGATTAAAGAAGCAGAGAGAGAGAGATTCAGCAGAGAGCTACAGACAGAGGAGGGAGGTGATAAGAGACGGACCTACACACTGTGTGTTTGTCCACTGTGTGTGTGTGTGTGCATGTGATTCCTGCTATTATATACTTGGATGTGTCATGAACTCTTGTTTTTTTGTTCTGTGTGTAGACTCAGGTAGGTGTTCATGTGTCACTGTTTAATTCAGCTTCACCTGCAGCAAGAAGTAAACACAGGATTACAGCTAAATTAATGTGAACTTCTTTTAACTTTTAACTCTTCATTTTAGTCATTATGTGGTCTGTTTATCACTAGACATTTTGTCTGTTTCCTGTTTATATTCTGCTGGTGAACGCCCTCTCAGCCTGTGTTTAGTGTTGAGCTGCTGAACGTCACATCACTTCCTGGTTCTACTGCTGTTGTTGCGTAGTTGATAATTCCTGGTCCTCTGATTGTCTCCTGTCCATCCTGGTGGACTTTCCTCCAGGTAAAACAATAACAGTCATGAGAGAAGTGATATTTACAGTGGCTGCCTGTAAAATCATGCGAGCAGTGTTGAATTCAGAGACTCAGGCCTTCACAAGTCAAAAGTGAAAGTGTTTAGTTCGTGTGTTGTCAGACGCCATTTTAAAGAGACTGAGCAGCAGTAAAGTGTGATCTGACATGGAGAGTGTGAACACAATATTATCATCATTATTATTAGAGTGTAAAAAGTGAGAGTGAGTTTGTCAGAGTGAACTTGTGTCCACACAGAGACACTGAGAGGAAAGAAGGAAACAGAAACCAGAGTGTGATGTAGTTGATAAAGCTCCTGTCCATCCCGGTGGACTTTCCTCCTGTTAGTGATGATAGAAGTGATAATAGAAGTAGCTGCATGTCAAATCATGTGAGCAGTGTTGAAGTGAGTGACTGTCCAGAGTCATAGTTTTAATACCAAGGTGCAACCGGTTAAAAAGGACACACACACACACACACACACACACAGAGAGAGGGGAGGAGCAAGTGTTTAGTGCGTGCCTTTGTTATTGTTGTTGTGTCAGACGCCATTTTAAAGAGACGGAGCAGCAGCAAAGTTTGATCTGAGCTGGTGAGTGTGAACACAATATTATTATTAGGTCCACAGGGCCTATTATTGGGCTATTATTACCATTGTTATTCATTTTATAACTAGAGTGTAAAGAGTGAGAGTGAGTTTTGTCAAGAGTGAAAAAAACAAAACATGAATCTGTCGATCTACAACGTGAACTGGTTTACATCTTGACTCTGGGTTGACGGTGTTGATGTGATGATGCTTCTTCTTGTCTTGTGCATTCAGAGAGGTTGATAAATTATGCAGATAATGGCATGTTTATTTTAATAGGGGGGTTGGAACTGAGGCATGTTCAGTCAAAATACAATTTATTATCATTATTATTATTAATATTCAGTGTATTGGACTTTTTTTGTATTTTATGTAAATCCAGAGGCAGGGTTGTTGTTGTGTTTCTCCATTTTAGAGTAGACAGAGCAGCAGCTTTTTTAAATTTAAACAAAATAAACTAGAGCAACAATAACTGTCATTTTTAAATTGTGTTTTATATTGTTTTCATATATTTTGCTGATCGCAATATAGAATGTGAGTGTGACAATACAAAGACCTTTTTAACTGTGAAAACAGCGTAGACCTATTCAGGATTTGGAGACGCTCAGAGAGAAAGTAAATAGCAGCGGATCAGTGTGATCTCTCCCTCCGGTCAAACGCTCTTTTCTGATCCAGCTCCACTGGACTTTCAAAGTAAAGGTCATGCCAGCTGTAAAATGAGTTAAATAGTGAAACAGCACCGCTTTTATTGCCGATTTTAGGATGAAACTCTGAACAAAGATGTGTGATGTTGTGCCGTTAGTCGAACATTGTGTTGTTATTTTTCTCCATTTTAAGGTAAACAGAGCAGCAGCTTACTTTCAGCTACTGAGTGTTAATGAAAAGGTTCCTGTTATTTTTCCTTGTGTTTCCTCAGCAGATTGTTTGTCCTAATCTTCCTGGTCTCTCTCTCAGACTGACTGGAGCCCTGAAGATGGCTGCCCCCTGTGTGGATGTCAGACCACCGTCTTCTGGATCCATCTGTCTGTCTATGAAGAGTGGCTCGTCCAAAGATGAACCTCCATGGTTCGGTCCTGGACCAGGACCATCAGACACAAAGTAAGAGACGGTTTCTACTGTTAATTGAACTGAAGACTTGAAGATCTGATCATCACTAAAATGTCTGAGGTGTAGAGAGCTCAAAAACAAGGGACATGCTCAGTTCATACTGACATTTAAGGTGGATTGGTTGATTTCCAGATGCCAATCATGGATTGGGTATCATACAAGAAAACTGTCATTTCCCATGAACAATGACTCTGTGATCAGAGTATTGATCAATGATCGATGTGATCTAAATAAAAACATGTTTGTGTTTGCAGAGGTCAGAACCAGAGACTGAGAGCAGAGTCTCCAGGATCCATCTGTCTGTCCATGAAGAGTGACCATTCCAAAGAAGAACCTCTAGTCTTCAAGTCTGGACCTGGATCTGGACCCAAACCTCCAGACAAAAAGTAAGAGACAGTTTCTACTGTAAACTGAGCTGAAGATGATTCAGTCATTAGACTCATGTGAAGGAAACAGAGAGAAACCAGGAGCCAGATCCATTAGACATCTGCTGATACACAGAGACTTTTATTTTGAAAAGTCAGGAACCAGACAGGAGTGATCAGTGTTTCCTGTTTCCTGTCTGTGACTGTCTGAGCTTCTCCACAACATGTAGTGAAGCTCAGGTGGAGCTGCTGAAGCTTCTGTTGTCAGCTTCAGTCAACACAGGTTGATTAGAGCCACACAGCAGCGTCTGGATGAGGAGCTCATTAGTTAAAGAGCTGATAGGACTCAGTCCAGAACCAACATCAAACACATGATCAGTGTCTGAAAGAGGAAAACACCACCAACAGCTTCTCAATCATTTCACACATTTGGAGTAAAAACCAGACGAGACGACGCAGAACTGAAGAGACTCAAACTAACAGGGAGTTTGTTTTAGAGTCCAGATTTAAGGTCAACAGATAAAGAGACAGAAACCAGACCAGTTCAGGACCAGGTCTTCATTCAGCTCGTCTCTCTACACTCGTCTTCCTCTACTTTCTCTCTCTCTGCTCCTCTGCTTACTGAAGCCCCGCCCCCTTGAGGTGGTTAACCAATCAGAGCTCAGATGTGAAGCTATGACATGTTGTTGATCCAGAAATGTCTTGACAGGAGGAAGAGGAGTGGTGTCTCTGTGGACCAGCAGCTGCCCTGCTGTGGTCTCTGTCAGGACGTCCTGAAGGATCCAGTCTCCACCAGCTGTGGACACTGGTTCTGCAGACAGTGCTTCACCTCAGACGGGGACCAGTCTGGTTCTTCAGGACCCCCCTCCTGTCCCCAGTGTGGACAAAGAACCAGAACCAGAGGTGAGCTGCAGACAGCCAATCAGAGCAGCTGTGCACAAAGTGAGACTGAACATCTGTCTGCTGATGTGGTCATTCAGTCCCTCCAGGAATTCGCGATGTTGCAATCGCAACAATTAACGCAAATTCAGCCAATCCCCGCAAATTTTTGCGATCTTGCAATTTTGTACAATCACCGCAACTTTTCCGCAAATTGGAGCAATCGTCGGTGCTTTCCGCGAGTTACACAGCAGATAGTGCGAGTCGGGACGGAGCGGTGGTTGAAAGTGAGTCCACAGAGGAACAGCGTGGCTGGGCTGACAGCAAGAAACTTGATACAACGTGCACAAAGTGATAAGTAAAGGAACACAAGCTGAGTTGAACGTGTGGAGTGTGTGAGTTGTCCTGGTTGACCACACGAGGCTGTGTCCCCCCGCAGCACTCGCCGAGGGGGAATCCAGTGAGTGCGCCACTGCAGGGCCGGAGCGGAGCAGCCGGCGGCCAGGTGCCCCTCCCCCCATCCTAAGGCCCTGGCCCTGGACTTGAGTAGCCACCCTCCCCTTTTTATTCAAAGACTGGACTGTTTAATGGCATTTTAAAACAGTTCTTTTACCACGATTTTTAAACAGACATTTTAAATAAAAGTAAAACAACTTTCAACTCTATGTAATTTTCCTGTGCCTTTCTTAACAAGTGGAAAATTGCTGGTATAACAGGACCTCACATTATTTTGTGACATTTCTAAATTTTCAATTTTCCTTTGATTTTTAATTATTCAGAACAAAACTGCAACTTTTTTTTGCAACTTTAGCTGTCTCCCGCAATTTAATCGCAACAAAAGCACTTAAAACATCGCAACATGCACCGCAATTTTTTCAAAATGTGGCCGCAAAATCTGGCATTTTAGGCCGCAACAATCACAAAAAAAGCCCGCGAAATCCTGGAGGGACTGGTGAAACCAGGACCTGTTGTTTTCTCCAGAGTCATTGTTCCATCACACAGCACTGACATTTAAGATGATGATTCAAACCTTCTCTTTGTTGTCTGTAGTTTTTCTGTAGCTGATGAAAATAATCTGATCAGATTGTCAGACTCTCTGTCTTCAGTCTGACTCTGTCTCTTCTCTCCCAGCAGATCGTGGTCTGCAGGAGGTTTTAGATCAACATAAGATCAGTCTGAGGAGCAGATGTGAACGAGTGACTGAAGGAACTGAGGGAACAGGAAGTGGAATCCATCTTAGCAAGGTCTACACTGAGCTCTACATCACAGAGGGACAGAGTGAAGAGGTTAATACCCAACATGAGGTGAGACAGCTGGAGACAACGTCCAAGAAGAAGACCCTCCAGGACACTCCAATCAAGTGCAACGACATCTTTAAAGACTTACCTGTCCAACAGAGAGAGGACGTCTCTACGGTCTCACCTGTCCAACAGAGAGAGGACGTCTCTACGGTCTCACCTGTCCAACAGAGAGAGGACGTCTCTACGGTCTCACCTGTCCAAGAGGACGTCTCTACGGTCTCACCTGTCCAACAGAGAGAGGACGTCTCTACGGTCTCACCTGTCCAACAGAGAGAAGACGTCTCTACGGTCACACCTGTCCAACAGAGAGAGGACGTCTCTACAGTCTCACCTGTCCAACAGAGACCCATCAGAGTGGTTTTGACCAACGGCGTCGCTGGCGTTGGAAAAACCTTCTCGGTGCAGAAGTTCACTCTGGACTGGGTTGAGGGCTTGGAGAACCAAGATGTCAGTCTGCTGGTTCTGCTTTCGTTCAGGGAGCTGAACCTGATCAGAGATCAGCGGTTGAGTCTTCTCAGGCTGCTCCATGTTTTCCATCCAACATTACAGAAGGTCACAGCAGAGCAGCTGGCTGTCTGTAAACTTCTTTTCATCTTTGACGGCCTGGATGAAAGCCGACTGTCACTGGACTTCAACAACAGGGAGGTTGTGTCTGATGTCACACAGACGTCATCAGTCAACGTGCTGCTGACAAACCTCATCCAGGGGAATCTGCTTCCCTCGGCTCTGGTCTGGATCACCTCCAGACCTGCAGCAGCCAATCAGATCCCTCCTACATGTGTTGACAGGGTAACAGAGGTCCGAGGCTTCACTGACGCCCAGAAGGAGGAGTACTTCAGGAGGAGGTCCAGTGATGAAGATCTGTCCAGAAGAATCATCTCACACATCAAGACGTCCACGACCCTCCACATCATGTGTCAAGTCCCAGTCTTCTGCTGGATCAGTGCTACAGTTCTGGAGCACATGTTGACCACAGACCAGAGAGGAGAGCTGCCCAAGACCACGACGGACCTGTTCTCACACTTCCTGCTGGTCCAGACAAAGAGGAAGAAGAACAAGTACGGTGAAGGACATGAGACGAGTCCACAGGAGCTGACGGAGGCTGACAGGGAAGTTCTTCTGAAGCTGGGGAGGCTGGCGTTTGAACAGCTGCAGGAAGGAAACATCATGTTCTACCAAGAAGACCTGCAGCAGTGTGGTCTGGATGTCACAGAGGCCTTGGTGAACTCAGGACTCTGCACTGAGATCTTCAAAAGAGAGAGTGTGATCTTCCAGAAAACAGTCTACTGCTTTGTTCATCTGAGTGTTCAGGAGTTTCTAGCTGCAGTCTACATGTTCCACTGTCTCACCGACGGGAACACACAGGTCCTAAAGAACTTCTTGGGAAAACAACATGTTGATTTAACCCTGGATGTCTTCCTGCTGGGAGCCATGCAGATATCCCTCAACAGTAGAAATGGTCACCTGGACCTGTTTGTTCGCTTCCTTCATGGCCTCTCTCTGGAGTCCAACCAGAGGCTGTTAGGAGGTCTGCTGGGTCAGACAGACAACAGTCCAGGAACCATCCAGAGAACCATCAACAACCTCAAGGAGATGAACAGTTATTTTATTTCTCCTGACAGAAGCATCAACATCTTCCACTGTCTGACGGAGATGAAGGACCAGTCAGTTCATCAGCAGATCCAACAGTTCCTCAAGTCAGAGAACAGATCAGAGAAGAAACTCTCTGAGATCCAGTGTTCAGCTCTGGCCTACATGCTGCAGATGTTAGAGCAGGTTCTGGATGAGTTGGACATGGAGAAGTACAAGACATCAGAGGAGGGACGACGGAGACTGATCCCAGCTGTGAGGAACTGCAGGAAGGCTCGGTGAGTCCAGACATGATTGTGGTATATTGATATGTTGATGAGAAGAAGTAATCACAGCTGACATGTCCTTTCTTGCATTCAAAAAAGAGTTTATCACAAAAACAAACAATGTCACAAATATTTCGAACCTTGGAGCATCTCTGGTGCCAATGTGAGATCTCTCCTCTCTTATCCCAAGACACCTCTATAGATTGGCTTAACCCAAACACTCCAAACTCACCACGCAAAGAGGTCCCACCTGATGTTCCATAACCTCTGACCTCTTGGATAAGGGAAAAAGAAAGTATCTGGTAATACCAAAGACGGTTTATAAACCAAGACCTTTCATGACGAGTCAGCTTCCTGTATGCATGTCACGTGGGCTTCTGCACGGCCACGCCCCTTTAGAGAGACCAGAGGCAGCTTGGAGTGTATTGATTCCTATGGGACAATTTAATGTGAACACCGATTATGGTCGGGTCTTTCTCCCCATGGTCACTGAAGCAAATTTTGGACTCATTTTTCACAAGCCACATCTCTTCTGAACAGTTTGACACCAAAATGGCAACTTTCAGACGGAGAGATCCGGAGAAAATCCACTTTGTTCCAGACCTGTCTCTGTCTCTACGACACACTCTCGCGAGATTTGGCACCGATCTCCTAGGCAACGTCAAACAAACGGCCGCGAACTCCCGTGAAAATGATTTAAATTATTTTTGTCATGCTAAATATGACTGTTAGTAGTGTAAATATTTAATGTTATCATAAGAAAATATAAATATCTCACTTTCATCTACCTACAAATTGTATAAATCCACACACACGTTCACAGACGAGGTGGGGTGACGGTTGGCCACGCCCATTTAGAGAGACAGGAAGTGTATACCATTTCATATCATTGGAGAAGCCGCTCATGGAGTATCTTTCCATTTATTGAATATCTTTGGTAATACCCACAGGAAAAAGGGTGAATACCAAGAAATACATTTTCTCAGAAATACATTCCACAAGAGTGACTCATTACTAGGCCTATAACAATACACCAAACTCACGATTCGATTCGTATCTCGATTTCTGACCCACGGTTCGATACACGATTCGATTCAATTCAAATTTTATTAAGGTTAAAAAAAGAAGAGATTTTGATAGCAAAAACTGGATTATTTATTATAACAACAATATATAGCCTAACATTAACGATTATAACTAGGGCTGCCCCCAAATAGTCAACCAAGCACTGGTCGACCAAAAAAACATTATTCAATTCAATTTTATTTATAAAGTGCATGCACAGGGCATATTTAGCCGACCAAAATCTCATTGGTCGATTGGTCGCAGGAAAAAAAAAACATTTGGAGCCGTGTTTTGTCAAAATTAAGTCAAAATCAATATAACTGAACTGTAAAGGCTATAGGGCTTTTAATTTGAAGGGCCAGATACAGGAAGTCGTGACACACGATCGCTGTCAGTTTGTTGTTGTGTGTTTTTTTTGTTTTTTTACACGGCACGGCAGGTCCGGTCCCTACTTTTTTTTCCATTGTCAAGAGCGACTTTAGATGTTTCTGGTTTGTACCACCTCTGTTTTCAACATTTAGCGGGCACTGCTTTGTGAAATAACAGTTAATTTTACATGTCTGCAATGGTTGCCATTTAAATGCAATTATAGATAATAATAAATACTCCTTTCTGAAGAAAGAAGTGTTGTGTAGTGTTGTATATAGTCAACAGGAAGGATTTTAGTAAGATATAAGTCATGAGCGACAGTATGCACCACACAACCAGAAAAAAAAACCTGGGCAGGGCAAGTAAGAATTTAGATGGGGCAAGTAGATTTGAGAAGTACTTGCCCGTATTGCGCCTAGAAGGCGTATTCCGCTACAGCACAGCAGCAGTGATAAGAGGAAAACACATCAGAAAGTCCTCAAAAAAAGAGAATTGAAATCTTAAAGAGGAATGTTGTGGAAGTTTTTAGCTGTTTGCTGCTGGTGAATAATGAAATAGAGACTTCACCGGCCGACATGTTTTTATTTCCTTGCAAAGAAAGGCCAGTTCTAACCCGAATGGTGATGGTAAAGAAAAGACAAAGAGAAATGGGGAGACCTAACATTTATACCTGAGGAACGCCCCCTCATTGCTTGTGAAAGCAGGGACATGCCTAAAAGTCCGGACCAAACGAGGCTATCTCATTTGGTCCGGACTTTCAGACTTTTCAGTTTGATCCGAACCTAAAGTGCAGGGGTGAAAAGTGCCGCAGGCCACGGTCCGCACCAAAGGACCAAACTTTAGTCCGACCAAAAGAGGTATTCTCGGTCTGATCAATGACAGGAATTTTTTTTTCTTCTTCTGCTCACAATTTATGATAGGCTACAGGAAGTTACGTCATGCTAACCCGCTCACTCAGCAAAACAAAACTAGCCTCGCAGCTTAAAAAAAAACTAAATCAGAGACGTTGTATATAAGGCCCAGTTGGAGTTTTCTGTGAGCAGCTTTTCATGGAGATGATTTACTTGTCCATTGTCTGATTTGATTTTTAACAGATTTAATATTTTTTTTGATTACAGACTGAATTCTTGTGAGCTCCTAGAGACTCACTGTGAAATTGTGGCCTCAGCTCTGAAGTCCAACCCCTCCCACTTGACAGACCTGGACCTGAGTTACAACTACAACATACAGGACCCAGAAGTGAAGCTTCTGTGTGATGGACTGGAGAGTCCACACTGTAAACTGGAGACTCTGAGGTCAGTTCACCTGGAGATGATTACATCTCTGTTAAGAACCAACATGAGTCAAGCTGATAAGGACACATGATTGATAATCAATGATTTTATCTTCATCTTCAGATTGAGTCACTGCGAGTTGACATGGATCAGTTGTGTCTATCTGGTCTCAGCTCTGAAGTCCAACCCCTCCCACCTGAGACACCTGGACCTGAGAGGAAACCACCTGGAGAACTTTCACATAAAGCAACTGTTGGGCCTTGTGGAGAGTCCAGACTATAAACTGGAGACAGTGAGGTCAGTAGAGGGGCGGAGTCAGTCCTTACTCACAGAGAACATTAGCCAATCAGAGTAGAGCTTGTCATGTATCGTAGCATCAAGTCTGATCTTTTATATTATATTATATATTATATTATATTATATTATATGATCTTTTATATAACACTTGTTAAAATGTTTTTTGTGTTCATCTTTTTTGTGTCATTGTTGTGTGAGCTACTGGACTAATTTGAATTTCCCTGCTAGGGATGAATAAAGTATTCTCTATTCTATTCTATTCTATTCTATCTGACGTCTGTCTGCTTCACTCCACAGGTGGAGAATAGAGGACTGAAGAGGAGTGTGTATGTGTGACAAATAAAATATTGACAGTGTCAGTGAGGCAGAGATTCATAAGTTTAAGGAGCCAATCATGTCACTCTGTGGTGAAGGTGGGTGGGGCTAAGTGAAAGTAAAACAGTAACAAAGTAAAACTGTATGGGTACTTAATGTTTTCTGGCACTGTGCTGGAGTCCCAGTGTCGGGCCGAGGTCTTGTTAGATTTGAAAACAGATATTACTATGAGAAAGTATATTTTTTTTAAACTGTAACATAAAGAGTTTATAAAGAGTAATATACATACAGCTATAAGGAATGCTCTATTTTGTGTTCATCAAGTCGTTGTTAGTAATAAAGACAGCAGTATATAGGCTGTTAGTCTTTTTATAACATCGTCACCATCTTTGGATTAATTATCAGTGGTTTGATTACGAGTGATGAAAGGTTTTCAATGTGGGTTTATTGGATAGGTTGTTCTTTATGACTGTGAAAGATGTGCTTGGACTCGCATTTCCATGTGTATTTGTTTTGTCACCGAAAGAATTTGACTACATATGTATACAGCAATAAGGAATCCTATAATCAAGTAGACCTACGTTATTAATAAAGATTGTAATATAATCTTCAGATAAATAATACAGGAAACCAAGCTAATTTGATAAATCACTGCAATACATAGACTGTTGGTCTTTGTTTGTGTAACGTTGTCACCGGTTGGAATTTATCATCAGTGGTTTGACACCAGTGGCATGTTCTGCTATAGGCACTGTTTAATGAGCGCTGAAAGGTTTTAAATGTGGGTTTATTGTACAGGTTGTTCTTTATGCGTGTGAAAGTTGTGCTTGGACTCACATTTCTATGGAAAATATTCATGTGTATTTTTTTTAACTCACAGAAAGCGTTTGACTATGCATGTATACAGCAATAAGGAAAACTATATTTTGTAATAATCAAGTAGACCTACTTTATCAATATAAACTGTAGTATAATCTTCAGATGAATAATACACCAAGCTACTGTGAAAAGTCACTGCAATATGGGCTGTTGGCTTTTGGACAAATTATCAGTGGTTTGACACCAGTGGCTTGTTCTGCTACATGCACTGTTTAATGGGCGTTGAAAGGTTTGAAACATGGGTTTTTTTATTGGACAGATTGTTCTTTATGGCTGTAAAAGATGTGCTTGGACTTTGATACAGTTTCAGGAAGAGAAGGTTACCATACTAATTTCAAGCTCTGGTTTTAACTGCTTTGTGTTATTAAAAAAAAATAAAAAATAAAAAATTGAAAAGTAGAAATGTTCAAGAAGAAAGATAAAAACATCTTGTCCTTTGGTGTGTTCATAATGATACTGTTGATATCTGACCTGTAGTGTTCACTTACCTTCATGTCCTTTTGTTTATTCACTGTATATTGTCTAATACCAGCACATTTCATACTTGTAATATAGAACATGTTTTATTTTCTTGTCATTTGTGCATACACTGTAAATTACTGTGATATTTTCACTGAATCTTATATGAAAATTCTAAAAAAAAATAAAAAAAAATAAAGCACTTTATTCATATCTGACCCAACAGATGTTATATTAGCTAAAATCAAAAACATTTGATGTATTTTCAATAAATTTGTAATCTTAACCATGGTTTTGTTCTCTCTTTGTGCACCTGAGACACATGTTGTGTTGTCTACTGCTGTTTGGAGACACCTGGTGGTGATGGACATAAGTAGCTACACTCACTGACCAACATTCAGCCTGACCTGAGGACGGACGGTGGACTGGACTCTCTCCGTCTTCAGCTTCAGTATTGTCCTTCATGGATCAGGATCAGCTCCATTGTTCCTGGACTTCCAACGGTTCACCTACATATTAAAGGGTTATTTCAGCTTTTTTTTAAGTGGGGTTGTATGAGCTACAAATTATGCCCATTAAGTATAATATCTGCAGTGGATTAGTCTTTGCTTCCCCCCACTGAGAAGCACCGGCGCATCCATAACACTGTTGTCAATGAGGGACAATCAATAAGTGTCTTTTCACCGCCTACGAGAAGTCCCATCTCAAAATAATACACCAGTTCAATAGTACGATCTAAAGTAAAAAGCTGGTTGGAAAAAAGTTTATTTAATGTGGAACTAACCAACTCACTCAGTACTCCTCCACACAGACAGGCTCCACAACTCGCTGTATCACTCCACCTCTTCCACACACCGTTGATTCAAACAGCTTTAAATCGTACTCCTGAACTGGTGTATAATTTTGAGACGGGACTTCTCGTAGGCGGTGAAACTACGCTGATTAGTTGTCCCTCATTGACAACAGTGTACTGCCTGTGTCTCGGTGCAGCGCGATGCGCCGGTGTTTCTCAGTGGGGGAGAGCAGAGACCTTTTATTTATCTAACGTAGACTCACGGTGTTCCGGACACTTTGCAGCCACCTAGCACAGTAAAAAGGCTCATAACATATCAATGCGCAGAACGAGATGCCTGATTGGCGTATCCGGCTTTTGGGGACGGGTCTTAAGAGTATTTCAACGTTTGATTGACAGATTTTTGACGAATCATTTTGAGGAAATTATTCCGGACAGGTAAGAAAAGGCACTTTTAATACCATAAAAATATATTTTTTTCAACGAATAACTATCTGATATTGTATATAGTTTCTGAGGAGTTAATGTCGAGTTTTAAATCATTAAATATGGATAAAACAATGTGGTGAAAAAACGGCTGTGCGGAATGTAAAGGGAAAAGTTAAGTCCACGTGTCTCAAAAAAATATCAGTCACTAATCAATCACTAATTTGTGTAATTAAGCATAGAAATGTTAAATATGTTATTGATTTTATGGAATATTGTACTATATGCTGTTACTACAAGTGTAATATGTTAGTGTAACCACCACCACTGCACAGAATGCACACACACACGGAGAGATGTTTAACGTACGGTAGTTTTTGTTTTTTTTTGAAAGAATGCTAATTGAGAACAGATAGTGAACATAGCATATTAATACAAATTACATTTAAGAAAAAAAATACAACAATGAACAATGAACAAATTAAAGAACACAAAAATACAAATACTGAACAATTCATTAATGTTATTTGATGTGTGTTGTTAACGTTGTGTGTGCGTGTGTGTCTGTGTGTGTCTGTGTGTGTGTGTCTCAGACTGTAACACAGCACTTCCCCCAGGAACCTCTTCTAGGGCGGTGCAGACCAGGTGGAACCACAGTTCGCAAAACTCGCACTGGACCCACTCGTCGATCTCTGCGTCTGACCCCGGAGGTGACATCCCTCTACATGTTGCGCAGCAACCACCATCTCCAGCTGCAGGGTTTTGGCCAGTTGCCCTCTCCTGTCTGACCCTCTTCTCCAGCCTCTTCTTCTCCTGGTCCTCCTTCCTCTTCCTCTTCTGCAGCTCCTTCTCTTTCTCCTCTGCCTCCAGCCTGTCTAGATGAGCCACATACTCATCGCTGGTGATGACCCTAGCCTGAAGTGGCACCCGGCGGCGTGTGGCCTTGGAGCCAAAGGTAGGTGTCAGTATGTTGGCCAGGGAAGGAGGGATGAGGCCAGACTCCACTAAATAATTCTTCGTGCTCCTATTGCAGGTTGGGCAGACATCACAGCGAGCTGGAGCAGAGGAGAGACTGGTCTCTGGAGCAGTGGAGGAGGTGGGCACAGGCGAGCTGTCGGTGGGGGAGCAGCTCGGCCTGATGTCAGTGCAGGGAGCCGGAGGGGGTGACGAGGAGCAGGACGGCAGAGCAGGCTCTGGAGCAGTGGAGGTGGACGCACTGGCAGAGGAGGGACCAGCAGCTGAAGTCGAGGGGAGGCCAGCCTCTGGAGCAGTGGAGGAGGTGGATGGACCGGCAGAGGAGGTGGGTACGAGCTTTACAATCTAGATGGGTAGATATAGACATAAATTGTACAGGTTAAAAAATAAATAGTAAAAATAGTATGAAATAGTATTTTTCAGATTGATTTAAGTTGCATAACATGAGAAAAAAAATACAAAACCTAACCTGTGTCATGTCGACCGCCTCCCTGGAGACAGGGTAGAGTCCTGCCTTCCTGAACCCTGCCTGGATGTTGGTGGAGGAGGCAGCCTTCTCGTGTGCGTGCTTCAGCACGGACGAAAAGTGGGTCTTCCCCACCACCATATCGCCCCGGATCAGGCCCATACGGCTGGCCAGGGTGCTGAATGTGGCCTTGAGGGGGTTGAAGACGCTCACATCCAGTGGCTGGAGCATGTGTGTGGTGTGTGGAGGAAGGAGCAGGATTTCCACCTGGTTGGCCCGGCAGAAATCGTTCACCGGGCGTCTGCAGTGAGTCTCATGCTGGTCCATGACCAGCACCAGTGGACGCTCCTTGGGGGCATGCTTGGTAAAATGAGCCATTTCATAAAGAGATCCCCTGTCATATATCCCTTCTCAGAGAAGCCGTAGAGGCTGTCTGCCGGGCCATCCAGTGCGTAGGCGACCGAAGGAAGACACCGGGGATAGATGATGAAGGGAGGGACATGTGTACCAGCAGCACTGACCGCCAGGTGCACAGTGATGTGCTCCCTGGTGGTCGTCTGCTGGCGGTACACATGCCGCCTCCCTTTCTGGCAAATCACCTTCTCCCTTGACTTAGGTTTGTCACCAAAACCAGTTTCATCACAGTTCCAGACCTGGTGGGGTTTGTCATGGAGACTGTAGGCATTCATCATCCTCTCATATAGGTCGAAGAACCGGGAGATGGCCTCCGGCGTGGCGGCGATGGCTCTGGCCCTATCCAGGGAGTCTGGGGTCCTCGACCGGAGCTCCGGATGACGGGCCTTAAACCGGGACCACCAGTTGTCACTCAGACCCTTGTGAACATCCTCTCTACGGCTGACACTGCCTCTGATAGCTGCTCTTTTGTATATTTCCCTTCCTTGCCTGACATTCTGACCCTAGAACACATCAGTCCACATTTTGCATTGTAAGCATTTTATGAAATTTAATATTGATTGATTTTATGCAATGTAACATTAAATATGTGCAATGTGTTAATCACTGTCATTTTGCCTTTTACAGTGGGGGAGAGAGGAGGAGGCCAGACGCTACAGGAGGAGAGGACCCACATCTTCATGCTAATGTTTATTCTTGTATTTTTTTTGCATGTTTATATAGTTCAATTTATTCTTCTTTTTTTTGCCTATATGTAGTTTTTAATTATTAATTAATTAATTTTTCTTTTGCATGTTTATATATAGTTAGTTTTGTTCTTTTTGTTCCATGTTAACTTCTGTAAATAGTTTGTATAGTAAATAGTTATTTAGTTCTGTAAATAGTTATTTAGTGTAGTTGTGTGTATAATTTGTAATAAATGGTTCTTTTAAAAACATTCCAGACAACTTTTTTTTAATGTTCCCCTGACTTGATAAGTTAATAAGTTAACAGTTAACCTTACAGTGTTTCAGTAACTTAGTTAACATTAAGTTAATGTTATTGTTGTTAACTTAATTTAACTTAATTGTTAATAACTTAATTTAAATTGACTCAGGTTAGATTAACCAAATTATGATAACATTATGGTTATTTTCTGCCATAAACCACAACCAGACACAGTTAATGTTAATGATATATTTTGATATATTTTTATTTGATAAGTCCATGAAGGTTCTCAGTCATCCAGGTCATCCTGTGGGTCGTAGTAAAGTAGCAACTGGACTTTTTATTTGATAACTGTTAACAATGAATTGGCGCGCACATTCGCGTCGGACAAAGTGCCGCCGTACACGTCAAAATCCCTTAAAAAAGTCAACGTTATGACATAAAAGGATCTCCTCGGTGTTCTGTGACACCCGGAACACGGTTCTGTGATTTTTTCTGTGGGTAATTATGTCTTAAAACCGGTAGGTGGAAGTCGTAAGCCTCTCCCCGCTGCGCTTTGGCCGGCCTCCAAACCCCCCCCCCCCCCCCCCGGCACTACCAGTGCAGTCATTGGCGCGCAGTGGAAACTTACAGTGATAGGTAGAAACACGATGGACGTAGATTCTCCTCAGTGGTCGGGAACAAAAGAGGCGGAACCAAGGGTGACATAAAGTGCCCGTGACCCGGAAGTATGACGTATTTTATTTGCGGGAAAAGGTCAAATGTCCGGAATACCGTGAGTACTTCTGAAGTGTCCGGAAGACCATGAGTGTACGTTATTATTATTTTTATTTCTACTGCAGATAGTGTACGTAAGGGCATTTTTAGCTCATACAACCCCACTTCAAAAAAGCTGAAATATCCCTTTAATCTAATGGAGGCTGCTGTACTCACCTCACCTTCTCATGTCAGGGAGCTCCTTCTGTAGCTACTAACGTTAGCTTAGCTAGTCCTCTTCATCTTGTCGACAAAGGTCCAACATTTCCCAACCTTCACTGTTTGCTGGTGATAAAATCAAACAACACAGACAGAGACACTTTAAAATCTAAAACTGAATAAAGTTTACTTACTTACTTCAGTAGTAATGGTACAACGGTTAAAGCTAAGAGCCTTTAACTAACTTTCTGTGAAGAAAACCGTTATTCCTCGTCGTTGTTGCTAGGCGACCAAAGCCGCTTCTCTGGATCACGGCGGGAACTGGAACAGCTAATGACTCACACAGTGGATCGTTAAGTTGCTATGCTACGCCGTCTGGTAAAAAAAAAAAAAAGTCTATTTTTTTACGTCCGTGTGAAGACGTAAGAGAGGCAACAGGGGAAAAAATACCGTCGTTACGAAAAACATCAGAAATTACCGCGTTTTGTTTGAACGTTGACGGTTAATGCTGCATTCAAGACAACTCGGAACTTTGATTCTCCCCCTGTTGATTTGTGTTGCAGACGCACCACGCCAGAATAACCAAAGACATGGCGGACTGGGACAAACTTTGCATTCAACGGCGCAATACATTGAAACAAAAACAGTTAGAAAAAGACATTGAATTTTAAAACAATGAAACAGATCATTTAAAGGTTGACTATGTAGAATTACAAGAACAACAACAGAAAAAGAATTCCAGCAGTCGATTGCCAGACCGTTGCTAGGTAAAACGGGCCGTTGCTAGGGTCTCCGCTCTGATCAGAGGACACAGAGGAGGAGAACTAAGCAGGATATTTACCTTATGTTTCATTTTTACCGTCATTAACAGCATAATAAATGACTTGCAGCTTGTTACAGGGAGAGTGGAGGCTCTCTGCCTTCCACACCGCTGCTGCTCAGAGCCTCAGAGCCTCCGCTGTCACTGCTCTCGTCAAGTTGGAAAAAAAAAAAAAAAAGGAGCTCCGTGGCACCGAAAGTCCGCGACGATAAACGTGTTTATGACAGATAAGACTACACAAATACACCCATCCTAACAAGTATATGATAATCCATTGATCCACCGATTGATTATTAAAAAGGCTTGGTTGGAAACAAACGCATACGACCGGGAGGAGGCAGGAAAACAGCGGAGAGTTGAACCACATGTCGGCTACAGGCAGGTATATACGAATGTAAACAGAACGTTGACAGAAAGTCAGTTGTCGAGCCCGTCAAAAAAATTAAAAATAATAATTCAGACTAAAAAAAATTTTTTTATGGAAAAGCAATACTTTCATTCTGTACCCCTCTAAAGGCCCCATGGATGTATTATTTTTGAAAAAATATAGCTTTTTTCATATATATATATATATATATATATATATATATATATATTCTACATATTCAACCTTTAATATCGAAGAGAAATAACAAATATGTTCTGAAAGCTCTGAGTTCCGAGTTGTAGCAAACGCAGCATACGTCCGAAGGTCCGAGCGTCTGACGTGACCGTGCACTGCGGGTGACGTCATGACGCTACACTGCGACTACTGTCATTAACGGTGTCATATATGAAGAACTAACAGGCTAATGTATGTTGGTCAAAAATGTTGTCTGTGTTGTCAGGAGAAATTAACAACAAAAAAAGACAAAACATATATATAATAGGCTCCTAATCTTACTCTGATTCATAAAATCAACTGTTAAACAAGTTGTTATCTTCAAGTTTAACCACAGGTAGAAACTGTAAATCATGACATTTGCTGAAGTAATGGGACACATGTTTCTGTATTTAAAAACATACATTTCTCTAATGACCCAGAAACACAACATTATAAATTTAATGTTACTCTCCACAGCATTTACAGCCAATGAACAGACACGACTGCAGGTTAAAAACATTAAAAATGAAGTTTATTGAGCTATACAAAAGAGAATTCTCCAGATACTATATACAGATGTACATTAAAATGTCGCTGAGCATGAACAGAAACAGAACCAACGGTCACAAACAGAGCTGTTCATCATCATCATCATCTTTATTCTTCTTCCTCCTCATCCTCAGCAGGCAGCGGCCTGGACCTGAAGGCAACAACAAAAACACATTCAGTTAGAAACAGCATCACATCTTCAGTCTTACAACATCAGTCCAGCTGTGGTGTGTTTGTGGGGATCATTCATTCTCCACCGGTGAAACCAGGTCATTATTTACTGTCCAACTCAAGTTAAACTTTAACCAGAGTTAACGTGATCGTGGCAGTTCACATTTCACTTTTATTGTCATTTTTATGTGAGTGAATAAAATCGAGATACTGTGCAGCGATTCAAAAAACTATTTAAAGAGAAACAGTGCATCAATAAGAAAGTCAAATTGTCAAAAAGAATAAAATAAGTCAGCACAAGTAAATAAATATTAAAAAGTAACTAATAAAAATACAAAATAGTTAGATAATATATGCTAAAAGTGGGTTCAGTATTATGACTTCGACACTGTCAGTCTCAGTCGAGACGTCCTAAACAACCTGAGTTTCTACTGGACAACACAGGAAGTGTTTCCAGGGGAATCTAAAGAGTGATGGACCAGACTGGGAACAGCAGCTCATTGACTCGTTTGTAACTTGATGTGTTATAAAATACATCAATGCAAATGTGTCATAGGCAGGTTCATCACTTCTTAGGTGTTCATGTTGAAGTGTGTCGAGCTCCTCAAGTGTAAAGGAAAAAAATGTTGTAAATAATCCAGAGCAAAAGGAAATAAGTTTAAGAGAATAAAACAACTTCCTTGAAGCTGATGAAGCTCTAAAACTAACTCTTTGCCAGCAGCACTGACAGGATCATCAGGAGTCGTGCTCGTGTTAAAGTCCTGATTTCATTCAGATAATAAAATAAAAAGCAGAAATGTAAATGACGCTAATATTTATTTGTTGCTGTGAGGAAGCAGCTGCTCCACTGCTGATAAGTAGTAGTCATTTATTCATTCATTCATTCATTCATTCAATAGAACATGATATACATATACAATTTGGATTTCTATATTAAGTATGGCTGAAGCAACAGCTTATTTTTGTAATTCCCTATTTACAAGAAGGAAAGTTGTCGAAACAGAATGAGATGGCACAATTTTGAACTATGATTTTTTTTTTTTTTTAATCTAAATTTTAATCCAAGCAAAATCTTTGATGTAATACTATCAATTGGCTTACTTTATCCTAATATTTTATGTTTATTGAATACATTAGTTTTAAACATCCTTTTAAATTTAGTGACGATGTAACGAACGACGCTCCAGCTGAAGATCTGAATGACAAATTGACATAACGTACTTCCTGATAACAAAATTAATCCACAGATTTCCCAACTACTGTATGTGTGACGTGTAAAAAAGAGGTAGGGACAAACTATCACTGTATTTGACAGAGTCTCTTGATGGATAAGTGGAAAAAGATCACTACGGAGCTCAACTCAATCTTCTACACAGTCTCATTTCTTCTGAATATACCTAAGGGGCAGCTCTTATTATCTGCAGACAGCTGTTTTTACATTAATGAGTAAACTTCTCCTTTTGGTGATGGAGATGTTTTCTGTTTCAATGGATTAAAGAAAAAAAAAACCTTCGGTCACAGAGTGGTACAGAGCGGTAAATATTCTGGGTTTTTCCTATGGAACGCCTCAGCGCTACGTTAAAGGGCAATGACAACTTCAGGGTATATACAGGAATCTTTAAGGTAATTCTAAAACCTTTTTAAGACTTTTTCAAGACTTTCTCAATATTTTTTAATACCTCACTGTCGCTTCAAGCTGTAACCATTCACATCAGTGACACTTTTAACTTAACAGTTTTAGTTTGTGATAAAGACTATAGACCACTATACAACAGAATTCAAAATAGGTTGGGATAATAAATAAAAAGGCACATTTTATCAAAAAACAAAACAAAAAAACATTGCTCCACTCAAAAAACAATCTTCTTTTCTTTTTTATGTACCGGTTCATCTTTGGTTTTTAATAAAATGAATAAATTCAGACACCTTTACAATGTTTTTTAGGACTCAAACTCTTGGACAGTTAATTCAGAAAAAATACCATCAAAATTTAAGACTTTATAAAGTCGTGAAAAGACTTTAATACTTTTTAAGGGTCTTAATTTTCCCAAAATTGATTTATCACCTGTTTATCTTGTTTCCTTCACCAATAATAAGTCACATAATGCTTTTATTTTCTCTCTCTCTTCCTTTTCTCATTGTAGTCCCAACTATATATTTTATGTTGTATGATCTGCAATTCATGTGAATGAGTGTATTGTTGTTCTGCAGTCTGTCTGTATCTGTGCTGTATGAAACCAATGAGCCGTAACGTACTTCCTGCTGGCCTTGGACATGCCGCTGCCCCCGGCCTCCTCGTCGTCCTCCACCTCCAGCGGTCTCTGGTTCTCCTTCTCCGGCTTCCTGGGGGGGCCGCCGAAGAAGTCCCCGATGCCCTTCTGCCAGGTGGGGGTGGGGCGAGGACACACGGGGTTCCCACCCGCGTATTTACCCTTGGCTGTGAACGGAGAGAGAGTAGAAACACCATGAGCTGAGCTGAGCAGCGTGAGGAGTTTAGTGTCTAGTAGTGATGGATAGGGATGTCACGATTATAAGTTTTCTTGGTACGATTATTGTCAGAGAAATAATCACGGTGTTACGATTATCACGATTATTCTGCATTAATTAATTTCACAACACTATGAATGTGTAAAATCAAATATAGTCAAAATATATATATATTTCAAGTATCTATTAATATATGACCAATTCTTAACCCCCAGGGGAAATGTTTGAAATATTAAGGTCATAAATTGTCATCTATACCAAATGTTTGCGTTTATTTTAATCCTTTTTTGTTTTGTTTAGCTTTTTTTTAAATTAAAAATGACATGCTAACATTTAAATTCCTACCAATTCAGTGTTACATTAGTTAAATGGACCAGTATCTGAGAATTTACCTTTATTTTTGCACACATTTGCCAATAAGGTTCCAACATCAAATTTTTGTGAAAGTAACGGTATTTAGGAACCTTTACGATCAATTAATTGTGGCGTTTAATACCACGATTAATTGTGAAAACAAGTAATCGTGACATCCCTAAACCGAAGCTTTCTGAACCACTGAATCAATATGAAGCAGTTGTGTTGAAATAGTTCAGTGTTTCGAAGTATTTTGATACAATTAAGTATGGCGACATCTGCTGGTCAACCTTTAACAATAAAGGGCAAGGTGTCATGAACTGTGGTGTATGTAACAATTTAGGTTCCATGTGACAGTTTTTTCTGTTACACTTGGTTTATAATGTGATTGTGTCTTCATAACATGTAGGCTGTATGGAGGCTAATAAAGATATGCAACATTGAAATCCAAAAATTACCGTCGATATGGTCGACCCGCGTGTGACGTAATGAAGCTTCATTTGGAAAGTCACGTGATTTTTAGCGTGGTGAAGCGAGGCATCGACACATCTTGTCTCGATACTTCTGCATGCACATGATTAACCGTTTAACCGTTAACCGATAACAAGAACTTTGACCGATTAATACTATCGGTTATTTTTTTATTATTATTAGCTCCTTATGTGGTCAGCTCATGGGGGCGTGTCGACACGTGCAGAGTTCACTGCCTTCAGTCATATTTCACAGCAAAAAGTTCCACAGGAGGACTGACAGTATGAGCAGCAGCCCCCATGAAGGAAGATCAGACAATAAATGTAGCTACACGGACATAGATGTGAATCACCTGTAACTACGGCGCTGGAAAAAAAAAAAAAAAAAAAAAAGAGGACGAGGACGTTGCTGCTCTCCAGCCTGTTCACCTGCAGCTCCACAGAGGAGCTGTCAGAGGAGCTCTGCTGCTCCTTCAGCCTGGTGTTTGGCTGCACTTTATAAAAACAGTTCTACATTGGACGATCTAACCTCCAGAGGGCGATCAGCTGAGACAGAGCCACTGATCAGCTGTCGCGGCGCACGTGTGTATTTAACGGCAAAAAATAATAATAATAATTTGGAGCGATAATTTTTTTTTTTTTTTTTGCCGTGCGCCGCAAGCATCTTAATCTTATCGGTTAATAATCGGTAAACGAGCGTCAGTTATCGGTCAGAGAAAAAATTCAAAATGTGCATCCCTAAGTGGTTTAGTGTCTAGTGTGTAGTGTTAGTGGACAGAAGGACTGACTGACCCGGGGTGGCGGTCTGGCTGCTGCACGCCGCTGAGTTGGCCGAACTGGCGCCCAGAGACTTCCTGGGAGCAGAAGCTGCAACAGCTGCAAAGAAAAAACACAAGAAGTCAGACAATGAAACAAAACATAGAATAAAATAAAAAATGAATCTGGAGCATCTGTGACTGAACCTTCTTTTACATGTCAGAGCTGCACAATCGGCTGAGCAATTTAAAACACACATCTTTTCTTTTTGGCGTTGACGCAGTTATCTTGGCACTCTCTCTTTTTTACTTTCTTCTTTACAATAAATTTGTTTTAAAATTAGCTGTTGTATTGTTTTATTTATTTAGGGTCCGGGCAGCTAAGCTGCCGGGACACTATTGTATTCCTAGGAATTCTTCTTCTTTCTTTCTTTCTTTCTTTCTTTCTTCTTCCAAGGAAGTCATACTTCCCATGGGCGAAAACTCACCAAACTTCACAGAAACATCCGACCCCATGCCAGATTCACTCAACTCCAAGGACATGTGCCCCCTCCTCCTAGGGGGGGCACAATAAGCGTTTAAATTTAAAAACTTTAAAAATTCCTACCAAACCAACGGTAGATGCTACAGTGTTGAAACTTCACCACAATGTAGCCTCAATACTGCTGAAACTTTTGTCCACTTAAACTCATTACAAATTATGAAGTCCATCACTCTGTTTTTTTCAATAACTGTAAAACTTTTAAAATGTATCTCCTCCCACAATTTTTGCTCAATTGTCACCAAACTTGCTACAGAGCATCTCCTGACTGTCCTCCACAAAACTTGTTTCTCGGATTTTTGATTAAGCAAAAATTGAGCCTACAGTGCATGAAAACGTTTGACTGTAAACACTACTGTAAACATATACCATCAAATTCTTGCTAAATACATTTTCAAACTTCCTGAAAAAAAATTAGAATATTTTGGAGTCATGGTTAATGAAGTTTGGCAAATATCAGAATTTTAATTCAAAAACTGAATTTTTGAGAACATTTTGAATTCTGCTCTCATGGGAACAACTGCAATCAATGTGAGTGTGGAATTTTTAAACATCAGATTTTCTCTTATGAAGCAAAACACTTATCATTAAAAACAAATCACCAACATTTTCATGCTGTCAAGATGCAATTTATGTATTATCAGATTTTTGTTTAGATGACTGAATTTCTGAAATTTTGACCATTTCATCACAACAGCTGCCCGGGCACCGACTCACCTGAGTGGATAAATGAAGCTACACAGCCGGTCTCACTACCAGCTAATTAGCTCAGCGAGTTAGGAGCTGGTTCTTGGTGTCAGAGGTTGTGGGTTCGAGACCCAGCAAGGGTGATGATGATGATGATGATGATGATGATAATGATGATGATGATGATGATGACAGATCAAAATGTCACATGTCCTCAAGCTGTTTTGCTGTCTAAATGCCATTTATGTATTAACAGATTTTTGTTTAGATAACATAATTTCTGACTTTTTGACCATTTTTGAAATCTGCCTTTACAACAGCTGCCCGGGCACTGGCTCAACTGAGTGGATAAATGAAGCTACACAGCAGGTCTCACTACCAGCCAATTAGCTCAGTGAGTTAGGAGCTGGTTCTTGGTGTCAGAGGCTGTGGGTTCGAGTCCCAGCAAGGGTGATGATGATGATGATGACAGATCAAAATGTCAGATGTCCTCAACACGAAACACAAGACAATTGTCCTAATGGTGGCACCACAGCAAGCTTCTAATTTTAAAAATCCAAATAGCTTGGACTGGACTATGTGCGAAGGCTCCTAACATCTTAGAGTCACAGTAGATGTTTAACAAATACATATCATTACCTCAAAAACTGATTTTTCTTTTTACTGTGGTTTCAAATCTGCCTACACGACAGTGAATGGCTTACTCAATTTGTGAAGCCACTGTTGAACTGCCACTTGTCAATTAGCTCAGTGCGATAGACAACGGTCTTTGGTTCCCGAGGTTGTGGGTTCAATCCTCAACTGGTCCAAATTGGACATTATAAGGACAACTGTCTTGTCTTCCTATTCTCCTGTTTGTTGCTCAGAATTGCCTAAATTTGCCCAAAAGTAGCCCGGACCCGACCCATCGCTGCGCAGCAGCTATAATTATTATTATATTGTCCATGATTAACTATGTTGTAGAGCTGCAACCAACGATTAATTTCATTATGGATTCATCTGTTGAACGATTAATCGATCAGTTGTTTGGTCAATAAAATGTTAAAAAGAAATGAGAGAGGCAGCTGAAATCAGAGAATTTTGACCTTTTTCCCCCTAAAAATAATACTAATTATTCGATTATTGATTATCAACCATGCTGTCGACTACTATAGTTGACGATTAATTTAATAAATCGATTATTGTTCGATGAATTGATAATTGTTGCAGCTCTACTCTTGTATCATTTTATTTATTATTATAATAAGGTCCATGATTAACTATGTTGTATTTTTTATAATTGTACAGCACTTTCGTCGACTGAGGTTCTTTATAAATAAACTTGGTCTTGATAAAAAGAAACCAGTGAGAGCAGGGCTCCAGACTTGTTTGTACAAGGAGCCATTCACGATCCGTACATAAATTATCCTGACACCTGCAATGACAGATTTCTGATTTTTGAGTCGCTCCTTCCACATTTCAACAGTGTAAAAAGAAAAAAAAGATAAATTTACTGGTTGCATATGCACAAGTGGATGAAAAGCCTCAAGTTTTGCCTGCTTTTAGTCTAAATTTGTTTTAAACTGAGCTCTTATATTGTTTTATTCATTATCACAGGGTCCATGATTAACTATATTGTATTTTTTTTTATAATTGTGCAGCTCTTTGGTCGACTGCCGTTGTTTAAAACGTGCTTTATAAATAAAAATGGGGCTTGACTTGATAAGAGAAAGCAGAGAGAGATAACAGCTCGGTGCACCTGTGAGGAAACTGGGCCGGGACAGAGCGACTGACAGCAGAGTTCAGTTTAATATAGATTATATATAAAAAATAAAGGAAATGATTATTAAACAGAGGTTTTTAGAGTTTGTTAAACTAGATGAAGCTGCAGTGTGAATGGACATTTAACATTAAAGCTGAGGGAAGTTTGTTTTATAACATTGCTGTCTGTCTTTGTGTTAGTTGGACAGTCCAGACTACAGTTAAAGGCCGGATTCACTAAAAAAGACCGAGTGGATGAATAAAACCCAGTTGATAAAGTCAGATCTAACATATATCTGGATTATAAAAACAGGATAAACTTTATATTTCAGGTTTTTCTTGTTGAGGATCATCTGGCGCGCCGCCACACCGAGGCGCTCAAATCTTATAATATTGTTTTATTTATTATAAAATGGTCCAATATTGTATTTTTTATAATTGTGCAGCACTTTGGTCGACTGCCGTTGTTTAAAACGTGCTTTATAAATAAAAATTGGTCTTGACTTGATAAGAGAAAGCAGAGAGAGATAAGAGCTTGGTGCACCTGTGAGGAAACTGGTCCGGGACAGAGCGAATGACAGCAGAGTTCAGTTTAATATAGATTATATATAAAAAATAAAGGAAATGATTATTAAACCGAGGTTTTTAGAGTTTGTTAAACCAGATGAAGCTGCAGTGTGAATGGACATTTAACATTAAAGCTGAGGGAAGTTTGTTTTATAACATTGCTGCCTGTCTTTGTGTTAATTGGACAGTCCAGACTACAGTTAAAGGCCGAATTCACTGAAAAAGACCGAGTGGATGAATAAAACCCAGTTTATAAAGTCAGATCTAACATATATCTGGATTATAAAAACAGGATAAACTTTATATTTCAAGTTCTTCTTGTCGAGGATCATCTGGCGCGCTCAAATCTGGCGCCAGTTTCCAGATGAACCGAGCCAGACTAGATTAAACCGGGTCAGCCGAACCGGACCAGGACCAAACCACATGACAACACGGCTTCTCATACAGACAACACGTGTTCTGTTTTGTGTTTAGTTGGTGGTTTAGGTTTATTAACCATGGATGCTAAACCAGAGAGCAGAGGGGGAATGAGGAAGAGGAGCAGCACCGTGTTGGCGGGAGGAGGAATAATAACGTTAATACTCGGTAAAACAGGTTCAAACCACTAAAAAACCACTCATTAAAACGTAGATTTAAGGTTTAAAACGCGATGTGACCGTGTTAATGAAGAGGACAGGAACAGTTAGAGCCGAAAAAACACAACAAAGCGACATTATGTGAATCCGCCGCGGCACAAAACAGCTGCTTTCCTCAGAGAGAGAAAAAACATGGCTTCTTTTTTTTAAATCGCTAAATAGGTGAATAAATAAATGTCGGGAGTGTAGTGAAGTCGTAACGTTACCTTTTCGGTATGTTCCGGGAACACTGTCGGCCTTGGTCCTCACCATGTTAGCGGTAGGTTGTAGTAAAGAGGAGAAGTTAGAGCAGCGGACGCAGCGACAGACACAGTGGAGCTCCGCGGCTTCCCGCCCTGGTTTAAAAAGCTGAGCGGATGTGGCGGGAGATCCCGCCCCGCTTCTTCTTCTACTGGGAGGGGGCGCAGCAAGACGGGGCAGCGCTGCCCCCCTCAGGCCGACGGTTGTCAATACGTCGACGCGGCCGCCATCTTGGTACGGGGTAAGCCGTGTGGTCTACCATAGATATACCAATATAATACATCCATGAGATATACCGGTATATAAGAAGACTGATGACTCATCCACCGCTGCTGCCCAATGACAAAGCGTAGCCAGTACGGCGGCCATCTTGGTAAGGTCAACTCTCTCCCTCAGAGCCTTAAAGGGATAGTAGCATTTTTTTAAAGTGGGGTTGTGATATACAAATAGCCCCTAAGTACTTTAATTGCAGTAGAAGACTCTCTACACTCCTCCCGTTAGCAACGCCAGCCCATAATAGCCCTGCCCAGAGATTTACAACATGCATTGTTGTGAATGGACCCAAAGAAACGGCCTATTTTCGCGGCCTAAAAGAGGTTTTATGTGAAAAAAAAAATACACAGTTCCATTGTTCGCTATAATATAATTTTTTCCAGCCCTTCAAAGTGCAGGAAAAACACAGTTTTTATTTGGACCTAACCAACTCACGTATCCCTCCGCCCAGGGTTAGCACCAAGGGGGCAGTTGTCGGTCTGAGAAGTGATGCTCACTTCCGCGTTCAAAAAACTGCAATCCCCTCTTCTTCCTCTGGGGGCTGGTGTCAGAAAGCAGCATTCCCCATAGACCCCCATGTTAAAATCACCCACTTTACATCCTCAGTAAACATGTTAAAAGCCTGGTGTCAGAACATTTTTTTGTCTCAATCGATAGTTTCTACCCCCGCACACACTCTGAGGGGGGGTGATTTTTTTTTAACTCTACCGTTTTACTGTTATTAGGTTAAAATTCTGGCCAATTAGGGCGCGGAAACGTTGAGTGACAGGTCCGAGCAGCTCCGTGGACAGCTGCTTCGAGGCCAGTGGGCGGGAACTCGGCCGGCCAATCCAACATGGCGCTGTTCAGGCCGCCATGTTGGAGTCACAAAAGCGACTCCCCAAAACCAATGGGTGACGTCACGGACGCTACGTCCATTCTTTTTACAGTCTATGGTTAGCGCCCGCCGATCAGTTGGTTAGGTCCAAATAAAAACAGTGTTTTTCCTGCACTTTGAAGGGCTGGAAAAAATTATATTATAGTGAACAATGGAACTGTGTATTTTTTTTCAGGTAAAACCTCTTTTAGGCCGTGAAAATAGGCCGTTTCTTTGGGTCCATTCACAACAATGTATGTTGTAAATCTTTGGGCAGGGCTATTATGGGCTGGCGTTGCTAACGGGAGGAGTGCAGAGAGTCTTCTACTGCAATTAAAGTACTTAGGGGCTATTTGTACATCATACAACCACACTTTTAAAAAAATGCTACTGTCCCTTTAAGCCTCTGCTGCATGTTCTGCTATAATGACCATAACTTGCTCAGTTTTTGTCCGATTTGGCTGCTTATGACTTCCTGCTGAAGGTTTCCATTTATACATGTAGCCTACACCATTCACCAGTATTATCAGTATATAGTCTTTAATAAAGCTCTCCTAATGTTACGATCCACACTGCTGACACTGTTCTTCATTTAACCGTCAGTGATGAGGTCTTTTTGTTCATACTGAACCATAGGAAGATGCTTTAGTGTTGGAACATGCACAATAAACCTACATGCATAGATACAGACAGATACACACAGATAGTAGATGGCAGATAGATGCCTTCTGCTGCTGCAGCAGATGGGTCCAGACTGGCCCTGCTGCACAAATCGCTGTTGGAACCACTCCAAAGCCTGTCCCCCCAGGTGATCCTGCAGCCCTGCCTTTCCTTTTTTTTTTTTACTTGACAGGTTTTTTACTTGAAAGGTCTTCTGCACGGGATTGACCCCAGGTGGCCCCCACCAATAAGGAGCAGGGACACATCTTCAGTTGTATTCCCCAACATCATAAGAGCAGAAGCTTGCTTTATATTTGTATTTACCTTTTTTTATTATTATTATGGTTTTGTTTTGTTTTTTAACTCAAAGATATTGCACAAAAGATGTGTGCAATGAAAGGAAACATTATGGTAGTATATTAAAGGCTATAAACTTATTTTTGAAGAGGCGGGTGGAATTGATTTAGATACTGTCAAATAAAATACAGTAGGCTAAGTCTCATTTAAGATTATATAAGTGAAAAAAAATGGGTGGGACTGGGTGTTGGGTGAGTCAGTCAAACTTTGCTTCAGTCTGGAAACTTTCATTTGGCGCGGAAACACTCACACAGCAGCCTATAGGATGCACTGAAACTTGGAGTAAGTCAAGTGTCTTCGATGTATCTGTGGAATATTCTTGATTTTCAGTCAGTCAGAGTTTATGTTGAGTTTAAGCCAGAGCGACTGTCAGAGCGACTGTCAGAGCGACTGTCAGAGCGGTCAACACGTGGTCGGTCTGTTCTTCTTCCATGTTTTACTTCCAGGTGTGTATAAAAAAAAATGTGTGTGTGTGTGTGTGTGTGTGTGTTGTTGTTGAGCTGCAGAATCAGGTGATATCTGAAGCGATTGCTGTAAAACTGCATGCAGCTTCCTCTAAAAGGTCCAAGAATTTAAGTGTGAACTTTAGTGTTAACTTTTCATTAAAATGCGTTGGAACACGTTCAAGTCTGAAACCAGTTTGCCCAGATTGAACTTTTCATCACTGAGCATGCGCAAAGATGTAGAAGGAGGATCCTGCAGTGATTTTGAATCAAAGGCATCTTGTTTCATGCACAGTTACACTGCAGACAGTCACAAAATGGAAGTACTACACATGACTTTATGACCGTTGTAATAGGAAATGTATGTTTGTTAAACTTTAACAATCTTTCTAACACTTAAATCATATTTTTTTGCCAAATAAGTGTTTGTAGTTTTTATCTTTATCAGACACGAGACGGGAATCAGCTACTATTTTTTAGGGCTATATGTGTTTTAGTATGTCTGATTTCCTTGTTTGTATTTGGAAACTACAAAAACTACTAAAATACAATTAACAGGATTTCCAGATGAAGTGCATGCTCTTTGTAGGAGCCATAATTCATAGATGTGTAAAAAGAGTTGGAGACTTAGATTGTATTTCATTATTTCTAAGTTTGTACTTTAGATCTATGTGTTCTACTGTATGTGCAGAGTTGAGAGCGATTACGGCATCGACTGCCTCAGTTTTTAATGAGAGCGGTGAGAGAGAGCAGTTTTTCTTCGGAGTGATGGATGTAAATTGTTTTTTCCTTAAGTAAACTTTGTTTTGAAACAGATACATCTCTTAATTCATTGTAAGAAACGCTGCCTTTCATCCTCTCACGTGGCTTTGACACCACGAAGGAAAGCCACGACAAAAAATAATGCAGTCATGAAGATTATCTGTTATTATCTGTACTCTATTATAATCAATCCGGTCCTTTTCACCAGCTCTAATAAATATTTTCAGCCACCGAACCTTTCAACTCGTAGGTATAGTAGTAGGAAAACACTACCTACCTTTTTTCAGAGGACATTAGCTCATTTCCATTCAACATATCATAAATAAAATTAACATTTCCTTGTTTCATTCTAGCATAATTGTCACATGTCCTTGTTCAAGTTTCATATAGTTTCTTTAGTTTGATCAGTCTTTCATACTGTAGGCTTGGAAAGACCAGCACTGCACACAGTCACTGCTGATTTTACATTATGATCTACTTCCTTCTTCCAGATCTTCTCCTAAAACTCACCTCATCCCAGATCCCAGGAGTTGGCGTCTTCAGTGAAGACCAGATGACATCTAGAAATCTTTTCACAGCCGTTACTTTGATGGTAAAGTTGTTTATTGTAGGAAATGTATTTACTGTGTAGGTTGTACGTTTGGGGTGAAGACTAGGTGTACGTTTACATGCAGAGCTTAATCGAGCTATGCTCAAAATTCGATTTTGGCGTCAAGTCGGACTTCTGTCCTTGTCTCAATTTACATGCAACTGAGAAAACCGAATAACTACTGTTGTGGAGCATGCGCACACGCATTGTCCAGTTATACTCCGACTAAGGTGTATACATGACGGAGAAAATTGAATTCCAATCGCATTATCTGGGTGTCTTAATCGGAGTTTTCCAACTCCGATTTCAGTCGGACTAAGGTGTTTACATGCACTTCAATTGTCCAGTTATAGTCGGATTAAGGCAATAATTCGTTTTTTTCAAGTGTCATGTAAACGTACTGACTCATATTCTATCATTTCCTGTCCTGAAGAACACTGGGGGTCCTCAGTGCTCACACGGCTCAGCTGATTTAGATTTAGAGTCTCTCCTGAACAGTCCACGCTTCATTTTTGTCCTTACATGTGAATGGATGAAGTGGTGGACATACATAACCAGGGATTTAAATAGTTTCAATAACAATTCATTGACACACATAAACAACTGATGAATGCATGTCTGATCAGCTCTGGTCGTGGGTTTGATTCCCATGTTGACAGAGATGCCCAACCCCGACAGTAGCCCCCCGTGGCCCTATCAAAATTTCCACAGAGGAAATGTCCTAGTTTTGTTTCTCTTCAAAAAGGGGGACCGGAGGGTGTGCTCCAACTACCGGGGGATCACACTCCTCAGCCTCCCGGGGAAAGTCTATTCCAGGGTGCTGGAGAGGAGAATTCGGCCGATAGTCGAACCTCGGATTCAGGAGGAACAATGCGGTTTTCGCCCTGGCCGTGGAACGCTGGACCAGCTCTACACCCTCCGCAGGGTGCTCGAGGGTGCATGGGAGTTTGCCCAACCAGTCCACATGTGCTTTGTGGACTTGGAGAAGGCTTTCGACCGTGTCCCACGTGGCATCCTGTGGGAGGTGCTCCGAGAGTATGGGGTCGGAGGCCCTCTGCTGAGGGCTGTACGGTCCCTGTATGACCGGAGCAGGAGCTTGGTTCGCATGGCCGGCAGTAAGTCAGACCTGTTCCCGGTGCGTGTTGGACTCTATTTTTATGGACAGAATTTCTAGGCGCAGCCAAGTGCCGGAGGGGGTACGGTTCGGGAGCCACTTGATTTCATCCCTGCTTTTTGCAGATGATGTGGTCTTGTTGGCTCCCTCAAGCCAGGACCTTCAGCATGCACTGGGGCGGTTTGCAGCCGAGTGTGAAGCAGCTGGGATGAGAATCAGCACCTCTAAGTCCGAGGCCATGGTTCTCGACCGGAAAAAGGTGGCTTGCACCCTCCAGGTCGGGGGAGAGTTCCTGCCTCAGGTGGAGGAGTTTAAGTATCTCGGGGTCTTGTTCACGAGTGAGGGGAGAACGGAGCGCGAGATCGACAGGCGGATCGGTGCGGCGGCCGCAGTAATGCGGTCATTGTATCGGTCCGTCGTGGTGAAGAAGGAGCTGAGCCGAAAGGCAAAGCTCTCGATTTACCGGTCGATCTACGTTCCTCCCTCACCTATGGTCATGAACTCTGGGTCATGACCGAAAGAACGGGATCCCGGATACAAGCGGCCGAAATGAGTTTCCTCCGCAGAGTGGGGGAGGAGGGTGAGGAGCTCTGTCACCCGGGAGGAGCTCGGAGTAGAGCCGCTGCTCCTCCACATCGAGAGGAGCCAGCTGAGGTGGCTCGTGCCCCCTGGACGCCTCCCTCGTGAGGTGTTCCGGGCATGTCCCACCGGGAGGAGGCCCCGAGGAAGACCCAGGACACGCTGGAGTGACTACGTCACTCGGCTGGCCTGGGAACGCCTTGGGGTCCCCCCGGAAGAGCTGGAGGAAGTGTCCGGGGAGAGGGAAGTCTGGGGATCCCTGCTCCGACTGCTGCCCCCGCGACCCGGACTCGGATAAGCGGATGAAAATGGATGGATGGATGGATGTTTCTTAGTCTCTTCTGTCAATTTAATTTCAATTTAAATAGCTTTATTGGCCTGACAAGACAGTGTTTTGTCTCTCTGTTTATCTCTCTCTCCTCCATCAGTGTCTCCACTTTCCATTCTACACTTCATCACGGTCGTCACTCGTCTTAAGATCTGGAAATGTCAACATGTCAACCAGTCTTCACTAACACTCAATCACTTTGTCTCATTCTTCACAGATATTTATGATGAATGTCTTCAGAGGGACTACATCGTCATGTCTTCCAACAGAGTATAAGATAGGCCTATATGGTCAATGCTGTCCTATGTGTCCCCCTGGTAAGATCCAGCTGACTGATAAAGGGACATTTCACTGTTGATCAGATGATTATTCACTAGAAACAACCACTTGTCATGTGTGGAATCAGTGAAATGTCTCATCTCACTGTTTTTTTTTGTTACAACACGCTTTAACTGATGGCAGCAATAAGAATCAAACTGTAGCATCACTGCAAATCACTTTTAATGACTTCATCCCCAAGATTGCACTGTGTAATCGTGTTATTTAATTGAATTGTTGTTTTTTTCTCAACAGGTCATGTAGTTGAAATACATTGCACAAGATCTACAAATACCTCCTGTAAGCCCTGCACTGAAGGAACCTTCATGAATGATAAAGAAGCACAATGTTTGACCTGCACAAACTGTTCAGGTAAATGTGCATTTTCCAAATCAAATCCTGTCCAAACCTACATTTATAGTGTTGGTCCAACCAAGATGACCTCTTGACTGGAGTCTCTGTGTTGACAGGTCCTGGTCTGAAGGTGAAGACTTCATGTACAACAACATCTGATGCAGTTTGTGAACCAGTGGAAGGACACTACTGTGTAGACACCGACTGTCGGACAGCAAAGAAACACACAACTTGTCTTCCAGGACAACACATCAGAGAAAAAGGTTGGTGTTTGTGTCCTGGAGGTGTATACAGTAGCGACAAAATGGTAAAGATGTATGATACATTCAGAAGTCTGTGTCAGAGATGCTATTCAGTGTAAACTGAAACAGTGAAGTGTAAAAGTGTAGAAGTGTCTCATGCGTCTTTAAAGAAATTGACATAAGTGGTTCAACAACTGTACAGTACATATACGTAGATCTGTAGAGTTTTGTTTTCAATGAGCAGGACTTCACTCAGCATGACATGTAGTAGCCTATAAACACACTGACCCTGTCATGATACATTATAACTGGTTTTAATGTGTGTGTTATTTGTGTTTTGTGTTGTGTGTGGTATTTGTGTTTGTAGGAACAGCCTTCAGAGACACTGAGTGCTCTGACTGCAGAGAGGGAACGTTTTCTGATGGGACATTTACATTTTGTCGACCACACACACAGTAAGTGACACTTACAGACACACGGTTTCTCACAGCTGCAGTGAATTAGTAGTTTCTATATTCTGCTGTAAAATCTCTCTGTGTCCTTACAGATGTGGATCAGGAAAGCTGATAAAACCAGGAACTGCTGAAAGGGATTCTGAGTGTGAAGAAGAGAAGAACGGTTTCAACAGGACATGGGCTGTGGTCGTCTCTGGAATAGCTGGGCTGATTGTTGTGGTTGGCATAGTTTACTGTATCAAGAAGACAATACCTCGACAAGGTAAAAATCTGTGTGCAGTAAAAGTAAATGTTACGATGGGTTTATGGATGGTTAGGTCAAATCATGATGTTGATTAAAAAACATTTATCTGTGTTTCATTTTGTTTTTGTCATAGACATGAGAAGAAGGATTTCACAGATGAGTAAATGTTTTACTGAACAGGATAAGGAAACTGCGGGAGAAGCAGCACAGATGATCCTGGCACCGATCCCACTAGGTAAGACCCGTTCCTGTTCCTGACTGAATGTGAACAACTGAACCAGGAGTTTCTGTTTTAAATGAACATGTTTCTCTCCTCAGTGTGAGACGACACATGGACAGCGTGGACACACAGAGATCTAGGATCCAGTAGGATGCTACTCCTACTTAACGTGTTTCCTCTACATTCATTAAGGAGTGGCGGGCCGCTGCTTAAAAATTTTTTAAAAGGTACCCACCACATTCTCCTTGCAAACTAATTTTGGGGGGGAGACCGCACCGCCACTCCTTAAAATAATCCTAGAGGAAACACTGGCAAGTATTAAACCTCCTGTGCATCTTGTATTGAGACACATATGGAGCTGCTACCTCTGTTTGAAATGTGAAACTAAACCAGTTGTGCTGCTGCATTTAGTGTCAGACCATAACAGACATTTCATGTTGTGACTGGATGTATAAGCCAGTCTCTTGAGAGTTTGGCTGATCCACTCTATTCCTGCTGACCCTGTTTTTCACCCAAAGAAACTACCTCCCACTTTAGATCAATTCTACAGTGTCAGCAATTATTGGACTTCTTTGTCCTCAATATCAATGATTGATCAAAAAACTCAAAAAATATCAAAACTATAATAAAACAAAATCAAATCAAACGGCCACTGAGACGCCTGTCGATAAACTACCTCCTTGAGCCATTTCAGGCCGGTTTCCGTCCCAATCACAGCACAGAAACAGTTCTCATTCAAATAACAAATGATCTTCTTCTAGCAGCAGATTCTGGTCTTCTCACCATTCTCATATTCTTTGACCTCAGTGCCGCATTCGACACTATATCTCACTCAATTCATACCTTTCATACCTGTCTGACCGTTCACAGTTCATCCAAGGTCAAAACACCAGATCGTCACCCTCACTAGGATGTTGTTATGATGCCATGTAAAGCCCTTTGATATAAACTGTTTGTAAAAACGGGCTATTGGGGGGCCTTGCCTTGCCTTGCCTTTATACCGATGACACACAAATTTACATCTCCACTCACCCCCAGCTGCCCTCTTTGACTGCCTGCAAGCCATCAATAACTGGATATCAATTAACATCCTCAAACTCAACAGCAATAACAGTGAAGTTCTCCTTATTTGATCTAATCTGGACTCAGTTGCTACCTTAGTCTTAGGGTAAAGGTCAATCTCTCCATGCATTGTATTTCGTTAACAATGGTCATCCAGTCATTATTTGTATTACTGTTCTAATGTTTTCTGTTACCTATATAATAAAAATGTATTATTGTATTTCACTGATGTGTAACTCTTATTGCACAAGTTCAAGTAAGTTATTGCCCGGCTGAGGATAGGACACGCAGTGTTAAATAAAACATTGCATATGAAACATCCAATGGGAGTTTGGGAGTTTTAGGGGAAATAGAGTCAGTAGAACATGTGTTTATTTTGTGTCCAGCCTATGATGAGGAGAGGAGGAAAATGAAAGAGGCTGCGAAGTTTGCTGATGAATCTGTTTTCCTGTCACTGGTGAAACATGTCAGCCCTGATCATGGCCCTGTGGTGGCTGACTTCTTAGTCCTCGTTTTTAACTATTAATGTGGCTAAGACCAAAGAGAAGAATCCTGTAGTTACCTCACCTGTGGTTATAAATAACCAGGTAGTGGAAGTCGTCAACCAGTACAAATACCTGGGCACTCTGGTTGACGATAAACTTACTTTTGAGCCTCAAGTAGATGCTGTGTGCAGGAAAGTACATCAGCGTATGTATTTTTATCGTAAACTTAGTAATTTTAATGACAACACTTTTATGAAAATGTTTTATTCTTGTTCTATTGAATCCGTGCTTATATTCTCTTTTATCTGCTGGTATGGCTCAACCAGCATTAAGAATAAAAATGGACTGGAAGGGCTCACTGAAATCTGCACTAAGGTGGTAGCAGGCGTGAGTCTACACCACCTAAATGAACTGTATAATACCAGGACCTTGAAGAAAGCTTGTGCTGTACTTGGACGTTGTGCCAAGGTGTAGGACCAACAGGTTGAAAAATGCATTTGTTCCTGTTGCCACTGGACTCCTGAGTGACTTAACCCTCTATGGTAGCTACGCTGCATTATGATGCCAGTGGGGAAAAAAATGTTTGGAGTGTTTTTATGTCTCAAAATAGACTAAATAAACATAATCTAAAGAATTTTTTAAAAATTATTTATTTTTGGAAGTTTTTGGGATTTTTTGCCTGTAGGCAACATTGTACTATTACGGTTCATCATCTACTGTATTAGAAACACCGACCAGTCTCTGTAGACTTTCACCTTCACTGGCCTCATCCTCATCCCAATTCTCATTCTCATCTCTCATCATCATCATAATAGCCTGATGTTTACTTTACTGCATCCAAAATCACATTTATTAAGGATAAAAAACAAAATTATGATGAATTATATGTTTTTGAACATTATATTTACACCTAAACACACACTACCATAGTCTCATAATGTAACATTGATTCCATAATGTTCCACTGTCGCCTCAAGGCAACGTTGCAATTTTCTATAATGGTACGTTGTTGCATTTTAACAAGTTTCCATTATTTAATAAGTAAATAAATTGCATGGAACTATTACAAATTAAACTTTAATAATCTATTAGTGTAAATGTATTTTTTTCCAGATGAAAAAGGGCCAGGAAGTTACTGTATGTTTTCAGACCGTTTTAGTGGAGCAAAATGGCAAACCTGTTTCCTTTGAAAAAGTCTACAAAAAAGGGTTTCAGTCTGGCTTCTTGAAAGTCATGTGATAAATTAAAGCATTGTTATTGGTTCTCTAAGGTCTCCTCTCTTTTTTAAAGTATTACAGCATTAAATGGGATGAATTGTGGAGATGTGACAGGACAAAAAGTGGTATGTTGCTGCCTGAGGGCAACATGGTACCATAGAGGGTTAAAGAAGTGATTGTTGCACCTTCCTGCACTTTTTATCCGTTGTTGTTGTTGTCTTGTTTGTTGTCATTGTTGTTATTGGGCTGTTTTTGTTATTTGTTTCTTTTTCTTGCAGCTTGTTGCTAAACAAATTGCCCCCAGGGGATAATAAAGAAAGATATCTTTGACCTTTGACCTTTAAAGAGTAAAGATATGTTTCTCCAGAGAGCAGTGAGGCATCATCAAGTATAGTATGGAAAGGCATTGTTATTTCTAAAAGAAACAGGGCTGGAACAAAGGATTTAAATGGTATTGGGAACCAGTGAGCAGTAGTGTGTGTGTGTGTGTGTGTGTGTGTGTGTCTGTGTGCGTGTGTGTGTGTGTGTGTGTGTGCTTTTTTTCCTTTTCTTTATTTTTTTTCCAGTCATTCTCCTGTTCAAACTCCAGTTCAGAGGGTGGCGGTAATGCTTCTGTAAGTTTTTTTTTTTTTTTTCCATTTCAAAGCTTTATTTCAAATTCACAATGTCATACATTCCAATTTGAACTCATTTGAGGAAGAAAAAAACATTTGCTTGCATTTAAAACAGTACAAGCTTACAACATATCAAACAGTTAATATAAAATAAAATAAAATAAAATAAAATAATAATTACAGGGGTTGACATTTCAACATAGTGCATTAAGCGTGTTTAAGAACATAGGACTGTAAACTTAAAGAGCAAGAGACTCTGACATTGTTTCATACAACTCATTTATGGACTGGTTTTCCTCCGATAACACCTTTAGGGATGTTATATAGTTTTTAATTTCATTCTTAAAACAGTTTATGTTGGGCTTGCTGTTATTCCATTTATTCTTGTGTATATGATACTTTGCCATAATGAAAATAATGTTCACCATTTTGGATTCCTTTTTTGACAAACCATCCATAGATCATCACTTGAAATTTGTTAAACAAAGAATCGTTAATCCCAATATTTAACCATCGATAAACATCTTTCCAAAACATCATTGTGACTGTACAAGAGAAAAAAAGGTGTTCAATTGTTTCATGCTCTGTCATACAGAAAACACATGGATTAACTTCAAAATTGAACCTTTTCCTTAGAGTTTCAGCTGCAGGATAAATATTATTTATTAATTTGAACTGAATTTCTTTTACCTTGGGTGAAATTGGCCATTTAAGATAGCTACAATGAGTCTTTGTTAATGTAACTTCATTATCTGTTATCTTTATTTTCGTTGACCTTTTGATATCATGGAATTTCTCTAAGTTGGTTGCTAACCGCCGTTAAACAAAATAGAAGGAGAAGGGGGGAAAAAACTACCTTTGCGCAGCAGATCAATAAAGTTTAATTGAAGCGCTTCACCTCGTCGTGCTTGTCCCTCGTCGGGCTCCGTAGTGGCGGTTTCTCAGCTGCAGGCGCGTCCAAAACAAAACCGCGTCAACAACAAACTAACTTTAGTTTAGTGAAAACTCAGAGTGAGTTTCTATTATAACACGGTTCCCAGAGGAGGAGACCGACCCCGAGGTGAGTTATCTACCGGTCACCGGGAGTTTCTGTCGGTTAACGACTGTTTCTGCGTCCTGTTCGGTAACTTTTAATGCTGTTAGCTGTTAGCATTTAGCTCTTAGCCGCGACTCTCTAACTGTCTGAGTTTGGGTCAGATGGGAAGTTTAAAACTGTTTATCCACTTTAATATGAAACACGAAGGCTTAATGCATAATAAAACCAACTTTAAAAGACTTAAACTGTCTAAAACCTCAGTTTACACAAGTTTTAAATGTTGTGTCGAGTCTCCTGGAGGCAGCGAAGAGGATCATCAAAGTGAATTTAACTTAATGTGAATTTACCATTAAAAACATCTGTGTCTCTAACTGTGACAGAGAAGAACTAAACGTGTTACTAGATTTGCTTCATATTTATGTTTTACTAAATAAAATATAAAGTAACATAACAGTGTAAAGCTCCATCAGAGCCAGTGTTTAATCCCTTCTCTTGTCTCTGTCTGTTTGACGTAAGACAGTTGTTGTCTGACAGAAAAGCTGTTTAAAACACTTAAATCTGAAACACGAAGGCCTTATCTAAAATAAAACCGACTTTAAAAGACTTAAACTGTCTAAAACATCAGTTTACACAAGTTTTAAATGTTGTGTCGAGTCTCCTGGAGGCAGCGAAGAGGATCATCAAAGTGAATTTAATGTGATTTTACCATAAAACATCTGTGTCTGTAACTGTGACAGAGAAGAACTAAATGTCTTAACATATTTATGTTTTACTAAATAAAATATAAAGTAACATAACAGTGTAAAACTCCATCAGAGCCTGTGTTTAATTCCTTCTCTTGTCTGTTTGACGTAAGAGAGTTGTTGTCTGACAGAAAAGCTGTTTAAAACACTTCTCTCATCTAAAATCTAAAATAAAACCAACTTTAAAAGACTTAAACTGTCTCAAACCTCATTTTACAAAAGTTTTAAATGTTGTCTCGACTTCTCTGGTCCTCGTCAAAGTGAATTGAATGTGAATATCCCACAAAAACAATGTGTGGAAAATGTTCTCCATGTGTTACTACGTTAATATGAAGCTCTGATTGATTAATTATTGGTTAACTGTCTGTTAATCACAGCTCAGTACAACAGTGACAGGTTTAGTTTAGTTTTTTTTATTTGCACATTATACAGTATAACCTGCATAAACAATGAAAATAGTCAAATTAAACATTGTGCAGGTGAGGTAGAAGCCAAAAAAGGCTTAAAATAAAATAAATACCTCCCCTATGTAAAAAAAGATAATACAGACATTCATAACATAAAAAATAGAAAAGAAAGACAAATTGACATAGAAAAAATTAAAGATACTGAATTAATAAAAATTAAAAAAAACAGTTTACATAATGAGAAACATTTTTTTAATGAATTAAATTAAAGGTACAAATTCACAGATCCAGAAATGTTACAAATCTAAACTAAAAAATGTTTTTTTCTGTTGTTTTTTTCAGTTACAGCCAGGTATTCACAGTAATAAAACATCTGTAACAGAGAAGAACTAAATGTGTTACTACTAGTTTTGCTTCATATTCATGTTTTATTAAATAAAATATAAGAGAAGTGAGGTATAAAGAGAAAATCAATCCAAAACGTTAGAACAGTATAAATGTCCGATCAGAACTTTTCTCTGTTGTTAATTAACGAGCTGGTTTCTATCACAGGAAGAGTTTTTTGTCTTTTAAATGTCATTATTTCTCATTTTCTCTCTGGTTTCTGTTAAACACGTCATATATCACCAGTTCAGTCAGAGAAAAGATTAAATCCTGTTCATCTGTGTGTGTGTGTGTGTGTGTGTGTGTGTGTGTGTGTGTGTGTGTGTGTGCAGGTGTGTTGCCATGGAGGACGCAGCGACCCGCCTGGTGTCCACAGGAGACTGTGTGAAGATCTGGGATGCGGTTTCCATGGCGCCGCTGGAGCAGTTCAACCCCCACAGCAGCAGCCACCCGGTGGCCCAGGCCTGCTGGAGCTCCAACAGTATCCTCACCTCACGCTCTGTAGACTCTATACACTCTACTCTACACTATATATAATCTATCTATGTCATTTATAATCAATATAATCGATAGTATACAGTCATATCAAACTGATCAGAAGCCCAGTTTGGTCCCTGAACAGTAGGAAGCTCCACACATGTGGATTTGAAGATCCTAACGAGCCTCTGACTGATCGACCACGAGAGGATGCATCTACATTTATTCTCTTTTATTTAACTCACGACCACAAACATTAAACAAGATCAATAATCATAATGTTCAACAAAGGAAGGTCGCTCTTCAAAAAGGCACCTGACTTATAAATAACTTTTAGTTTTTCAACTTGTAGTAGACGGAAGATTTTACATGAAACTTTGGCAGACATTTTTTATCTGAAATTCATTATGCAAATTTTCTTACACTCAAATAAAATGTGAAACTCATCACCAGGACAGTTTAATCTTCTATCTAATGACTTTTAGGATTCTGCTGTTTTCACGTTAAAATGACAAATGTCCGGTCTAAACTTCTGATTTGGACATAATAAATACTTTTCTAGTTTCAACTCTGTATAAATATCACATGATGTCACGCTGCCAAGTTCATTTTTCCATGTTTGCAGGAACTGATCTCTCAGTCTCTGTTCAACAGTTTGCTTCAACCAGTCGGTGTAAATACATTTTAGAGAGTCAAAGGTCAGACAGACCGCAGCCTGTCGGACCTTTGGCTATAAACCTAAATATATTGGATTATCTGCTCAACCTGCAGGATTTACATTTATAGATTGAGATTTATTTTACACAGTTAAAAATACACAAAGTAAAAGGAACAATTAGATCATTTACAGCGCTGGAAGAGGCGAAAACTCAAAGAGCTTATTAGACGTCTCCACCTGTAGGTAACGAATGAAATATAATGTCCAACAAAAAAACCCCGGAACATATAAATGAGCAATCAGAAATATATAAAATAAAAATTATAGGGAAATTACACAAAGAGATAAACGATCAAAATATATAAATGAAAATAAAAGAAACAAAAAAAGGCTTTAAGGAGATTATTACACAAAGAAAGTTAATGTGTCTTGTCGTTACCTCTGTGATTTATGTCAGAACAGAAAATTAAACGATGTTTCAGACCTTTGTAACCTTTGACAATGAACTTTTTTTTTAAAATCTAAAATATTCCTGGAGCTGAGCAGGAATGTTTTCCTCCTTTAGGACCTTATATGTCCAGTTGTTGTTGTAGTTAAGCAGCTTAACGACGGCGTCAGACCACTACCTGGTCACGTCCAGCAGCAGCGGAGACAAACTGGTCGTGTCCAGTCTCAAGTCCAGTCCTGCTGCCGTGGTGGAGCTGGGGGAGGGGGTGAGTGATTGTGACAGGCGTTGTTTTCTCCGTGCTCACCTGAACGCACCAGCAGGTAACTGACCCTCTGCTGTGTGTGTGTGTGTGTAGAAACAACAGACCCGTGTGTGTCTCAGCTCGTCCTCTCAGTTCCTGGCGAGCGGCGGTCTGGACCACGGCGTCCACATCTGGGACCTGAAGACCAAGAGGCTTCACCGCTCCCTCAAGGTGAGACTGAGACTCTGAGACTCTCTGATTCGATTCTTCTACGATTTTTTGGATGCTAGTTCGATTCAAATTGCGATTCTACGATATTGCCCGTTTTCTGGATTTTTAGTCTGCAGTTTTAAAGGGACAACGAGGAGTTTCTCCAGCGGCAGAACGAAAAATTCTGCGACAATAAAAAAGTCTGATATTAATGTGGATGAATCTCCGTTACCACTTGTTAAAGCAGAAGTAAGTGATATATTTGTGTTAATATAAGTCTTAAATAGTTGTATCTTCCGACAGCAATCACTTCTATAGAGTGTTTGGTCTGAAACACGGGTCTGTCAGTCACTCTGCTCTGCTCTGAGCCCAGGAGAAAACTTTCCTTGTATCCTACAACCTTTATCCAATGAGGAGAGAGAACGGCATGCAGGGCTGTGTGTGCAGCCAAGGAACGCCGTGAATGTGGCAACGTAGGGACGAGGACTGTTATGCGGCGTTCACACCGAACGCGATAGACGCGAATATAATCGCGCCAGATTTTGGATCATTCGCGTCCATCGCGTCATTCGCGCTAGACGCTCCGCCCGTTCATTTGAAAACCGGTGATCTCAACCTGCTCTCTTTCCACGTCAATCGTGGCTGATATCACCACCTTTGCTGCATTGTACTACTGCTGTACAAGTCTCAGAAACACCGGAAAACCACCCGCCGTCGTGTCTGGTTCACTGTGTGTGTGTTTTTTTTTTTTGTTCACTCTGTGTAGAAGACGGCAGCGGTGCCACACACAGCTCATATACAATGAGCTTCTCCTTCATGTTGTTCTGAGTGTAAACAACCGTACAGAGAAGTGACGTCGTCGGCTTGAACTCGTCGCTGATTGGATGTCACGGCGCGATGCCGCCTGAAAAGTTCAATATTTTCAACTTTATTCGCGCCGCTCTAGACGCGCCGCTTCATTCGCGCCGCGTCTCATCGCACCAGACGCTCCATTTGCGCCGCCTCCGCCTGAATCGCGTGTCATCGCGCCATTTACATTGATTTTCAATGTAGAGTTGCCGCTCCATTCGCGTCTATCGCGTTCGGTGTGAACGCCGCTTTATGGTGCGTTCAAGGAAACTCGTATTTTTCCGACCTGTGAAGTGGTACCAGTTCGATCTGGTACGAGTTCACGGGTCAGAAGTTACGAGTGGCCGTTATAGTGACTTTCACCGGTAAAACAGGTCGGAGAAACACGAGTGGGTTGCCTGGAACGCTACAAAGTCGTAAGTTGTGACTTGAAGCTGTAATTTACGATTTCAAAAGCCTACCTGGAACGCAGCATTAGCCAAAACCACCGGATCGCTTACTTCTGCTTTAATGGCTCCATTTTAGATAAATCTATGGTTTTGTCTCTATGGTTATTTTGTTATTATTAGTGGTGGTGGAAATGCTGGGCGAGCCGACCAGCATTTCTTTACTTTCGGTTTCGTGGCGAGTCATGAGAATAACGCCGCCGTATGAATCTCCGTTTATGGTGGGAACTACGACGGTATGTGATCGTCTTCCAACCTCTGACTTTAATTCTTGATGAATGAAAACATGAGTCTGTCTTGCACCGGTCAAAGAATTTCACGGTGCGGAGGCTCATAAATGTAGTGTGGAAACACTTTGCTTTAATTGTTGTCTACAGACTATTCCAGGAACCGTATTTCACCAAAAAAAATACACATCACATGTAAGTCAGTTTTTTTATTCAGCAGCAATATATATGTTTACTCTCTTTTCTAAAGCCTGGACTGCATAAAAGAGTCTAGAAAAAACAGGCTTCTGAAACCTTTCTGACAGAATGAGATATAGACGGAGGTAAACTGCTGCATTTTAACATTTATCTGCACACAAATACTGTAGGAGCCTAGAAATGAACATACTCCATTATAAAGTGAACTTAAACCCTTTTCAAAACCTGGACTCTCTGTATGTAAAAAAGGTGAACAAATAAAAAAAAAAATCACTTAAAAAATCGTCAAAAGAAATATCGCAATACTTATGTGAATTGATTTTTTCTCCCAGCCCTAGTGACAGGTGTCCACTCTCTCTCTGTCCCTCAGGACCATAAAGAGGAGGTGACGTGTGTGTCCTTTAACGCCACCGACAGCTGCGTGGCGTCCGGCTCGAGCAGCGGAGACCTGGTGCTCCACAGTCTGACCACCAACGTGTCCAGCAGAGCCTTCGGACACGGAGCAAACCAGGTCAGACACATCACTACCTCACTAGCTCAGCTCCATCACTGAGTCAGAGCTAGAAACAGTCCAGCTGCTGTTACAGCTGTCTCTATCGGAAGATGATTAGAGAAGGAGCTTGTAGGCAAAGCCCATATAGTATACAGTATACAAAATTTATTTTTTCGTCAAAAGTCTTTTTTTTTTTGTTGCTTTAACCCATGTAATAAAATGGACTTCTGATTATTTCAATAGTGAAGAACTTTTCCGAACTACTGGATTAAATGAAAATTGAAGTTTGAATTTGAAACACATGGGAAAATATTCACAATGTATTTGACTAATTTATTGTATATTTGATTTTTTATTTATGTAAACAGTCGTAGTTGTGTTGGTGTTATCTGATCCGATCTCAGAATCCATTCTTAGTTTTCAAACAACCCACTTTTTCAAGATTTGAGCCGATCGATTATCCGAAATCTGACCAGAGTTCCCTGTGAACAACTGGATCTAGAAGATGAACCGAAAAAACAATTGATTGATTGATTTATTCATAAACGTTAGAAATATTAGAAATGTTTAAAATGTAAATAATTAACCACTGGAGTAATAAAGATCAATACTGGATCAATAACTGTAGATGATCAGAAGCTGAAGCCGTCGTTTTAAATGTTTCTCATCTTGTTTTTCTAAACGATGCGTTCGAGTGCAGTCGGTAGAAATATATTTAACAATAATAATAATATTTAAAATGTTAATTATTTACATTTTAAACGTTTTCACTGACGTTGTGTTTCTCTTCTCTTGTTTCTGCAGCCGGTGCACGACCTGCGTCTGTCGTTGCTACGGCGCTCGTTGCTAGGCGTGGTGTCGGACAGCGGCACGGTGGCGCTGTGGGACTCGAACACGCAGAAGGAGCTGCACGTGTTCGACGGCGCCCACAAGGCGCCAGGCAGCGGCGTGGCCTTTTCCCCCGCCAGCGAGCTGCTGGTCGTCAGCGTCGGGCTGGACAAGAAGATCGTCTGCTACGACACGGCCAGCAGGATGTACGTATATATACCTCCTCTTCTCCTCTTTCTCTTCCTCCTCTTCTTCCTCCTCTTCTGCTACGACACGGCTAGTAGGATGTAAGGATATATATACCTCTTCTTTACCTCTTCTCTTCCTCCTCTTCCCTCTCTTTCCCTCCTCTTCTGCTACGACACGGCCAGTCGCATGTACGTATATATACCTCCTCTTCTCCTCTTTCTCTTCCTCCTCTTCTTCCTCCTCTTCTGCTACGACACCGCTAGTCGCATGTAAGCAGCCATATTATATACCTCTTCTTTACCTTTTCTTTACCTCTTCTCTTCCTCCTCTTCCTCCTCTTCTGCTACGACACGGCTAGCAGGATGTAAGGATATATACCTCCTATTTACCTCTACTCTTCCTCCTTTTCTTCCTCTTTCTCTCTTTCTCTTCCTCCTCTTCTGCTACGACACGGCCAGTAGGATGTAAGGATATATACCTCTTCTTTACCTCTCTTTCTTCCCTCTCTTCTGCTACGACACGGCTAGTCGCATGTAAGGATATATACCTCTTCTTTACCTCTTCTCTTCCTCCTCTTCCTCCTCTTCCTCCTCTTCTTCCTCCTCTTCTGCTACGACACGGCCAGCAGGATGTACGTATATATACCTCCTCTTCTCCTCTTTCTCTTCCTCCTCTTCCTCTCTTTCCCTCCTCTTCTGCTACGACACGGCTAGTCGCATGTAAGGATATATACCTCTTCTTTACCTCTTCTCTTCCTCCTCTTCCTCCTCTTCTGCTACGACACGGCCAGCAGGATGTACGTATATATACCTCCTCTTCTCCTCTTTCTCTTCCTCCTCTTTCTCTCTTTCTCTCCTCTTCCTCCTCTTCTGCTACGACACGGCCAGCAGGATGTAAGATACTCCTCTTCCTCTCTACCTTCCTCTCTGTCTCCTCCTCTTCCTCTTTTTGTCTCTCCTCTTCCTCTTTCTTCCTCCTCTTCCTCTCCCTGTCTCCTCTTCTTCCTCTCTTTCCCTCTCTTCCTCCTCTTCCTCACTCTCTCTCTTTCTTCCTCCTCTTCCTCTCTCCCCCTCCTCTTCCTCTCTCTCCTCTTCCTCTCTTCCTCCTCTTCCTCTCTTTCCCTCTCTCCCTCCTCTTCCTCTCCTCTTCCTCTTCCTCTCTCCCTCCTCTTCCTCCCTCTCCTCTTCCTCTCCCTCCTCTTCCTCAGTCTCTCTCTCTCCCTCTCCCTCCTCTTCCTCTCTCTCTTCCTCTCTTTCCCTCCTCTCTCTTTCTTTCTCTTTGTCTCTCCTCTACCTCATTCTTCCTCTCTTCCCCCTCTTCCTCTCTTTCCCTCCTCTCCCTCCTCTTCCTCTCTTTCCCTCCTCTTCCTCTCTTTCCCTCCTCTCCCTCCTCTTCCTCTCTTTCCCTCCTCTTCCTCTCTTTCCCTCCTCTCCCTCCTCTTCCTCTCTTTCCCTCCTCTTCCTCTTCCTCCCTCTCCTCTTCCTCTCGCTCTCTTCCTCCCTCCTCTTCCTCACTCTCTCTTCCTCACTCTCTCCTCTTCCTCTTCGTCCCTCTTCTCCCCAGTCGTTGTGATGTCATGGCGTTGTGTTGTCCCTCTCTCCCTCAGCGTGCTGTGATGTCACTGTGATGTCAGTGTGATGTCATGGCGTTGTGTTGTCCCTCTCTCCCTCAGCGTGCTGCGGTCGATCCGGGCCGACGCTCCTCTGACGGCGGTGGACTTCACGCCGGACGGCACCGGCCTGGTGGTCGGCTCCACGCAGGGGAAGATCTTCCACTACGACCTGAGGAACTCCGGCGCTCCGACCCGGACCACCGCCGCGCACAGGACCTCGGTCAGCTGCCTGCGTTACCAGAGCAACGCCGGCCGGAGCAAGGTGACCGCAGGACACGCCCATAACAACAGACCACACCCATAGCAACAGTCTGAACGCTGGATGTCACGGTTTTACCAACATTTTACAGACTGGACCTTTAAACCTCCATCAGGAGGATAATGCACTGCAAAAACTCAAAATCTTTCCAAGAATATTTGTCTTATTTCTAGTCAAAACTAAACTCTTTCCACTTAAAATAAGACTCATCACCTAAAAATTAACTTGTTTTTAGATCATTTTCACTTGTTTCAAACTAATTTTGACTTGAAATAAGTAGAAAAATCTGCCAGTGAAAGCAAGTTTGTTGTGTTTGTAATAAGAAAGAAAAACTTGCTCCACTATCAGATTTTTCTACTTATTTCAAGTGAAAATCTGCTTGAAAGAAGTAAAAAGTGTCTAAAAACAAGCTACTTTTAATGTGATGAGTCTTATTTTAAGTAGAATGAGATTAGTTTGGACTAGAAATAAGACAAATATTCTTGGTGAGATTTAGAGTTTTTGCAGTGTATTATCCTCCTGATGGAGGTTTAAAGGTCCAGTCTGTAAAATGTTGGTAAAACCTTCACATCCAGCGTTCAGATTGTTGTTGTTTTTGCAGTGAGACGCGATGGTGAACGAATGAAAATGAAATTATAGTTCAATGATGTTATGATAATGTACAGATATAAATGTGTACCTGATCAGATCTATAATCCCCCCCCCTCCAGTCCAGTAAACTGGGGTCTAAGATCTCCAGCACCAAGCGATCTTCCTCCTCCTCCTCCAAAGTGTCCAGCAGCCAATCAGACGCCACCGCCGCCTCAGGCTCCGCCCCCCAGCGCCAGGTCATGGGAACAGGTGAGTGACGATGACATCACGATGACTTAGATTAGATTAGATTTAGATTAGATAAACTTTATTGTCCCCAAAAGGGGAAATTCGTCTTGGGCAAAAGTGCACCGTGTAGCAACAATTCAATAAGACATATAAGCAACAATAAGCAGTGACAGACATACATGCAATGGACATAAGTACAAAGGTAAAGGTAAAGGTATTTATTTATTTCATTCATTTATCAAGCATAAAAACAAAAAATAAAATAAACAATGACAATACTGTAACTCTTGAATGAAAGGGGGCAGAAAGAAGCGAACTTATATTGTCTACCCCTTGTTACAAAGAATTCATTCACAAATTAGATAGTACCTACATCCAACGACAGACATACAGGCATAGACGTACAGACGAAGCAGCATTGCACAGCATCAGAACCATAGCAGTCGGCATTATCAGTTCTAAAAGAGAGGTGTAAAGTAAAAAGGACAGAAGCTTGGCTTGGTAAGAAATAAATAAGGAATTTAAAAGATCCTAAGATCAAAGAAATTTGCAAGAGTAAAAACTCGAGCTACGCTACGCTTCCTCCAATTAGGAGGCCACCAGCCTAGGGTTGATGCTGGCGTGAATAGGGACTGGCTGTTTGTTCAACAGAGCTGTAGAATTAGGGAGGAAAGAGTGTTTATAACGATTGCTTTTGGGGCGACAAGCTCTTAAGCGTCTGCCCGACGGTAGCATCTCATACTCTGAGAACAGAATGTGTGATGGATCTGACGTCACTCCCTGAGCCAGTCCTACTGTGCGTTCACACCAAAAGCTTCCAAAGCGTCAAAAACGCTCGAGGCTGGGCGTCAGACAAGACAGCTCCCAAAACGGCAAAAATTTTCAGCCGCTTTGGCCGCTCGTCAGGTGACCGACGTCAAAGTTCGATGGCGCTGGTCATTGGGGAGCTGAAATACAAAAAAAAGGAGAAAAAAAGGCAGTTGACGGACGTCTCTATTCTGACAGGCTGCCGCCGGTTGCCGCCGAACCGCGTCATAGCTAATTATCCTAAAGTTAAACCTGGCTCAACTTCTCATCTGGTGACGCTTTGGAAGCTTTGGAAGCTTTGGAAGCTTTTGGTGTGAACGCACAGTTAGTACTTTCTTTTCAAAGATAGCCTGCAGTGTTTGAGGGTCCTTTTTACCAATTACTTTCATCGCAGTATTCACAATTTTTGCTATCCTAGTTTTGAGCTGGACAGAGAGAGACCCAAACCTTGCTGCCATACAGTATCTGATCAGGTTTTCTAGCACTAGACATCACTGAGGTGAGGAGCTGCTGCTGACACCAGCTGACCTCTGACCTCTGTGTGTGTGTGTGTGTCCAGCAGGAGGCGCCGCGGCCGAGCCGACGTCCAGAGAGGCCGAAGGTCGCCAGGGGTCGGAGGTCGTGGGCCGCAACAGTCTGGACGTCTTCTCACCGGCACGAGAAGGTCAGAGGTCACCGGGACGACCAGTCCTGACCGGGTTTACACTGACTTAATGATTAGAGAGATTAAATAAACCGATCACCGATCAATATCGTTTACAGGCCGTTAATTACGTCATAATGTCAAGAAATAACCAGAAATAACAGAAACGTCATGTTTTTCATTAAGGCTAAAAATCACACATGATTTTCAGGCTTTGAATATTTTGGGAAAATACCAGAATTTTTCTCCTCAAAGTCGTTACAACTATTTCTAGACATTATGATGTAATTATTTTAAATTAAAGAGTTACCACCAATGACTTTACTGTAACAGGTAAATGCTACAAATAAAGGGCAGTAACGCTGCCTCAAACATTCTCATTGGTTTAAATAAGTGTTTTATGTCTTTGTGGCGTTTATGTCACTATGTGATGGACAGTAAAGTTTTTTTAATCTTAGTTTTAGTTACAAAAAATCAAGGACAGTTACAAAAACAGAAATAAAACAAGTTTATAATAGTGAAATGTTAGAAGAGAGGTTAAAAACTTATGGGCAAAATACCTCCCCAAACAAATACACAAAGATTCAAAAACTATTCAACAACAAAGAAAGCAGCGAAGTGCCTTATTATAACAACAAGAGTCTAAATATAAATATAATAAATCATAATAAAATACAAACCATCTGCAGAAAGTTTTGAAGTGAATTGAAATCTTTATTTAGAGCATGCATGAAACAAAACTTAAACAAAATCTCCATGATCAGAGAGAGAAAATAAAAAGTTTTATAAAGTACAAAATAAAAAGTATATATTCAATAAAACAACATCTACAACAACAAAAAACAAAGTGTCAACATGACGTGAGACTTTTTATTGATCCCACGTTTGAAAATTAACTTGTAACAGAAGCAAAGAACAGGATACGTAAAGAAATGAGGTATAAAGATGTAGAGAAAAAACTAAGATATGTACAAAGTATTATTTAAATAGAAAAAAATAAACTATAAACACATAATTGATCGATAGGTGAATTAAAACATTACGGCCGATTAATCACATACAGTGTAAAATATCGGCCAATCAAAAGAGTCCTGAGCGTGTGAGCACCTGAACGCATCGTGACCTGACCTCTGACCTCTGTCCGTCTGTCTCAGACTCCAGGACGCCGGGGACGAACGCTGAGACGCCGTTTGGACGAACTCACGGTACGACGTCTAACTTTACCGACCGACCGATACCGCCGCCGCTGCAGCTTCCTGACTAACCCGAGCTCTGTGTTTCCATAGTAACCAGTCTGGAGATGCTGTCGAGGCAGGGGGAGGGGCAGCAGGTGGTGGGACGCGCCAGTCTGGACATCTTCTCCCCCGTCAGAGAGGGTGAGGAGGTTTAAATGAGCTCAGTTTGACTGTTTCAGACGCCATCGAGGATTTCTGTCCCGATCCTAACGAGAAAAATGTTGGACATTGAGTTGCTGAGTGTTTCTTCTCCGATGAACGACAGATAGATAGTGACAGAGAACTGTTGTAGGTGTGGTTTAAAAACAAAAACAACATGTTTTTGCGTTGTTCTATGATAAAATTGTTCAATACAGCTCTAGATAAAATATGAAGAGACCACTTCAAAATGATCAGTTCCTCTGGTTTCACTGTTCATAGCTTTGTGTTTGAGTAAAATGAACACTTCTCATCATTTTCACTTGTTTCAAACAAATTTTCACTTGAAACAAGTAGAAAAATCTGCCAGTGAAAACAAGTTGTTTTCACTGGCAGATTTTTCTACTTATTTCAAGTGAAAATTTGTTTGAAACAAGTGAAAAGTGTCTAAAAACAAGCTGCTTTTTATGTGATGAGTCTTATTTTAAGTAGAATGAGATTTGTTTTGACTAGAAATAAGACAAATATTCTTGGTAAGATTTAGAGTTTTTGCAGTGTGAATGACTCAATGTGTGTGTGTGTGTGTGTGTGTGTGTGTGTGTGTGTATCTGTGTGTGTGTGTGTGTGTGTGTGTGTGTGTGTGTGTGTGTGTCTGTGTGTATCTGTGTGTGGTTGTGTGTGTGTGTGTGTGTCAGACTGCCCCTCAGGAACCGGCTCTCACCGTAAAACCCCCCTGGTGGCGTCGGCCGCTCGCTGCTACAGCCCGCTGTCCATCTTCCAGACTCCGCCCCCCATCAAGGAGGAGGAGCCAATCACAGCTGCCGCCGCCGAGTCATGTGACCCCAGGAAGGTATTATGGGATGTTTTTCTTCTTCTTTATCACGTCTTCTTTCAGACCAGAGGAGAGAAAATAAAACAAAATAGCTTCATCCATTGTTCAGGTTTCTGTTCTGGAAATATATGCAAATTAGCGCATATTTAATGAGACATTACCTCATTTACATATTTAAACATAAAATGGTTATGTCTGTTAGTTTAATGTTTTACCCTGTTCACCTGTAGTGTCTCACCTTAAATGTCTCATCACCGTGGTAACTGTTAAAGGGGTAGTTCAACATTTTGTCAAATTGGCCCATTGCCATAATCCCTATAGTCATAGCAGTAGGTTCGTTACCTTTAATTGTCGGTGCAAGCTGTTTTTAGAACGGCGGAGCAGAGCCGTGAGCTGCTCAGAGCTACGCTACGGAGGCTCATTATGGGATTTCTTGGTTTCCCTCATCAAACTCATCAAATACACAATCCAACAACTCCACAACGCTCTGGTGGACAAGTTGTGAGCTGCACATTCACCACGCTATGAGATAATAACACAACGTTACCACACAGAGTTGTTTTAGAGGGAAATACAGAGACTGATGATGAAAAACTGTCCCTGAAGGCAACACGCATCAGCGGTTTTACATGAATTTCCCTCTAAAACAACTCTGTGTGGTAACGTTGTGTTATTATCTCATAGCGTGGTGAATGTGCAGCTCACAACTTGTCCACCAGAGCGTTGTGGAGTTGTTGGATTGTGTATTTGATGAGTTTGATGAGGGAAACCAAGAAATCCCATAATGAGCCTCCGTAGCGTAGCTCTGAGCAGCTCACGGCTCTGCTCCGCCGTTCTAAAAATAACTTGCACCGACAATTAAAGGTAACGAACCTACTGCTATGACTATAGGGATTATGGTGATGGGCCAATTTGACAAAATGTTGAACTACCCCTTTAAGCTTCTGGTCACCGTGGTAACCGTTCTTCTTCTTCGTGGCCGCAGGCGGAGAAGTCGAGCAGCTCCAGTCTGGAGGGGGAGGGGCAGACCACGCCCACTTCCTGCTCCCAGCAGCAGCCGACCAATCACAGCCAGCAGCCGGCGGCGCCGCCCTTCTTCACCCCGGAGCCCGGGCTGCGGCGGCCCAACGGCGTCCAGGCTCAGCTCAGCTACGACTCGCCGCTGCTGCTGCCGCTCGCCGCCGCCGGAGCTCCGCCCACCGCCGCCGCAGGTCAGGCCCGTCGCCATAGAAACCCACCGTTTAGAAACAAACATGGCTGCTGCCAGGGGAAAACTTTAGAGCAACAACAGTCTTACTCTGATTCTTTTCTCTATTTTAATTTAATTTAATTTAATTTAATTTAATTTGGGTTAAACACACACGCTATTTTATATATATATTTATCTATTATCTATTTTATTTAATCTTTTTTACCCATTTCATATGAATTTGTTTGTAATTTATTTTGTTTGTTAGGGTGACATGTAACATTGGGTGTGCACTACTGACATGTAAAGTATATGTTGTGAATCATAAAAGTGGAATAAATAAAAGAAAAAGAAAACAGTCAGTAAATAAAACAATTTATACAAATGTAATAAATAAATTTAATGTTAAACTGATTTTAAAAGAGATTATTTTAATTAGAATAAACACCTGAGTCTTTGGCAGCTACTTTTCTTTCTCCTGTTAAGTTCTTTTTATTTTAATTTATATATTTATTTGCACATATTAAAAAAAAAGAGGAAATTATTAAAAAATCATAATAGCAACGGTCCATTAGCTTCTCTTATACTGGATCAAAGTTTTCTGCTGGTTTATTTATTGATTATTCTATCATCTGATCGTTTATTAATAATTGATGCTTCATTTGTAAATCATTTCTTTAACAACGACATGTTTATTTATATAGCAGTTGCCCAAAGTGCTGTGCAACATAAAAACCACAATAAAACTAAATAGATACAGATGAATGTGCAGCACAAACGTGCAATAAAACAATGAAACAGAAGTGAAGATGTTTCAAACCAAATTAAAATGCAAAGGAACAGAGATGTGGTTTTCAGATTTCAGATTTATTTATTTATTTTTTTAAATGGGAACAGTACATATTGATGGACATTGACATGTAAATATGTGGGATTGTAGCCAAATGGCTAATTTCCATCCCCAGTCCCATTGGCAGGTTGATGTTAGACATAAAAAACAATGACGATAAAAAGTACAAAAGGTAAAAAACACAAGAGGCAGGACTAGGACAACAAAACACCTCGACATCTTACACAAAACATATATGAAGGACAAACACAAACCAGCAGTTAACTGACCATAGACGGTTAAAAGAGCGGGTGAGGGGACCAGAAGATCACTGAGAAGTTATAAAGAGCTACAGTGCTACTAGTTAAAGTGCTATGTGATAAAGTGACGAATGCATAAGTGCAAGATTGAATTTAATTTAATTGCACGAGTTTTAATAAAGACCTCAGAGAGAGAAGCCATTCAGGATTTTAAAACAAGTAGTAAAAGTCTAACATCCCTGTCTCTTCTGTCTGGTCCGTCCCTGCAGGAGCGTCTCTGTCGGCCTCCGTGTCCTCGTCTCTGTCCCAGAACATCGTGGAGGTTTTGGGTCAGGGCGGAGCGGCTCCTCTCACCTCGCTGCAGATCCACTTCATCCAGAACATGATCCACGACACGCTGGAGGAGTTCAGGTCTCAACACAACACAACACACACTCACACTTCATTTAGTTAGTTTTACCTTTTACAGAGTGTTTTATTAAATAACACATGAACATGAAGTGTTTTCTGTTCTAATAACTCTGCCCTACAAAGGCAAAGTGCAGTATCTGCAAAGAGTAACTGTACTCCCTACATTCTATAATTTACGGTAACACTTTACTGTAATAGGTATTCATCAGACTGACATAACAGCTGTCATAAACATCAATGAATACTTATGACAGCTGTGGTTAAGTGTCATTCGGTAAGTTATGTCACTTTTCATGCAAAGTTGACATTGTTTGAGATGTTTTTGTTCTGACAACTTGACATAAAGACAATTTAAACTGTCATAGCAGACCTAATGGACAAACTTTACAAATTATGTCAAGTTCTCATAACAAGGAACATCTCAAACAATGTCAACTTTGCATGAAAAGTGACATAACTTACCGAATGACACTTAACCACAGCTGTCATAAGTATTCATTGATGGTTATGACAGCTGTTATGTCAATCTGATGAATACCTATTCAAGTAAAGTGTTATCTAATTTACTCTATGATTCCATTGGAGTAAAACCAAGGCAAAGTGCAGCATCTGCCATAAAACGGTCAAAATTGGTCAGAAAGACAAACTACAAAATACATTTAATTCAGTCCACCTTTATCTAATCAGTTATAGACTTGGTAGTTATTCATCATTTGATGCTTAAACCTGACAATGAAAAACACAAAAAGCTGTTTTTCAGATACTGCACGTTGTCTTTGTGGAGCAGAATAATAAAACAATGAATTCAAGAACATCTTAATGTTTAAAGAAAGAAACTAAACGTCCAGACGTCTTTGTATTTAGAAGAGGAAGACGTTTGTCCCAGCTGACTGTGGCGTCGTTGTGTTTCCTCCTCAGAGACACGTGTCACAGAGACATCGTCAACCTGCAGGTGGAGATGGTCCGACAGTTCTACATCCAGCTGGTACGACCTCGTTTTAACCTGCTGATGTCTGCTGACGCTTTTATATTTAGTCAAACTCGTCCTGTTTTCATTCATGTGATACACCGCCTGTCCAAAAAGACAGGGTTTTTTTTCAACTCTCTTTATTGATTTTCCTCATTTTGAACATAAAACATAACAGACAATACAGACACCATACACATTTACACGTACACGTTTACATAAAAAGGTCATTTAAGTTGTATTCACTGATGTATCTCAAAATGAAAAATTAATTAAGGGGATTAATTAAAAAAAAAAAAAAAGTATTATACATAAATATATATATGTACCCAAACATGTATACATACGACAGAGTATTAGGGCCACACTGACAAATAAAAAAATCACAAACTTCGAGAATAAAGTCGTAAATTTACGACTTTATTCTCGTAATGTTATGACTTTATTCTCTAAGTCTGTGTTTGTTTGTTTTTCTCAATGTGGCCCTAATACTCCGTTGTATGTACACTCTTCAAAAGTAAAAAAAAAAAAAAAAAAAAGAACTAAACAGAGACAGGAATAAAAATAAATAAATAAAATAAAAATAAAAGTTATTTTCCTTCTACACACTCTAACATTTCATTGGACCGCCTGTAGCTTTGATTACATCACACATTCACTGTGGCATCGTTTCAATAAGCTTCTGCAACGTCACAACATTTATTTCCATCCAGTTGCATTAATGTTTCAGAGACTCTCCGTGGGTTCAGGTCTGGACTCTGTGGTCACATTGGACCTCATGACGGTTCCTCACTCTCCTTCCAGTCTGTAATAATCTAGTCTTTAAACTGTAATATGGAAAACATTACAGTTTAAAACACCTTTCTATCAATACAATCAGTTAAAACACAATCATGATTCATACACATACGCCACCAGACAGGCAACACAAGGCCGCTTCACGCTTCCTAAACCAAACACCAACTGTCTGAAGCACACAATAGAATACAGATCAATGAAATCATGGAACTCCTCCTTTACCACTGCCAATAACTAAACTCACACACAAACTAACATTCAAAAAGCAAATAAAAAAATATCTTGGAATTTCATATCTGTAAAATAACATACGCACACATGCACACACACATACACATAAAGGGTCTTATGTAGCGTAATAGGGTCTCTTGTTGTCATCTTCATTTGTTTTACCCTCTTATTTTATTCTTTTTTTTAAATGTTATTTTATTTTATAACTGCTGTACATCGGAGTTATTTTACACAGGCTCTTTGATGTGGATGATAATGTGATGGTACAGATTTAATGTAAGATTCTGTTGACTTGTCTTTATGTTGTGATTGCAGATTTATGTTTAAATGTTCTGGTTTTAACTGTGGACCACAGGAAGACCAGCGGCGTTCTAGAGCAGCTGATGGGGATCCTAACAAATAAAATAAAACAAATATACCGTCTGACCTGTGTGTGTGTGCTGCAGAACGAGATCCACGGCCTGATAGAGAGATACTCGGTGAACGAGTCTCTGGTGGAGGAGATCGAGAAGCTGAGGGAGGAAAACCGCCGGCTCAAGACCAACTACTGACCTGGGACCAGCCCAGCTCCTTCTGCCAATCACAGCCGGTCCGAGGGGCCGAGTCTCCCTCCTCCGACCGAAACCCCGGCCGCGCCTCCTGTTGCCGCCGGCGACGCAGCATCGACAGAGTGACGTGTTTGTAGCTGGAGACAGAAAGTTGAACTGTTTGAATCTTTGTAATTTAATCCAGATATATAAAGTGTGTGAAGACGAGGAGCATGTTCAGTCTGTTTGTATGAAGAATAAAAATATTAAAACAACTCTCAATCCCATAATAATATCTGTCTAGTTAAACCATCACAGGTTATATGAGGCAACCAGATTCTACTCTGACATGTTTTATTTTCTAATGATAATTTCACTGAGTCAGGAAGTAAATCTGTTCTTTTCCTCTGTATGAAACATTTTAAAGAACAACACCACGAAATTTGAGTCATTAGAAACGACCCATCAAAATATTATTATAAATAAATGTCATTGTCAAAAACAGATTCGTCTTATTCATCAGTGGCCGTTCAAACAATTAGTCTGAACAGTCGAGCAGGTTAAAGGTCACAGTGGTGAAATAATAATATGATTATATGTTATATACAACACAGGTATGTCTAAAATAAAAAATATAAAAGTATCATCAAATCATAGTACACACACAAGTTCGAAAAAGGAAGACGTATACACTTTTTTTTTAAAGTTCCTTCCCCATTTTAACTCATGGTTTTTTTTTGTTTTTTTTTTTACTTTATTGCCTTTATGCACATTAACAGGCAATTAACATCACAAAGGAAAACAAATCAAAACATCAAGATTGGGTCTCATCTGTAACACAAATAGCACTGTAAAGGGTATTGCACATATTTTATCTGGTTCTATATTCCAAAAAAAAGGTGATATTTTAGATAATAATAGTGTATAAGAGTCTTAATCGAGATACTCGGTAACTGGGGTCCACCTTCTCATAAAAACAGGTACTTTTAGCTGTAATTGGGCCGTCATATATTCCATCATGTAGACATGTTTTACTTTCTGTTACCACTGAGTGATCATGGGGGGGGCAGTCTTCATCCAATTTATAGTAATAATTTTTCTTGCAATCATGAACAAAATGTGTAATATATAACATTGTTCTGTGGTAAACAGGTGGTAAACAGGAAACACATCTAATAAAAATAACAAAGAGTCCCTTGGAAGTTCCACTGCCAAATTTTTCTCCAGTTTTCCAAAATGTTTGTACGGTTTATATATTTTTGTATTGTTGCTAATAATATGTAAGCTCTTTGATAAGAACTCTATAAATAAAGTTTATAAGTTTATATACATACATGACATAAACATACATATAAATATAAAACATAATACTCTACACAAATATCCATATTAATGTAGCTAGTATATTATACTACATACATGACAATATATAAAACATATAGGCCTATATACTACATAAATATCTATATAAACATATAATAATATATAAGACATAAATATCTAACATGTTAAGCAATGTAGGCTATTTATATTCACTCCCAGTTAACATCTTTATCCCTGCTCTGAACATTCAACTTTAATCTTTTATTTTGTGACCGGAAACGCGCTTCCTTCCTTCGCGCATGCGCAGTGTCCCGGCTCGGAGGGAGGAAGGTGAGGGGGGGTGAACCATCTCTGCTGCTGCTGCTCTTTGGTTGTCAGACTACAGCTGTTTTTTTTACACAACGCGACTGATCCTAAAGTTTTTACAGAAAGTTACAAACTCATCAAACTAAACTAAAACTGCTGCTGACGTCACCGCTGACGTGTTGGGAACAACTCACCTGTGTGGGTCTGAGCAGCAGCAGCTCAGGTGTAGAGGAGTTAGTGGTGAAGTGTAGAGAGTTTAGCTGTGTGAAGCTAAAGGAGCTAAAGGAGCAACCTGCACTTTGTCCCGGTGAAAGTTCTGGAGCAGCAGCGGCTTCTCACCTGCACAGGTAACAACACACCGACACCTGCATACCATAATAATCATAATAACAGATAGAAAACAGCTGATGCATCGTAATAAATAGTTTATTCTGGTAAAAACACACACTGACCTTTGACCTTTTTGTTGTTTGACTGTGACGTCACCTTTACTCAGGTTTGGATCAATTATAAAAAACACGAGACATTTACAAATCTCTAAAAACCTCTTTATGATTATTTGATAAGATAAAACTAGATAAATAAAGATAAAAAACGATTTTCAATTCATCAGTACACTGCAAAAACTCAAAATCTTACCAAGAATATTTGTCTTATTTCTAGTCAAAACAAATCTCATTATACCTAAAATAAGTATATTTATATATATACATACATAGTTAGCTTGTTTTTAGACACTTTTTACTTCTTTCAAGCAGATTTTCACTTGAAATAAGTAGAAAAATCTGATAGTGGAGCAAGTTTTTCTTTCTTATTACAAACACAAAAAACTTGCTTTCACTGGCAGATTTTTCTACTTATTTCAAGTGAAAATTAGTTTGAAACAAGTGAAAATGATCTAAAAACAAGTTAATTTTTAGGTGATGAGTCTTATTTTAAGTGGAAAGAGATTAGTTTGGACTAGAAATGAGACATTTTGACAAGAAATAAGACAAATATTCTTGGAAAGATGTTGAGTTTTTGCAGTGTGTAAATAGATGTGTAAGTGTTTATATTTTGTTCAGTTTTGGTTTGGGTGTGTATAGGCTATAATAAATACATTTTAAAGTCAATATTTAACTGTTTTACCATCAAAGAGTAGAAAAATAAAGATAGATGATCAATGAAAGATGTACATATTAATTCAATAAAATGTTTTACCAAAATAAAGTTTGTTTTTAATGACTTTAGGTTTTCTAGTCCGTTAACAGTGCTGCTGCACTGATATAGTTCCTGGAAAAAATGTGTGAAGTTTGGTTTTGAGTCAGTTCTTTATTTATTTTTTTTATGAATGTGAAATTTGCCTAAAAACAAAACAAGTTGTGCAAAAAAACCCTCAAAAGCAAAAATAAAATAAAAGTCCTTCTCTGAACCTGTTTTTACTGATCACTTCCTGTTTCCTCAGCTCTGACTCCGCCCCCTCCGCTACGTCATGGCCAACCCTCTGAGGGCGGAAGTGGTTCGACTTTATAAAAACGTGAGTTCTGCTTTTATTTATTTATTTTTTAAATCATTTGTTTGATTTAAAACCTTTATAACTTACATAAAAAGTTCACACACTCACCTGGTGGACAGGTGCGTGACATCATCACCTGAGGAAACACCACGTTTTTTAATTTCCCACAGACCCTGAACTCAGCTCAACTCAACAAGAAACAAACTCAAAGACGTTGACCTCGTTTTAAAACTTTCATTCATTAAAAAAATCAAAACCAACGGATGAACAACAGCTGTAAAAATAAAACTTCAGTTCAGCAGGAAAACGACAGGAACTCAACTCTTCATTTCTAAAAGTTTTTAATCATAACTTCACTCAGGATTTATTTATTTTCCTCCGTGTCCATCATGATCCAGGTGAATAAATCAAACACCATCCATGTAGAATTAAAAAAAAAAGGATACCTACATTTTACAAAATAAAAGTCCTGCTGGATTAAAGCAGTGCGTCACAGAGGGGGAGGGGCACCTCTTCAGAATAAAAGTTGCTAATTATTAAACATAATGTTTGAAGTGATATGCCAACATTTTTTTTTGTGTCTTGCCTCACTCCCGAGTCCATGACCAGCAGATAGACACCATCCTTTCGACTGTGCGTGCAGTAACCATGGAGATAGAGCCGTATCGCCGTAATTAGCTTAGCTCAAACACTGGAAGTGTATGGGTAGTGTTAGCCTGCCTCCACCTAAAGTCACTAATTAGCTTAGCTTAGCTCAAACACTGGAAGTGTATAGGTAGTGTTAGCCTGCCTCCTACCTAAAGTCACTAATTAGCTTAGCTTAGCTCAAACACTGGAAGTGTATAGGTAGTGTTAGCCTGCCTCCACCTAAAGTTGCTAATTAGCTTAGCTCAAACACTGGAAGAGTATAGGTAGTGTTAGCCTAACGGAAACCGGAGTAAAAAAAAAGTAAAAGCACAAATTCTATCCTCATGGTTTTCTGTATGTAAAGGGCAACGGGTGTTTTATTTTGTGAAAGTAACCGGAAGTGCGTTGGTCACAACGGCTAGCTTGAGTAGCGCAGAATTCGTTGGAACAAAATTGATTTCGGCTCGGGTAGGAGGCAGGCTAACACTACCTATACACTTCCAGTGTTTGAGCTAAGCTAATTAGCGACTTTAGGTGGAGGCAGGCTAACACTACCTATACACTTCCAGTGTTTGAGCTAAGCTAATTAGCGACTTTAGGTGGAGGCAGGCTAACACTACCTATACACTTCCAGTGTTTGAGCTAAGCTAATTAGCGACTTTAGGTGGAGGCAGGCTAACACTACCTATACACTTCCAGTGTTTGAGCTAAGCTAATTAGCGACTTTAGGTGGAGGCAGGCTAACACTACCTATACACTTCCAGTGTTTGAGCTAAGCTAATTAGCGACTTTAGGTGGGAGGCAGGCTAACACTACCTATACACTTCCAGTGTTTGAGCTAAGCTAATTAGCGACTTTAGGTGGGAGGCAGGCTAACACTACCCATACACTTCCAGTGTTTGAGCTAAGCTAATTACGGCGATACGGCTCTATCTCCATGGTTACTGCACGCACAGTGGAAAGGATGGTGTCTATCTGCTGGTCATGGACTCGGGAGTGAGGCAAGACACGAAAAATAAAATGTTGGTGTATCCTTTTAAACATAATGTTTAATCAACATTAAAGCAGAAGTAAGCGATCCGGTCTATTTAAGACTTATATTAACACAAATATATCACTTACTTCTGCTTTAATGAATGTAAACCAGTAGAAAACAAACAGGACCTGGAAGTTCAACTTGGTGGTGGGATTTTTCAAATTAAAAGCCTCAAAAAGAGAGAAAAAACCCCCACATTTGACAGATGATGAGTTTGTTGTGCTTTTCTCCTCCTCCTCCTCTTCCTCCTCTCTCTTTCTCCTCCTCAGCTCCTCTACCTGGGGAGGGAGTACCCTAAGGGAGGCGACTACTTCAGGGACCGGCTTCGCGCTGCGTTCGTGAAGAACCGGTCGGTCCAGGACCCGGAGCGGATCAGGGAGCTGATCGGCCGCGGCGAGTACGTGGCCCGTGAGCTGGAGGCGCTGTACTACCTGAGGAAGTACCGCGCGCTGAAGAAACGTTACTATGACGACTGAACTAGAGAGTAGCTGGAAAAGAGAGAGTAAGGACAGCATTGATTGGTCCAATGGAAGCGCCTCCTGGTGGCGGAATATGGGTTTTGCAAAAGAACTGACATCTCTGCATTGTTGGTGAATGAGCAAGTGTGGTGTTTTCAATAATTTAAAGGGATAGTAGCATTTTTTTAAAGTAGGGTTGTATGATCTCCAAATAGCCCCTAAGTACTTTAATTGCAGTAGAAGACTCTCTGCACTCCTCCCGTTAGCAACGCCAGCCCATAATAGCCCTGCCCAGAGATTTACAACATACATTGTTGTGAACAGACCCAAAGAAACGGCCTATTTTCACGGCCTAAAAGAGGTTTTACCTGAAAAAAATACACAGTTCCATATAATTTTTTCCAGCCCTTCAAAGTGCAGGAAAAACACAGTTTTTATTTGGACCTAACCAACTCACGTATCCCTCCGCCCAGGGTTAGCGCCCGCCGATCAGCAGTTGGTTAGGTCCAAATAAAAACTGTGTTTTTCCTGCACTTTGAAGGGCTGGAAAAAATTATATATATATATATATGGAACTGTGTATTTTTTTTTCAGGTAAAACCTCTTTTAGGCCGTGAAAATAGGCCGTTTCTTTGGGTCTGTTCACAACAATGTATGTTGTAAATCTCTGGGCAGGGCTATTATGGGCTGGCGTTGCTAACGGGAGGAGTGCAGAGAGTCTTCTACTGCAATTAAAGTACTTAGGGGCTATTTGTAGATCATACAACCCCACTTTAAAAAAAAATGCTACTGTCCCTTTAATGTTTCAATCTACATTTTGTAATAAACTAATTATAAGTATAATTTGATATGACCAAGACACCTAAAAACAAAAACACGGCCGTTTTCATCCATTTACCAGCAAGTGGGCAACACACATACATTGGAGTGAATGGGTTTTCTGGGCTCTTTTGCAATACCCATATCCTGCCACTAGGGGGCAAAACCCTTAAACCCATAAACCCTTAAACCCTTACCACGGGAGTCAATGGTGGTGTCTTACTCTCTTTTACAGTGCTCTACTACTGAACAGGCTCCGCCCCCCGAGGAAGAAGAAGAAGAAGACAACGCCACACGTCAGAGTCTTAACGTTTATTTGAGGCTCGTAAGAAAAAAAAAAAAAAAAGACCCCAACAACAAACACAACAACCACGAGGAACTGGAACAGAACGAGTCCGACACATCAACACGTTTAAATAAAATGATAAAAAAAGACGAGTGACGATGACGAGTCCTTCATCATCAATACTGATCATCAATACTGACAGGAAGTGACGACAGTAGAAAACTATACAGAGGTCAGAGGTCGGAGGTCAGAGGGGCGGGGCCAGCGCCTCGCCGCCGTCCGCCAGGTTGGCTCTGCAGATGGGACACGTGGTGTTGTCCTGTCAGGAGACCAGCAATAATCAATAATCAATAATCAATACTCACAACCAATCAGATTGTTGATATTCTCTAGTTCTGCCTTAAAGGGATAGTTCAACATTTATTAGTCAGATCCTCCTCTCCACTATAATAATCCCTATAGTCATAGCAGTAGGTTCGTTACCTTTAATTATCAATCAAAACTCATCAAATACACAATCCAACAACTCCACAACGCTCTGGTGGACAAGTTGTGAGCTGCACATTCACCACGCTATGAGATAATAACACAACGTTACCACACAGAGTTGTTTTAGAGGGAAATACAGAGACTGTTGATGAAAAACTGTCCCTGAAGGCAACGTGCATCAGCGGTTTTGCATGAATTTCCCTCTAAAACAACTCTGTGTGGTAACGTTGTGTTATTATCTCATAGCGTGGTGAATGTGCAGCTCACAACTTGTCCACCAGAGCGTTGTGGAGTTGTTGGATTGTGTGTTTGATGAGTTTGATGAGGGAAACCAACAATTAGGCTAACAAAATTAACAAAACAACCGACAATTAAAGGTAACGAACCTACTGCTATGACTATAGAGACTATGGCAATGGGGGAATTTGACTAAATGTTGAACTATCCCTTTAAAGGTGATGAACCTACTGATATGACTTTAGGGATTATGGTGAGAGGAGGATCTGACTAATAAATGTCGAACTGTCCCTTTAAAGACAGATTAAAGTGTGTGTGTGTATGTGTGTTGTTACCTTCAGCCACCTGTCGATGCACTGGACGTGGTAGTCATGGAAACACGGCAGCATCCTCAGCTTCTCACCGTCGCCGTAGTCACAGAAACAGATCTGACACCTGTCAATCAAAGCAAACAGACAAACAGAGTCAGACCGGGTCCAGCTGGTCCTGGTCCTGGTTCTGGAGCCGGTTGCACCACCTCTCACTGAGTGTTTACTAACCTTAGTAAATGTGTAAGTGTTTACTAAATCAAGATTTAGTCATTCCTAAATTAAAATGTGTTGCACCAGTTTTACTAGGAATCACGTAGAGCTAGTAATTACTAAGTGTTTACTAAATATTTACACCTACCCTAGGGGTTGTGTAACTGTTTACTAGTTACCTAACGTTAGTTTGTCGAACTGAAAAACAAAACAAAACAACAACTAGCTTAACGGCTCGTTTAGAGAGGTTTGCTTTACAAAACAGAGAAGCTGCCGTTAGGAAAAGGCTTTTGAGAGATAGAATCCCTTTAGATGTGTATGATGACTGTGATATTTACTGTCGGTACCGTTTAAATACGCGACCACATAATGCGAATCACGGACATGCTAACGTTAGCTGCTGCAGTTGAGCATGGGTCTGAACAGGGCTCTAGCTCCGTTGCTACGTTGCGATACTTCACTACGGGGTGTGGTTGGGGACACAATTCAAGTCTACAACGGTAGGCCTACTGTGTGTCGGTGGCGCTGGCCGCTAGTGTGAAACCTCAACGAGTACGTGCAGCTGCCCGTGCAGGCAGAAATACCACAACATTACCAGCAGCTTCTGTGTCGATGCGGGACACACTTCAAAATAAAAGCGCCCAGCTGTTCCTGTGTACATTCTGCTCCGCACGCTGATTGTGTAGCCAAGTTGTTGTCGTCACTTAATGCGACTAATAACCTGCTAGTAACCACTTAGGCATAACTAGATACGGGATTGCATACACTGGTCTGGTGCAACCGAAACTAGTAAACAACTAGTTGCAAACTAGCTAGTAATTACTAAGGGTTTAGTAGTGGTTTAGTCATTACTAAATCCTGAATTTAGTAGAGAGATACGCCAAACTGGTGCAACCCCACCCTGGTTCTGGTTCTAGTTCTGGTCCAGGTCTAGGTTTAGGTCCTGGTCCTGGTCCTGACTCACTGTGAGCTCCCTGCGTTGCTGCAGGTCTTGAAGGTCTTGGTGGGGAACCTCTGGATCTCTCTGCGGCTCAGCTTCTTGGAGACGACGGCTCCTTGTCGCTCCTCGAACTCCAGTAGAGCCTGAACAAACACATCAAACAGTCTCATCACCGTGGCAACAAACAGCTTCCTGTGGTCTGGTGCTGTTGTCATGGAAATGTGTTAAAGGGACAACGAGGAGTTTCTCCGTCGGCAGTACGAAAAATTCTGCGACAATAAAAAAGTCTGATATTAATGTGGATGAATCTACGTTACCACTTGTTAATGGCCCATTTTAGATAAATCTATGGTTTTGTCTCTATGGTTATTTTGTTATTATTAGTGGTGGTGGAAATGCTGGGCGAGCCGACCAGCGTTTCTTTACTTTCGGTTTCGTGGCGAGTCATGAGAATAACGCCGCCGAATCTCCGTTTATGGTGGGAACTACGACGGTATGTGATCGTCTTCCAACCTCTGACTTTAATTCTTGATGAATGAAAACATGAGTCTGTCTTGCGCCGGTCAAAGAATTTCACGGTGCGGAGGCTCATAAATGTAGTGAGAAAACACTTCACTTTAACAAAACTCCTCGTTGTCCCTTTAAATAAAGTTAAAGTTGAAGTCGTCACCTCGTAGTCGTTCCCCTGAGGATCCTCCGAGAACGTCGGCATGGCGTTCCCTCTCCGGCCCCGCCCACGCCGTCTGCGGTGACCAATCAGCTCTGAGAACAGAAACATAAAGTGAAGAAGGAGAGATACGCTCCGTGGTACGTTTCCATAGTAACAGTGAGGTTGTGCGTGGTCGTACCGTCCTGCAGCGCCGCGGGAGACACGGCGGCGAGGACCTGAGACATCCAGCTGGAGTCCAGAGGAGGAGGGAGCTGCAGGTCAGAAGTCAGAGGTCAGGTGATGTGCAACACGTCACTACCAACAGACCAGCGTAGTAAACACAACCACGTCATGTTCTACAGTGTTTCCTGTTGTTTCTCTGTTGGACTTCAGAACTGTCTTGCTCAGTATCGACTCTTTGCACCTCGATCAAGGACCACAGCGTGTTTCAGCAGCATCATGTAACTGACAGAACAACAACAGGCTCAGTAGCAGGGATGCAAACGGGTCAGGACCAAAAAAGAGTGGAGTTGTCTGCCGGGGTGGGGGGTGGGGGGTGCACGGAAAAGTCCATTTCCAGTAGTTCAACCCCAACCAAGTATTGAGTGCATATAGATGGACATAGTTTTCAGAAGGCCAACATTTCTGTATTAAAAACACTTTAATAAAAAATCCTTTGCAATATTTCCATTTTGGAGATACTGAATTTTATGTCTTCACTGAATGTTAGTCATAATTATTACTATTAAAATAAACTGAATAAATAAAGACATGGGATGTTTCATTCAGTGTGTAACAATAATGTGTTAGTTTCACTTTAATTGAACACATTCTACATGGCGGAGGTGACGTGTGTCCACTCCTTCACCTCTGAAACGGGACAGAGCTCCGTGGAAACACCTGCCTGACACAGCAACGTAGGGAACCGTGCATGTCCGCAGCGCACAGCTCCACGGCGCACGGGGGGGGAAAACGGCGTCGCCGTCGCACCGACTGCACGCGGATACGCGACGCTTTGGGTAACGAGCGCGCACGTCGCGCGTCTACATTGGAGGTCGGCTGTTATCAGTATAATCAGAGACCATGAATGAGTTCACCTCAGTTTCATGTGGGGGTTGCTGCCTCCTAGCGGAAACACTGCACTGTGTGTGTGTGTTCTGTGTGTGTATGTGTGTGTATGTGTGTTGTGCACTCACCCTGTGGTGACTCTGGTGATGAAGATGATAGTGCAGCTGCTGGTGATGATGATGATGATGATGGTGGTGTCCAGTGTGAGACTGCACCTCCTCCTGGTCGAACTGGGCCTGACGGAGACACAGAGGTCAGCTGCTGTCTGTCGGGGTGTGTGTGGGTGTGTGTGTGTCAGTGTGTGTGTGTGTGTCAGTGTGTGTGTCTGTGTGTGTGTGTGTCAGTGTGTGTGTGTGTGTGTGTGTGTGTGTGTGGCCCACCTGCAGGCTTCGGGCCATGGCCTCGTCTTCCTCCAGCTGAGCCGAGCGCAGCACGGCGTCCTCATCGTCACTGATGACGATCTCCACGGACAGCGTCGCTAAGCAACAGAGTTGAATGACATCATCAGACTAAAGTCCAACAGCAAAACTACATAAATATACAGATAAATAATAATAATATTCAGCTCTGGAGAAATGAAGAGACCAGATTACTTTCTCTGGTTTTACTATTTATATGTGTTTGTTTAAGTAAAATGATATAAATAACAAAGAGGTTCCTGGAATAATAATAAAGAAAACTAGTTCCTATTCAGTTTGACTCATTATGTTAAACTGAGGAAGAGTTCAGAAATCAACATTAGTGGTTTTTATAACCTTCATTAAAGGTATAGTACGTAGGAATTCCCCCCCATCTAGCAGTGCGGTTGCATATCTGAACGTATTCTTGATGTTGCATTCAGGTGAAATGGGGCAGACGTCAGACAGACAACAGACGCTGCATGTAACAGGATAAACAAGTGGTCCGCCAGCACGAGGCAAAACAATACAGGCCTGACAACATGTTGTCATGGTGATGTGGTATTGTTTTACCGCTGGAAAGAGACACAATCCAATGTTCATGTAGCTGTCACTTTACCTTGGATCACATAGGAAAGTGGGTCAAATTGTCCCTAACCCTATGTAATTGATGTGGTGGTTTTTTCTTTTCTTTTTTCTGCATTTGTGTTTATTATGAAGTCGGTCTTAAATTTCATTTCAAGTGGCTTTAAAAAAGTCTTAAAAAGTCTTAAATTTAACTTGGCTTAAAGGGATAGTATCATTTTTTTTAAAGTGGGGTTGTATGATCTACAAATAGCCCCTAAGTACTTTAATTGCAGTAGAAGACTCTCTGCACTCCTCCCGTTAGCAACGCCAGCCCATAATAGCCCTGCCCAGAGATTTACAACATACAGTGTTGTGAACAGACCCAAAGAAACGGCCTATTTTCACGCCCTAAAAGAGGTTTTACCTGAAAAATAATACACAGTTCCATTGTTCACTATAATATAATTTTTTCCAGCCCTTCAAAGTGCAGGAAAAACACAGTTTTTATTTGGACCTAACCAACTGCTGATCGGCGGGCGCTAACCCTGGGCGGAGGGATACGTGAGTTGGTTAGGTCCAAATAAAAACTGTGTTTTTCCTGCACTTTGAAGGGCTGGAAAAAATTATATTATAGAGAACAATGGAACTGTGTATTTTTTTTCAGGTAAAACCTCAGCTCTCTTACCTGCGGCGTCCGGCTGCTCTCCGTTCAGCCACCTCCTCTCCTCCTCCGTCAGGAACGACAGAGACTCTGAGGGCCGAGGAAGAGGAGGAGGAGGAGGCTGGGGCGGCGGTGATGAAGGTGATGAAGATGATGATGAAGGTGAAGGCGACAGGAGGCTCCGCCCCCTCCGGCTGCTGCTCCGCTGGTGAACGGCCGAGTCCACCGCCGCGCTCAGCACCTCCTCCTCTACGTCCTCCTCCGAGACCGGGGTCAGGTAGGAGGAGGAGGAGGAGGAGGAGGAGGAGGAGGAAGAGGAGGAAGAGGAGGATGAGGAAGAGGAGGATGAGGAAGAGGAGGATGAGCAGGATGAAGAGGAAGCGTTGGACAGCGGAGCCTCCAACCAGCTGCCCAGAGAGAACGTCCTGAGAGAAGAAGCAGGAAGGAAACCGACGCTCCGCAGCACCGAGGAAGAGGATGATGAGGATGATGAAGAGGAGGAGGAAGAGGATGATGATGATGTCACTGAAGATGTCGCCGTCAGACGCCTGCGTTTGGATCCACGACTGGACAGATGTTCAGGTCCGACCACCTGAGGACTCAGCTGCTCCTCTGTGGTCGGACGTCGTCTCCTCTTGCTCATCTGAGGACTGAACCACACAGACAGGATTACACTACAGTTACATTACAATTACACTACAGTTACACTACAATTACACTACAGTTACACTACAATTACACTACAATTACATTACAATTACACTACAGTTACATTACAATTACACTACAGTTACACTACAATTACACTACAGTTACACTACAATTACACTACAATTACACTATAATTACACTACAATTACACTACAATTACATTACAATTACATTACAATTACATTACAATTACACTACAATTACACTACAATTACATTACAATTACATTACAATTACATTACAATTACTCTACAATTACACTATAATTACACTACAGTTACACTACAGTTACATTACAATTACACTACAATTACATTACAATTACATTACAATTACACTACAATTACACTACAATTACATTACAATTACTCTACAATTACACTATAATTACACTACAGTTACACTACAGTTACATTACAATTACACTACAATTACATTACAATTACATTACAATTACACTACAATTACATTACAATTACACTACAATTACATTACAATTACATTACAATTACACTACAATTACACTACAATTACATTACAATTACACTACAATTACACTACAATTACATTACAATTACACTACAATTACATTACAATTACACTACAATTACACTACAATTACATTACAATTACACTACAATTACACTACAATTACATTACAATTACTGAACCACACAGACAGGATTACACTACAATTACATTACAATTACATTACAATTACACTACAATTACATTACAATTACATTACAATTACACTACAATTACATTACAATTACACTACAATTACATTACACTACAAACGCATGGATCTATTAACGCTGGCTTTTAACAGGGATGTCAGTCTGTGTGATATCCACTGTTAAAAGCTGCTGTGATGATCCATGTGTTTTACAGATTTTCATTGAAAAAAAAAAAAAAAAAAAATCCATGCATTTACCGCGACTACCGAAACCATGGAAACGTAAACATAAAATTCCACCGGCAGAGCAAAACAGGCAAAACCGGCTACGTTTTTGATGTTAGGGAAAAGGTGGATAGTATAGACCGAATCTCCTTGTTGTTTACATTCTACTTCCGGGTAGAAAACCAGCATGAGATCAATAGTAACGAACGAGAGTTTAGCTATATATCATATTTTTCACGCCCTATCACCGTTTAGACAAATCTGAAATGATTGAAGAAACATTACTATTTCTGTGTGTGTGTTTTGTGTTGTATTTATTCAGTTTGGGGGAATCACAGTGTCTAGAAAGCATCAGAGGCTCAGCTGACAGGGACAGCTAACGGTAGCTAAGCTAACGGCGGTAGCTAAGCTAACAGCCGTAGCTAAGCTAAAACCCTCCCGTTGTGGGACACGACATGAAACTACTCCAGTTAGCTCAGTCATGTTGGAACTCAGATATCCGCTGGAGAAAATATTTTTTCATGGAGCGTTTATTGAGTCACTGAGTTATTAAAGTTAAACAGGTAGCTAACCGTTAGCCCGGCTAATCTATGATAACCATGACTAATTACAAAAATGTGCACACGTAAATAGTAATGTTTGTCCAATCATTGGTTTTATAGACTTTACAAACATCAGATCAGCGGCGCCGGATTCATTTTAGAGGTGGGGGGGCCATGGAGTTTGGGTTGTTACGGGGCATAGATTTACACACTGACTGTCGGTCGGTGCAATAGTCATATTGTAGCGTCCGGCCGTGATGCGTAATACCAGTGTAATACCAGCATAATGCGTAACCCCCCCCCCCCCGCCAGCGTCTCCCAGACCATCATGCCTACCGTAACTTCTCAAAAAGAAAAAAAAAAAAAGCTGTGTTTTCCGGACTCCTGTGCTGGTCTGGCTGCATGTTTGAGCAAATACAATGTTGTGAATACACCTCTTAAAGCCCGTTTAAGCAGTTTCTATAAACTGCTAGGTTCTCAAAGACTCGACCCGGTCCGATCCAGGTGTTGAAGCCTGGACCTGATGCAGCCGGACCCACGAACAGTTTCTCGGCTGGACCACGGCAAAAATAAATAAATAAATAAATAAAAGAACCCCGTGGTTCGACCTGACCCAATTTTTAATCAGAATTTTAATAATAGAAAACACCATTTGTGAATTTGAGATCTCTAAAATTTTTCTGTAGGTAAATTTACCATCATGGATCAAGCAGAAAATCAGCCTTTGTAAAAGCCGAAGTAGGCTACTGTAACAGTTTATGAGCACTCAGGTCTGTGGCGCATCAGTCTGCAGCGGCTACTTTTCACCTCTTATTCTTGTCATTCATGTTTTAATAATAGGAACAATGCTTAAGGTCAACGCCTGCTAAGACAGACGTTTGGACTTTATGTAGCTAAATAACTTTGTCTCAGTCCGTGACTGTGCTCGCCTCATATGGACAGCTGTTAGACCACTCGGGCCAGCTGTGGTCACAGGAGTTATTACAATGTTTCCATTTTGTTGTTTTCTGCGTCTCTTCTTTTTCTCACAAGTTATGGTTTTTACTGGCAAAACGAGCCAGTTAGAAATGAATAAAGGAAAAGAAAAAATAATATAGGAGACTTTGTCCCGTCCTCAGGACGTGAGTGAGGGAGGATCAGCTGGTTAGAGATGTCTATCACTGTCAGCTGCACATCTGTCAGCAGGTCCGCTCGACCGCTCCACACTTCACAAACTTTAGGAATAAGCTAGATGGTGATTTTGTAAACAGACAGTGACATGCTGGAAATAAGCAGACACCATACTCGCCCTCGTTAATATTGATTATTGAATTAACGTCATAAATCTCTCGCCGCTGTAGTCCGGTTCATCACCTGGCTCTGTGGGTGTGTACTACGTCATCTCCAGGTGAAACAACTGTAAAACACCTAGAATTGATAATAAGTAAAGGCAGATCACCAAATCTAAACTAGGCTATTAACACATCCTAATCAGGTTAATTCATCTTTTCCTCGCATTTTTTCAAAGTAAACTTCCCTTCGCTCACCGGCAGAGCAGAAGTTGCACTTTCTGAGATGTGCACTAGGTCCACGGTGTTTGTGGATGAAGCCTACAGGATGAGAAGGTGACGAAGGTGAAGGTGACAATAATAAGCGGAGGGAGGACGACGGAAGCTGGAGAAGCTCCGCTCAGCTGCGCATTCACGTGGGCACCATATGGCCGGAGAGACTTGAATTGGGACTATTTAGCCTACTGGGCTGCACTACAGACAGAGTAGCATTAGATTTGATTTAAAATGAAAGATTCTTCTATGTTTTACTGGTTTATTTCATTTGATGTGGGTGGGACCGGGGGAATTATTGAAACCGGGATAGCGTGTGGTGATCATAGGTGGTGATCAGCGACCGGTAGAGCAGGGCAGGGCCGTAAAGTGGGGGGGCCAATGGCCCCTTGGCCCCCCCCATTCCGGCGCCATTGCATCAGATTAGTCTAAACGGTGATATAGTAACATGAACAATGAGATAACTAAAACTCTCGTCCGTCACTATTGTTCTCATGCTGGTTTTCTACCAGGAAGTAGTTGTAAACAACAAGGCGATTCGTCCTATACATCAGTATAGTGTTGCTAGGAGTGCTTGAGTTCAATATTTTGAATTTGCGCGAACAGGTGAATTTCGTGTGTTCGCTTCATTCGCGTCGCCGGCACTATTTGCGTCCATTTGCGTCTTTACATTGACTTTGTATGTAATCTTATCGCACGAAAAATTTGCCTCGCGCCCGCTGTGAACGCAACGTTACTCTTTCATGACTGAGATGAATTGTGCCAAATTCAGCTAAAAATGTTAAATTTCATACATTTGTTGTTGCTTATGCACAATATTTAACATAAATTCTTGAAATCCAAAAATAAAACTGCAGTTGTACTGTGCTAGTTACTCTTTCTGGTAGTTAGTTACTTTTATAATGTAGTAATTCAGTTACTAACTCAGTTACCATGACTAACTACCAGCTCTGGTTGTATCCACCTTTTCCCTAACATCAAAAACGTAGTCTGTTTTGCCGGTTTTGCTCTTCCGGTGGAATGTTATGTTTACGTTTCCATGGTTTCGGTAGTTGTGGTAAATGCATGGATTTATTTTTCTTTTTTTTTCAATGAAAATCTGTAAAACACATGGATCATCACAGCAGCTTTTAACAGTGGATATCACACAAATTGACATCCGTGTTAAAAGCCAGCGTTAATAGATCCATGCGTTTACCGCAACTATGACAACGACTGAAAACCATGGAAACGGAAACGTACAATTCCACCGGAAGAGCAAAACCGGCTTCCGGGTTTTGACAATAGATGACGTTCAGAAACTTGTGGATACAACAATAGTTACTAATTTTTTCAACAAGTTATTTGGGGGAATCATTGTGTTGATCTTTAGCGTTACTGTCTCAATTTTGCCAATTTCGGCTAAAAATGTTTAATTTTATACATTTATGTTTGCTTATGCACTGGCATAAATTCTTGAAATTCAAAAAACAAAACTGCAGTTGTACGGTACTAGTTAGTTTTTCTGGTAGTTAGTTACTTTTATAATGTAGTAATTCAGTTACTAACTCAGGTGCCATAACTAATCACCAGTTCTGATTATATAATACTGATGTACACACGTTTTAACCTTTTTTCTTTTTTTTTAAATATATCTTTCCACCACAAACACTACAGGTGAATAGGGTAAACATTTAAACAGGTATCACCATGAAACTTCCCAAGTTTATTACCTTACCTTGAGACAATTATATTTTGTATTACAAGTTTTGTCAAATCTTATGTTTGAATATGTAAATGGGGGCAATATCTGATTGAATATGCGCTGATTTGCATATATATCCAGAACATAAATCTGAACGATGCATAAAGCTACTTTCAGAATTCTTGTTGACATATTAAGAGTTGGAGGTTTTTACAGAGGGAAGTTTGGATATCTCTTTTCATCACTCTGTAAATGAGAAAATAAACTCAGATTTCGCCGTGTTTTAGAGCTCGTGTGATGAATGTGGAACATGGTAATACACACGTTTTAACCGTTTTGTTTACAACTGACGGAGACGACGTCACAAATCGAACCTGACGTCATCTCCGTAGCCCCGCCCACACCGTCACCACATCGATCCTTTTAGTTACCTGGGTGTTTCCGGTACGATGATGGACAGGTCGTGGTACAGCAGGTCCGACGGGTCCAGTAAGCAGCCTCGGTTCAGAGCTCCGGGACTGTCCGGTTCGGACGAGCAGGGGCTGGCGGCGGCTGCAGCGTCCATGGCGGTTCGATTCCCGGTCCTGGTCCCGGACTCTAACGCCTCTGAAGCCGGACTCTAGCGCCTCCTCTGGGCCGGGATCATGACCTGCACCGCGGTCAGAACCAGAGAGCTGGTTAACAGCCGAGACACCGACACAGGATGTTCCGGTTCTAGATAGATAGATAGATAGATAGATAGATAGATGAGTTTATTTGTCCTTTCCAAGGAAAATTGTTTTCACCATTTCGTACAGAGCGGCCTCGAGAAGTGTAACTTACATACATTAACATACATTCCCACATTTCATACACCTCAATTACATAGACATAAGAACATAAAAAACACGAGACATAAGACCCCGCACCCCACATTTATATGTGCATTCCCCCTGGTTATGTTCTTTTCATTGTCTTATTTAGTTCAGCTATGGCAGATGGGATGAAGCTTTTGTTGAATTTTATTTTCTTCCAGGTCAGCGTTCTGACCTAGACAACAAGGCGGGAAACAGTGACGTAAAACTGGAGCGACTGTTTCTTTTCTTTTTTCTTTTCTTTTTTTAAAGCAGAAGTAAGGTGAATATTTGTGTTAATATAAGTCTTAAATAGTTCTATCTTCCAACAGCAATCACTTCTATAGAGTGTTTGGACCGAAACACGGAAGGTTTAGAGTTCCTCCATTTTGCACAATGGATATTATATTTACCCAAAAGTATAATAACATTAATAGTGTCAGAAACAGACACGTTTATAGATGATCTACACTGCTCAAAAAAATAAAGGGAACTTCTTAAAATGTTTTTTGTTTTCTTCTTTCTTTCTTTTTTTTTGTGTCATTGTTGTGTGAGCTACTGGACTAATTTGAATTTCCCTGCTAGGGATGAATAAAGTATTCTCTATTCTATCTATTCTAAACAACACATTGTAACTCCAAGTATATCACACCTGTGTGAAATCAACCTTGGATGATCTTTTTTATGTTATTTTGTTCTCAACACACTCTACTATATATTGAATAACGATTTTAAACTGCAATATTTCATTAATTGAGATAAGATGTGTTGTGTAAGTGTTCCCTTTATTTTTTTTTGAGCAGTGTAAATAAAAGAGAATATCATATGGCAATCCAATTATATATGTCACACCTAAAAAGATGTGAAGTGGAACATAGAAAAACTGTATGCTCTAGGGTTTCATCTTCTTCATTACAGAACTCACATGCAGCAGCGACTGTTTGTTTTCAACCGAACCGAACAGAACCACCGGTCCGTTAACGTTAAATTAGCCGCGTTAGCCCCGTTAGCATGTAGCTCAACGGCTGCTGCTCTCCCAGACAAAACACCTCCATCAATCGATATTAAATCAATTAAACTTCATCGATACCAGCTGCGGCGACGCTGCGGGTCCACTTCACCTCGGTGTCGTCGTGTTTTCCACCAGAACAGCTACCGAAACCGACGCCGACAGAAGAGAGGAGAGAAGAGAGAAGCCGCCACCACCAGTCACAACAGGACGTGACGTCACAGCGAGATCGGGGGTTTCCGGTGCGTCGCCGAAAAGTACCGAAGACTCCGAGGAATGTTTACATTTTTGTTCTGCTTCAGTTTCCACGTGAGAAAAATGAACTAATGGAGGTTTGTGGAGCATAGAACAATAAAATACATAAATATATATATCTATAATGTGATTTCATATTTCACAGTAATAAGTATAACAATAAACCAGCTATACATAAATATCAGTTAATCTGTATGTAACACATGAGCTGTTCTCAGCACTAAACATAATTCAAATGTGTATATATATTTATATTTCTTCTTATTCATTATTTTTTCTTAATAAAATGTTAATCATACTCTATTTAGACAAATTAATTTCCGTTTGGGGATTAATACTGCTTTCTTTTTACTGCTATCTGCTGTTTAGATACATTTATTTTCTGTTATCTGCTGCTGCAACTCTGTAAATGTCCCCACTGTGGGACAAATAAAGGATTATCTTATCTTAATAATAACTGGTATATATAATATATAACCAATAATACAGGGTATATACAGGAATCTTAAAGTTAATTTTAATACCTTTTTAAGACTTTTTCAAGACCTTCTCAATACAGCCACTTCAAGCTGTAACCATTTACATCAGTGACACTTTTAAGTTTACGGTAATTTAGTTTGTGATAAAGACTATAGATCACTATGATACAACACAATTCAACATAGGCTAGGACAAAAAAAAAAAAAACATTGCTCCACTCTCAAAAAACAAAAACTTATTTTCTTTTTTATGTACCGGTTCATCTTTGGTTTTTAATAAAATGAATAAATTCACACACTTTTACAATGTTTTTTAGGACTCAAACTCTTGGACAGCTAATTCAGAAAAAATACCTTCAAAATGTAAGACTTTATAAAGTTGTGAAAAGACTTTTTAATACTTTTTAAGGGTCTTAATTGATTTATCACCTTTTAATACTTTTCAAGACCCCGTGGATACCCTGAAATATCAGTTAATCTGTATGTATTAATAAAGTATTGAAACTTGAAACTTAAACATAATTCAAATGTGTATACATATTTATATTTCTTCTTATTCATTATTTTTTCTTAACCAAAATGTTAATCATACTCTATTTAGACAAATTAATTCCCGTTTGGGGATTAATAAAGTAATTTATACTCCAAATACTGCTTTCTTTTTACTGCTATCTGCTGTTTATTATCTTCTTTTCTGTTGTCTGCTGCTGCAACTCTGTAAATGTCCCCACTGTGGGACAAATAAAGGATTATCTTATCTTATCTTAATAATAACTGGTATATTATACTGTATGCTATATAAACAATAATATAACTTGGGGTCTTCACGTCTTCCTGTTTGTTTTTTAATCTACTGTATCTGTGACTTTTCCTTTTTTTGAGAGAACTGAATCATTAAACATCAACATTGTGATGTGTGATTAAATAAACACTGAGATTAGACTTCATATGTTCATAATATAAAGATAAAGTGTGTGTCAGTGAACTCAGACCTCTGTGCATCAGCAGGAAACAACTTTTTTTATTTCCAGTCAAAGATCAAACAGCGTCTCCTCTCGTCTCGTCTTCGTCGTTCAGTAACAGTTCATGAACTCACAGCGCCACCTACAGGCCGCCACCGCCGCCACACGGGCAAAACATTTAGAAAAAAGCTGCAGGAATCACAGCTGAACAAACCAGACCATCGTCTACACAGGAGGCTCGTAACCATGACGACCCTGCAGGACGACCACCCCAACCAGAACAATTACACCACAACACAGTGGCTCTTCTAACAGGCTCAGTCGGTCGCCGTGGTGACGACAGGTCAGAACAGCATGGACTGCAGCGACTTGCGCACGGTCGCCATCTCCTGCTGTTGCTGTGGAAACACAACGACAACAACACATCAATATAATAATCTAATATCTAATCATCTAATAATCAGTTTGAGTATAAAATAAGAATAAAAGTCCAGATTCTCTGATTGCAGCTTCTTCAATGTGAATATTTCTGGTTTCTTTGTTCCTTTATGACGATAAACTGAGTCTCTCTTTGGTTTGTGGACAAAACAAGACATTTGAGGACGACGTCGTCTGGTGGTTTGAGAAACACTGATTGATGTTTTTAGACATTTTATTGACCAAACAACTGATCGATTAATGGTTTAAATCAGTGGTTCTTAATGCACATCTGATGTTGGACATGTCTTTTATTTTGAAAAATAACTTATATTGAAAGGCACGAGACACGTGAACACATGCAGTTGTAATGCTCCTCCTCACTTTCTGATTATTTGCTCCATTTGCTCTGAATGCAAAGATCTCAGTTTCTTATTAATGTGGCCTGATGCAGTGAATCTGGTTTTGTTTTGTGGGTCTTTATTTTGTGCAATTTGATATTTATTCACTTTAGTGAACATGCTCTGAATGCAGAGATGCATTAGAAGTCAAATATATTGTTTTGTTGGTCTCCATTTTGTGCAGTTTGATATTTTTTATTCACTTCCATACATGCAGTTGTCATGGTAACTCCTCAGTTTCATTCATGTGCTCTGAAATGCACTTTGCTCAATAAAAAGCTAAATGAGTTTTTAAAGGCTTTCAAAAAAAAAAAAAAAGGTTTAAATTCTATAAAAGTGGGTCTCGACTTAATGACCATGGGAAAATGTGGAGCCCAGAGTGAAACTAGTTGAGAACCGCTGATTTAAATGATCGATAATGCAGATAACGGTTGAGCTGCGGCTCTAGACTGGACCCACCGTGTCCATGAGGATCTTCTTCTGCAGCGTGGCCATCTCCTTCCTCAGCTCCTGCTGCGCTCCCTGGAGGAACGACTCCTGGCTCTTCTCCATGTCGTCCATGTTCTACAGGAAACAAACACAGAGAGAGAGAGAGAGAAACACCTGAGCTGATTGGAGGATTCCTCTGCGTGACTCTATGACATCATCATCATCATCATCATCAGACTGACCCTGACGAACTGCTCGTACAGCTCTCTGACGGCCTTGAGCTTCTGGTTCTGGACCACGCGGGCCTGCTGCAGGATCTTCTGCTGCTGCCTGAACAGGTTCTGTAGAGAAGCACGAGGAACAAGAGGAACATTAATCAATTTTCACTAAATAAATGTGATTTTTCTGAAACTTTTCAAAGTCCAGTTTCTATTTGCAGCTGTAGGTGTTTCTTTTGTGAATGGGCCGTAGCTCTGGTAAAATCTAGTCTCACGTCACGATATCTCATAATTCCCTTAGATTATATATATATTATTATATATTTCCATGTTTCCCACATTCTATGTCATAAACTATAAACTGTTTTCTTGTCTGTAACAACATCTCTGTCCTGGGTGAGGGATCCCTCCTCTGTTGCTCACCCTGAGGTTTCTCCTGGTTTTCCCTGTTAAAAGGGTTTTCCATGGAGTTTTTCCTCAGTGGATGTGAGGGTCTAAGGACAGAGGATGTTGTTATGATGGGATGTAAAGCCTTTTGAGACAAACTGGTGGTAAAAAAGGGCTATACATATAAAATTGCCTTGCCTTGCCATTGCCAATATATTATGTGTGGCAGGGATTTCTGGGAGAGGATTGTGAACAAGAAAACAACATTTCAGGATGAGCCGGGACACACAACTACTGACTCAGGGTCAGTGAACAGACGCTGCTCTCTGAGGGGCCGGTTTACACTGCAGTTATTACTGTATAATAATCTACTATAAATCCTCCAATCTGCTTCAGCTGCTGAACTGACCCGTCTTCTATCAGAGACAGACTTTTATTTAGTTTAGAACAAATCTTCTGCTCAGGAAAGAGTAAACTCCTCTCCATTCCTGGTTAAAAGCGCCAGAACAGAAGGAAAGAGTCTGATCCAGAGCAGTGTTCACGCCGGGTTCAGGTCCAAAACATTTAGCTACAAATAACTCTGGTCGAACCACAGACTTCTGGTTTTGTTCATTCACAAGAACTTTTCTAGAAAAAAAAAACAGACCCAACTTCTAACTGAGACTCTGAGGCGTCTATTTGAGAATTTATGGTGAGTTAGGTAGAATTTCCACTGGGCTCAGATCTATTAACGACGATGATGAATGTGTTTGGGTCCAGACTGCAGAGTTAAAGCTCAGCTGTGACGTGTTCCAGATGTTTACAGCAGTTGAGGCTAAAACACTGGTAACCAGGGTCCAAAACTAACTTTTTCACTTACCAGCCAGCCAATTTTTAGTTGGTTGGCTGGTAAAATATCTGCCTGGCTGGTAAAAAAATTCACTTACCAGCCAGGCAGATATTTTACCAGCCAACCTACTAAAATTGCGTTTAAGTGCTGTCAGTATTATTTAACGTGTCATTTGGGTCTTATATGCGATTCTCAATCAATATTTTAGTAGTATGCACTAATACTAGCAATTAGGGGTGTGCAAAGCATCCGGTATTTGTATTTGTTGAGGGGGGGAAAGTATTTCTATTTGTATTTGTGTTCGAGTAAAATTCAAAATAGGTGTAAAAATCCAGTTTTTTTGAGATACACTTCTAATTCTAATCCATTCTAAGCCAGAGACAAAATCTACCCGTAATTGGCGAGTGGCGAGTGTTAGTTTTGGACCCTGCTGGTAACGATTGTCCGAGTCTCATTTTAAATAAAGTTTTCTGTGAGGCGGTGACCTCTGACCCCCCCCCCCCCCTGTACTGACGTTGAGCTTCTCCTCCTGCTCCTCCGCTCTCAGGGCTTCGCTCTCCCACTGCTGCAGCGCCGTGTTAACCTGCTGGGAATACTGCTGAGTCATCTTCTGCCTGCACACACACACACACAGAGTGGTCACCATGACAACACACTGACACTTGATGATGATGCTGATGATGATGTGATGAGCAGGAGGAGGAAGAAGGAGGAAGAAGAGGAGAGATGAGGAGGAGGAGGAAGAGGAGGAGAGATGAGGAAGAAGAGGAGGGAGAAGAGATGAGGAGGAGGAGGAGGAGAGAAGTGAAGGAGGAGGAGGAAGAAAAGGAAGGAGAAGAGAAGGAGGAGAGGTGAGGAAGAAGAGGAGAAGGAAGAGGGAGAAGGAGAGAAGGAGAGAAGAAGAGGAAGGAGAAGAGATTAGGAGGAGGAGGAAGAAAAGAAAGGAGAAGAGAATGAGAGATGAGGAGAGAAGTGAAGGAGGAGAAAGTAGAAGGAGAAAAGAAGAGGAAGGAGAAGAGAAGGAGGAAGAGGAGAGAAGTGAAGGAGGAGGAGGAAGAAATGGAAGGAGAAGAGAAGGAGAAGAGATGAGGAGGAAGAGGTGTAGGAAGAGAAGTGATGAGGAGGGAAGTGAAGGAGGAGGAGGAGGAGGAGGAGGAGAGAAGCGGAAGAGGAAGAGGAGGAGGAGGAAGTAAAGGAGGAGGAGGAGAGCAGGAGCAGGAGGAGGGAGAGAAGCGGAAGAGGAAGAGGAGGAGGAGGAGGAGGAGGAAGTGAAGGAGTAGAGGAGAGAAAGAGGAGGAGGAAGAGCAGGAGGAGAGGAGAGAAAGAGGAAGTAAAGGAAGAGGAGGAGCAGGAAGAAAGGAGGAGGAGGAGGAGTAGAGGAGGAGGAGGAGGAGTAGAGGAGAGAAAGAGAAGGAGGAGTAGAGGAGCACCTCTGTCCGTGGTGGTTGTTCCACAGCTGCTCCAGTTTGTGTTGACTTCCCTTCATGTAGTTCTTGGTCAGAGACTCCAGACGCTTCTTCTTGGCCGACATCACTTTACTGATGTCAGCTACACACACACACACACACACACACACACACACACACACACACACACACACACACACACACACACACACACACACACAACCATGAACCATTATAACACACTCAGTATAACACACTGTGGCTATATGAGTGTGTATCTACTCTTAGTTAATGAAACAACTGGTAAATGAATAAATGAAGAAACAGGAACTCACCTCCAAACCTCTCCAACATGGACTGGACCTCATTCCTGACGTGGAGAAAAAGAAAGAGAAAAATGACTCTAAATAACTCAGAGTATTATTAACTAACAACCTACAGGTGTTTCTACTTGTACCTGAGTACTGAACCCACTTTTATCTGCCTGTCTGGACAACGAGCTGCTTTTCTGACATATTTTATGAGGTTATATGAACTACAACACATTGATACAGATAAATTCTATCCATTTTACATTTGTCATATTTTAGAGGATAAACGAGACGGGGTCAGTCCTATGTTCCCACAGCCCTATGTTCCCACAGCCCTATGTCCCCTCAGGTTTATGTTGCCTCATTTCTAAGATTTTTCTTATTTCTAAGAATTTTCTCAAAATGAAACTCTAAGTCAAGTCATTTTTATTTTAAAGGGATGATTCAGAGTTATTTCAACCTGGGGTCCTTTGCACCATGACCTACAAATTTTCTAATGCTTTGTTTACTACTACTAACACTATTTGTACTACTGTAGAAGTTTGTTGTTTAAATTGCACTAACTCATGGAGGTGGGTTTAATTTCAGTATAAGGGTTCGTCACTCAACCCTATGTTGGAGTAGCGGTGTTGGAAGGGGTCAGTCCTGTGTTCCCAGGGCCTTATGTTCCCAGATTTAGCTAAAAGCTACATTACATCTGTAGTCAACTGCTACTGGATAATAGGTTGGGTGTAATTGACTACCAAATTGGGAGAAATGGGGATAAAATCTGATACAAAGGAAATGTGGGAACATAGGGCCTAATTTTGGAAAGAAAAAAAACCTTAGAAATGAGGGAACATAGGGCTGAGGGAACACAGGGCTGAGGGAACATAGGCACGCTCCCGACGAGACAACACTAACTGCTTCATATAAAGTCCATAAACACTATAATAAATCATATTATACATATGAAGCAGTCTAACATACGGTACTATATATATTATACAGTAACACCAGTGTTGGCAGCGGTCATTACCCCACAGCACAGGCCGCCTCAGACACGTCAAACTCGGCAGCAGTTCTTTTCTTCGCCCCTTTGTCCACGATGGGAGTTTCATCTGTGGACAATAATAATCATTTTATTAATATTAATATTAATAAATGGCATTTAACCGTTTCACTCCATGACATAGACAGGTGTGTATGCGTGTGTGTCACTCACTTTCTCTGACGTCATCCTCCGAGCCGCTCAGCTCCCTCTTCTTTTCATCCTCCACAGTGAAATCAAACACGTTTTTATCCTGTTTTTCCTCCGCTTGTTTTTTTTTCATCTGTTTTCTACCTGTCGCCATTTTTCCTCCCTTCCTTCCTTCCTTCTGTCCGCTAACGGGTGTAGTTTCCCGGTCAAAGTTAAACCGTTAGCCCGGCAGGTGAACACGGAGCTCCGGTAATGGCGGCTCAGCACTCCCGCCTAAAAAAAAAATTAGCTTAGCTTAGCTTAGAGATGCTAATGGCTACCTACTATTTTTAAATAAACAAAAAAATAAAATTTACGTTTACCTGTAATATAAAACGGTTCGTGTCTTCTCTGTTTTCTCCTGGCGTAACTTTTACACCGAGGTTGGACTCGGAAAGTTCGTTAAAAAACACAAACTAAAGGGACAAAGATGACAAACGATGCTAAGCTACAGAGAAGCCGTTTCCCGCCGAAAGAGAGGCGTTTAAGGACCGTACGAACATTTTACACTGCTTCTGCTCCGGTCCCAAATTATACTTTTTTAAAATATCAAAATGTCAAATGTATTTATTTGTGCGTATTTTTTGTAAATGTAACCAAAAACAAGCCAATGCTCAGAGCTGTAAACATAAATAGTTAATTCAGTCCTCTGATATTCAATGTTACCAGCTTCATAAATGAGAACATTTAGTAGTTTCCTCTTTTTTTCTACGACATTGAACTCAGCATCCTTACCCTTTACAAAATAAAAGACTCCAGCAGCGCTTCAGCAGTAATAATGAGCCATTTTCACCTTGTTCTGACAACTAATTATTGAGAAAATACTTGTCAGATCCACTGATTGACTCATAAAAAAGTAAACTAAACATGATTTGATTCCAAAAATTAAATGATGGAAACATATCAGGAGGGGAAAACGACACAGATATTCTAATAATCAAAATTATAAGAAATTTGTTCAGTAATTTTTCAACCAAAGTGTGGAAAAATAATTACTATTTTACAGCTTTTGGCTTCTTAAAGAGGATGTGCTGCTGTGTTAACTTTTATTTATTTATTTATTTTTACAATATTTGAACTTTGGCTCATAAAACAGCACTTTAAAGATGGTGTCCAGCTAAAAATAAGGTGTGGTGATTCAGAGACCAAACTAAATAAATGACAGACTAATAAAAATAATCAACAATAATGAATTTTTTTATATAAAAAAAATTAGAAAAACAAGCAACATATTCACATGTACATACATACATACATACATACAGGAGCATAACACTGAAATAAAAATACAACAGAGTCGTCTGACGTCAGAGGTCAAACTTCTCTTCACAGATGCAGTGTCCGTTCTCCTCGTACTCCTCCCTGGTCACCACCATCTCGTCGTAGTCGGGGTTGTGAGCCAGCAGCTTCCCTCCTTCCCACGAGTGGCAGATGGGACTGAAACAACAACAAAGGTATTTAATACCTGACAGTAGTGATGATGTGCAATACCACTGATTTTCATTCCGATCCGATACCAAATAAAACCAAAAGGTGGTGTTGCCGATACCAATATCGATACATTTTTACAAAAGCTTCATGTATGAAGAGAGGGAAACAAAAAAAACAGACAGTTTCAGATTATAGTTTTGCAATGACACTAAAACACAGACTACCTTTCTTTGATTTAGTTTTAATTGTCAGTGGCAATAAAACACTGAAAAAAAGACATTAATTGCCAGGGTGTAACCATGGTATGTGGGAAAGTGCATCTCCCACAATTCTATGTCGAGGAATAGGTCCTGTAAATAGTGAAATAACAGTTTACTGTGATAAAAAAATAAAAAAAAGGTGTTAACCCCAGATTAGTGCAGACTGGTGATAGTATCGATACTTTCTTATGAGTCTCGATCTTAAAACGGACATGTTTGGTATTGGAAGTATCAATCTGCACATCACGACCTGAAAAGTAATATTCTCCGCTGTCAGGATGTGCCACCCAGTGAAAACCCTGCACTGTGTGCATGTTTTGCAGGATGAAGTACTTAACAATATTAAAGCCCCAGTCTGTAACTTATTTGTCTTTTTCTGATCAAAAATCAAACCTGTCTTTCATAAATCCGTATTTGACTGAAGGTGAATCACAGCTGCATCCAGATGAAAGCTTTCTGGTTCCTTAGAATGAGTCGTTACAAGTCGTTACAAATACATAAGTGGGCGACGCACCGAACCGAGGCGGCCATGTTGCAGCGTGACCGTAGGTAACCACGGAAACGGCCTGTTAAAACCGTCACCACTGTGTAGTGTGAGGAAGGACGGAGGCACTGGTGTTGCATTCAGGTGCAGTCAGGCAGACGGCCGTCGGCAAACCGACCGGATGTCATTTTACTCCACCAGAGAAAGACGGTAAAACAATACCACATCACCATGACAACATGTTGTCACGCACACCACTTGTTTACATAGACGCTTGTTTATCCTGTTACATGCAGCGTCTGTTGTCTGTCTGACGTCTGCCCCATTTCACCTGAATGCAACATCAAGAATACATTCAGATGATGACCTCAGAGCAGGGAACCTGGATGTTTAGTCATTTAATGTTTCTACACTGGAGTTTAACTGTGATTCTTCTTGAATGATTAAAGGACAATTCTGGGCAAATTTAACTCGGGGCTGTATGTTCCTAACATTTTAGGTCTAAAAGAAGGAATCTGAAGATTTTCAGTTTAATTGCTCCTGTTTTGCCGACATGTTTGTAAAACTAGATCTAATTCAAAGTCTGGTAGAGTCAAGACCCAAGTTGACGCTCGGTGTGTTCAGGTGCAGTGGGAAGCTCCCGTTTGTGTCATAAACACAGGAATATCAACTCCGGACTTGCTTGAAGTGAATAAACTTCTGGCTGCATGTTTGAGTCTCCATCTGACGCTGTCTGTGGCTTTGAGGGATGGAAACAGCCTAAGCAGCAGAACTTCAATCTGCTCCAATTCATCGTTGCCGTGGCGATGCGGGGACAGACACAACTACCGCAAAACAGGAGACATTAAACTGAAAACCTTCAGATTCCTTCTTTTACACCTAAAATGTTAGGAACATACAGCCCCCAGTTGAATTTGCCCAGAATTGTGCTTTAAGTTTATAGAAAAGTAACAAGAGCTGTTGAAACGCTGTGTCCATCCAGACATCACGGTGAGCAAGTTGAGTTTTACAGCTTTTTTGGTAAAAAAAACATATATCCCCCTCACTCTAAATCGAGTTATTTCTATTTTGCCTCAGACTCGTTGCCTCGGTGACCTACTTTGCAGGCAGCAGCACGGACACGGGGAGGTGGGCGGGGACCAGCGAGCGGAGCTCCGCCTCCAGACGCTCCCTGAAGCCGGGGAACAGCGAGTTCCCTCCGGTCAGCACGATGTTCTGGTAGAAGTGAGGCTGCATCTCTGTGGGAGGGAGGAGGAGGACACGGTGAGTGGACAGGAAGTGGAGACGTTAGACGTGTGAGTCCAGAGTCAGAGTCAGAGTCAGAGTCAGGTTATTTGCCATTTGTGGAAGGGGACCACATTGGAAAAGGGTTTGCCAGAGCTCAAAAAGGAACACTTAAGACAATAGACCGAATCTCCTTGTTGTTTACAGCTACTTCCGGGTAGAAAACCAGCTGTAATGTGAATGAGATCAATAGTAACGAACGAGAGTTTAGCTATATATCATATTTTTCAGGCCCTATCACCGTTTAGACAAATCTGAAATGATTGAAGAAACATTACTATTTCTGTGTGTGTGTTTTGTGTTGCTATGTGTTGTATTTATTCAGTTTGGGGGAATCACAGTGTCTAGAAAGCATCAGTGGCTCAGCTGACAGGGACAGCTAACGGTAGCTAAGCTAACGGTAGCTAAGCTAACAGCAGGACGTCAGCTGTTAAAACCCTCCCGTTGTGGGACACCACATGAAACTACTCCAGTTAGCTCAGTCATGTTGGAACTCAGATATCCGCTGGAGAAAATATTTTTTCATGGAGCGTTTATTGAGTCACTGAGTTATTAAAGTTAAACAGGTAGCTAACCGTTAGCCCGGCTAATCTATGATAACCATGACTAATTACAAAAACGTGCACACAGAAATAGTAATGTTTGTCCAGTCATTGGTTTTATAAACTTGACAAACATCAGATTAGTCTAAACGGTGATATAGTGACATGAAAAATTAGATAAATATAGTGAAACTCTCGTCCGTCACTATTGTTCTCATGCTGGTTTTCTACCAGGAAGTAGTTGGAAACAACAAGGAGATTCGTCCTATAGGACAATAAACAATCAATAAACAGATACAATAGATCAAATAAAAAAATAGATGAAATAAGGCGGCGGCGGCTGACCTTCAGGCAGCGACTGCACGGCGTCCACCACGGCCTCGGGGATCCCCATCTCCTGGATGCCGATGTCCGACGGGTGGAAGAGCATCTCTGGGACGGCGAAGCGCTCGTTGGCCAAGCGGAGGATCTGCTCTCCTGTCTTGTACTTCCCAGTGAAGATCATCTCCTCCCGAGGCTGCAGGATGGACACAGACTCATACTGTTGGACACACGCAGAGTTCACACTCTTCCCTGGAAACATGTCTGACAGCCATGTTATCACTCCAAACAGAAGAGCTGTTTTCCACAGTTGTTGGTGGAATAGTGCACAGACATCCAGAGTGTGAGTCCAGGTGCAAAACAAAAAGCAAACTAAGGTGAAAGAAGAAAATGTTTGCAGACCACCAGTAAACGCTCCCAAAAGATTGATGAACAGAAGGTCTTCGTTTGGATCTAAAACTAAGTCCTGAAGAAGATCAGTTTCAGATCCAAACATCGACCTTCTGGTCATTAAAGCAGAAGTCAGGTGAATGTTTGTGTTAATATAAGTCTTAAATAGTTGTATCTTCCGACAGCAATCACTTCTATAGAGTGTTTGGTCTGAAACACGGGTCTGTCAGTCACTCTGCTCTGCTCTGAGCCCAGGAGAAAACTTTCCTTGTATCCTACAACCTTTATCCAATGAGGAGAGAGAACGGCATAAAGGGGCAGTCCTCTCTGTGTGTGCAGCCAAGGGATGCGCCTGAATGTGGTGACGTAGGGACGAGGACCAATAGATCCATGACTAGGGCGGGGGCTGCTAACGAAGTTAGCCAAAACGACCAGATCGCTTACTTCTGCTTTAACCTTTTGGGAGGATTTTACCGGTGTTTCACCTTGTCCACAGTTGAACCTTGTTTTGTACATTGAACCAGTTTGTTTCTCTGTTTATTCCTCTCAGCTTCACATATTTCCCTGTTACTTCAGTGACTTCTGACATTACTAGTTGTTTATCACCTGATCTGATGCATTGAGACGCTTCTTATACCCAGTGTTTTCCCTTATATTATATATTATATTATATATTATAAAATGGAAAGGTGAAATCCTGCGATCTGATTGGTTGTTAACCGTGGTATAATGAGCATATACCACGGCTACTATTCTAAAACCTTATCACAGCGTAGGCTATCACTCCGCCTCAGGCACGTATGACTGGTATGGATGGAAGTTGTTGTCATGTATCCATGACAACAGACTGTTGCAGTCCATAGCAAAAGACAGCTGATGTTTTTACGATGTTAAAAAATGTAGTAAAGTAGTTGAATTGACATGTTGGCGGAGGGACGACAACCCCCTTAGAGTGGTAGAATGCTTATACCACGGCCTGGAGTGATATATTGCTTAACTATATTGCATGACTGTATGACGGTTTCTTCCCTGATGTTTGTCATGTGATTTCTGCAACATGGTTTTGATAACACATTCCTTTTTTGTATAATATGTGTATGTACATAAGTGTATTTATTATTGATGTATCATGTATATTGTTGCACGTTAGATTTTTCTGAACACTGTATGAACTTTTCATGAAGTTTTGTTTCATAAAACATTGTATGACATGATCCGTCAGATGAGCTGCTACACGAGGATAATCAGAGGTGTGTTCGTTCTATTCACCTGCTTTATGTCTGAAGAAGGGTTTAACCTGAAACGTCACTCTCCCTAGATGGTAATAAACTATTACTATTCCTCTCTCAGCCCCAGAAGTCGATGTAAAGACGAGCAGTCTGAGGCTTTGACTCATCTATGGAAGCATCTCTCACATGCTGAGAAATGATGACACATTGATGAGAGAACAACACAAAAACATGTCGTTTTACGGTGCTTTTCCACTAGCACGGCACAGCGCGGCTCGCTATTTTTTCTTTTCCACTAGCCCTAGTACCTGGTACCAAGAACTATTTTTAGCACCTCCTCGGCCCTGGTTCCAAGCAGCCGAAGCGATACTGTAACGTGACGTCAGCCGACTGCCACTGGAGGAGTGCAGCGCTACGTCCAACATGAGTATCAAACCTGAAAAAACAGAGCGGCAACAGCGACTATGATCTGTATCAGACTGTTGTTGTTCCTTCACCCGAGTTAAATGTTGCTGTGTGTTAAACCACTGTGGTCTGTTAACGAGCTGCAGACCAGTGAGTTTGGAGCTGACGAGAGGAGAGAAAAAAGAGAGACGGACAATGCGGCCCCGCGCCGACCCCGCCCCCGCTGAGGAGGAACTAGAGAACTCAGCTGTAGTGGAAAAGCAGCTTTACCGGGCCGAGCCGTGACTGTGGAAAAGCGCCACTTTTTCCATGACTGGAAAAGTAGTCGACCATATTCCTGGAGTGTGGAAAGTAGGGCTGACCCCAAAAAAATTGAAGCTTCGAAGCTTCGTTCGTTGCCATGGAAAATCGATGACGTCCGTGATTGATTGTTTTTTTTTTCTTCCTTTTTTCCTTTTTGACACCGGTTCTCATCGGCAATTGTTACATTACAATGAGTAGGCGACTTGGCATCCTGGAAACCTGCCTGATTTCGGAGATATGCAGTGTTTGTTTGCCATTACTTTCATTATTTCCGCTACGAACGCGATAAAGCTTTGATTACCAAAATATGATAATCGGGAACGTTGACTCACCTTACAGAATCCTTTCTTTATGGAGCTGAAGTCTGGAAGAACGTAATCCCTCATCACCGTGTTCTCCTCACCCTTCATCCTGACACCACAGGAGGAGAAACATCATGGAGGCTGAGTGTGTGTGTGTGTGTGTGTGTGTGAGAGTGTGTGTGTGTGTGTGTGTGTGTGTGTGTGTGTGTGTGTGTGTGTGTGTGTGTGTGACTCACTGTGCCACCTCCATGTCCCTGTAGAACTGCTGAGAGACGTAACACACGTCCTCCTTCACCTGGTTGATGACGTGAGTCTCGTCCATGACGTGTAACTGTCTGAGGGGAGAAGAAGAAGAAGAGAGACGACGTCACTTCCTCTCATCTTCAACAGCCCGTCTCCATGGATACGGGTTTCAGTCAATCTGCATACGTCTTTTATCGTTTCAGCTGTTTTAAAAAAAGTTATAGTTCAACATTTTGGCAGATTGTCCCATCACCATAATCCCTATAGTCGTAGCAGTAGGTTCGTTACCTTTAATTGTCGGTGCAAGCTGTTTTTAGAACGGCGGAGCAGAGCCGTGAGCTGCTCAGAGCTACGCTACGGAGGCTCATTATGGGATTTCTTGGTTTTCCCTCATCAAACTCATCAAATACACAATCCAACAACTCCACAACGCTCTGGTGGACAAGTTGTGAGCTGCACATTCACCACGCTATGAGATAATAACACAACGTTACCACACAGAGTTGTTTTAGAGGGAAATACAGAGACTGTTGATGAAAAACTGTCCCTGAAGGCAACACGCATCAGTGGTTTTGCATAAATTTCCCTCTAAAATAGCTTGCACCGACAATTAAAGGTAACGAACCTACTGCTATGACTATAGGGATTATGGCGATGGGACAATTTGACTAAATGTTGAACTATCCCTTTAAACGAACAAGAAAAAGCTGGTTCTGGATGAGGCTCCGTCTCAGACCCGTTCACAGACACATGATCGAGCTGCTCTCTCCGTGTGTCTGAGTGCTCAGATTTCCTACGCACCCTGAATGTGTCTGGAACCAGGATGGGTTCACCTGAGCAGCTCCGACACTCACCGATATGAAATGATCTCCTTCAGGTGATTGGTCAGCAGCTTCCCTCCCACATTGATCCTGAAAAACACAACACAACAAAGTAAACTGTGAACACTTTGTCGTCATGAAAAGAAAAGAGTGTTTTGACCTTTTTTTTAATCATTTTTATATGTGTTTGTCAACTTCAACCTGCATAAACCTGAATGTTTGTTGGATTTAAGCATTACGAGGTGATGTGGGGGAGGGGGGGGTGTGTCCAAAGTGATCAACACCCCCTTTATTAAGGTGTGCATAATTATTAAGGCAACTTCCTAACCTCAGACAAAATGGGACAAAAATGAGATTAAACAGACTCTGAAAAGTCCAAAACTTGTAAAAATGTCTTCTAGACGGATGCAGCGCTCTTAAAAGTAGATAAATTATTGGGGCGTGGTCACTGAAAAGTCAAATCTTTCGTTACACAAGAAACATGTGGAGAAACAAAGACACAAATAACGGCTAAAGAACAGAGCTGACAAGAATTAAAGGGATAGTTCACTCAAAATTTAAATTTCACTCATTATCTCCTCCCCCTCATGTGGACTAAGGGCTGGGAGAAGTTTCAGAGTCCTCCGTGGCTTCTCTGAGTTACAGGGGGTCTCGGCGTAGCAGTGCATGTCCATATGACGGTTGCTAATGGATACCAACTGTCTTCGTAACAAAAAGACACACCAAAAAACATCCAGATACCTCCATGCTGCTCGTATGTAATGTCCGTCTTGTATTGAAGCCCCGACATGAGAATTTTTTCCAAATCCAAATCTCGCGAGATTTGGACAGACCAGGAAGAGGAGCTTCCGCTACAAAACAAGTTAGACTTATTTAATTTATTTTGGAACAATTTCTCATGTCGGGGCTTCAATACAAGAGGGACATTACAGACGAGCAGCATGGAGGTATTTGGATATTTTTTGGTGTGTCTTTTTGTTAGGAAGACAGTTGGTATCCATTTGCAACCGTCATATGGACATGCACTGCTACGCCGAGACCCCCTGTAACTCAGAGAAGCCACGGAGGACTCTGAAACTTCTCCCAGCCCTTAGTCCACATGAGGGGGAGGAGATAATGAGTGAAATTTCAATTTTGAGTGAACTATTCTTTTAATCATGAACCAAAGGTTGAACTGTCAGTTTTGACTCAGCCTGACTCCTGTTGTGTGTGACCAAACAGAGAGTAAAGCGCCTGACCTGCGGACCCCCTCCTTCATGGTCTTGCTGCGGCAGTAGGGGGCGATGTGAGTGAAGGAGAAGCCGCTGTCGACCACCAGGCAGCAGAGCTGAGTCGGGTCAGAGTGGAAGTAGTGGTGAGCGCTGAGAGAGCCGGCTGCAGTGGAGCAGACAGGACAGGGAGGGGTTAATCATCACACAACAGCTCCTATCAGTGGTGCATGCACAACCTGGCTGCAGAAAGAACCGGTCGTCATGGTTACCTTGTTTATATACCTAGACTTTAGGTTTTATAACGGCAAAAACAACCTTGTTGATGATGGTCTCAGGACGGAGGATCGTGTTGCCGGTCTGAACAAACCACAGACACTCAGAGCTTTTTAACCAGTTAACGTTTATCAGTCGGTTGACGAGAGTCGGTTATTGGTTAAAACAACAATGTGTCTCTCTACCTACACCACCATCCCATAGTCATTTACTGAACTGACCATCTCAAAATGACTCAACATGCTCAAATGATTATCTAACACCAGTGTTGGGAAAGTTCACTTTCTACATGAACTAGTTCAAAGTTCAGTTCACAAATTTTAAAATGAACTAGTTCAGTTCATAATTCAACATTTTGAACTAAGTTCATGTTTCCAAAACTGAACTAGTTCATAGTTCTTTTTTCTTCAATATGTTGCTACCAGCTATTATTTTTCAAAATGATTGCCTCAGCCCATGTAGAACCACAGACAGCTATTATTTTAGCACTTTTAACCAGTATTAGTTATAGTTACTACTTTACTTTCCCCAAAACATAACTGAGAAAGTTAATTACCAGGAAAAGTAACTATTGCGTTACTATTTTATAAAATTCTCAAATATGTCAAATGAGTTGGACTTCCCTCTCTGACCCCGTATCTTTTACTAACCAACTGGTCAGTATTCCTCCACGCGCTGTATCACTCCGCTGATCCAAACAGCTGATAGGTGTTGTCTGATTGGCTGGTTTTTCCGCTGCATATTATTAACACCTGGTTACAGTATTTTAGCTGGGTTTCTATGGAAATCTGGCAAACTCCTGAACCAAGTCACACTATGAGAGAGCGCTGTTCACAGTAATGTTCATCAAGCAGAAATACAGTACGTTCAGTTCACGTTCACCCTAAATATGAACAAGTTCATGAACGATAGTTAATTGAACGCGTTCAGGCTGTGTAATTAAAAACTCTGACGCGTTTCGGCGTCTATAGCCTTCATCAGGGAGTCAAATGAAGGCTAGACGCCGAAACGCGTCGGAGTTTTTAATTGTCATTTCGACCATGCCATAATTTAATAAAGGCATTTTATAGTTAAGAGAGTGAGTGCCTTGGAATTTTTCTTTTGTTTTCCCATTGTGTTTTAACTGTTTAACTATTCCTTTAGATACCTGGATAACTGTGGTGTGGTTTTAGTTTGTTTTTCCTCTGATGTCTGCCCGGTCATCAGAGCGTGACCTTTTGACCTTTGACCCTTGACCCTTGACCCTGCTCACCATTGGTGCGCAGCGCCGACTGGAACTGGTATTCCTCAAACAGGATCTCGTTCATCGACTCCTGGATGGAAGTGAAGTTGAAGAACGGCTCGGTGATGATGACGCTGGTGTCGGCGAACTCCACCTTGAACATCTCTTTACCAAACAGGTGGTCCCACACCTTCCTCTGGACATCCCAGTTCACCAGGTAACCCTGGCAACACACAGACAGACAGAGAGAGCAGACTGGGGTCAGGGCTGCTCAGGTCCAGATGTGTTTTATTTCACCATCTCCCCATGAGATGGACCCACCTACTGCCCATTTCTGAGTCCTTGATGCTATGTACAGCGACTATACCCCATAATATGATATGCATTCAAGTTAACTGCTTGTAATAGCTCACTATTTCTTGTCTGCTTAGGCTGTAATGTTTGTAGGGCTTACCCAAAAAAATTGAAGCTTCGAACCTTCGTTCGTTGCCATGGTAATCAATCATGAACTCCGTGATTGATTGTTTTTTTCCCTCCTTTTTTCCTTTTTGACACCGGTTCTCATCAGCAATTGTTACATTAAAATGACTATAGGCGACTTGGCATCCTGGAAACCTGCCTGATTTTGGAGATATGCAGTGTTTGTTTGCCATTACTTTCATTATTTCCGCTACGATCCCCTCCCCCCAGTCAGACGTTACGGTCACCACCCCCCCCCCGGCCGTCGAAGCTTCGATTAAAACCGATTTTATGCCCGCAAAGCTTCGATTACCAAAATATGATAATCGGGTCAGCCCTAAATGTTTGTAATGTCTTGATTACTCTTTCCAGTGTTTGTGTGTGATTGTTGTATGTATGTTGTATTTGTTATGTGTTTCTATTCTCTTTTCCTTATCCTTCTTTCTTATTTTTACTTGGGACCCCCACAAAAACAAGGTGATACCCCTCAAGGGGTTAATCCTAATAAAGAAATTGTGGCCGGATGCTGAGGTTGACCTCTGACCTTCTGGAAGGGCAGGATGTAGAAGAGACCGGACGGGTCCTTGATCTCGTCCAGCTGGTTGGCGGTGAAGGTCTTCAGCCGGGAAGTCTTGGAGCGGAACTGGCAGTTAGGGATCACACTGGGAAGAAAGCAGACTTTATTAACCTGTGGTCTTGACCTCTGACCTCTGACACATCCTCAGTTTGAGTTCATTAATAAGACACTAACAGGTCAGGATGATGAGTCTGTATCTGACATGAAACAGTTAAACAGTTGTTTTTAGACACTTTTTACTTCTTTCAAGCGTAAGTTCACTTGAAATAAGTAGAAAAATCCACAAAAAAAACAGATTTTTCTACTTGTTTTAAGTGAAATTTTGTTTGAAACAAGTGAAAATGATCTAAAAACAAGTTAATTTCTAGGGGATGAGTCTAATTTTAAGTGGGCAGAGATTAGTTTCGACTAGAAATGAAATAAGACAAATATTCTTGGAAAGATTTTGAGTTTTTGCAGAGTGTAGGCCTGGAGGTTTCTTCTGTCAGGTGTCATAGGATTGAATAAAAATCTTTATTGTCTAGAGCCGAGGCAGGAAACTGGCTTTTTATTTGGTCTCACCAGGTGTCACCCAGTTAAAAACACAGGCTCAGTGATTCATCTATAACACGTTCCTCTGGTATTAATTGAATATATAATATATATATATATATATATATATATATATAGCTTTATTTCACAGACTCCAAGTCCAACAATTGACACAAACAAAGAAACATAGACAAACAATATAGACAGCACACAGTCTGTCCTGTCCACACACAAACTAAAAACAGTACAGTTGTTTAGACCAGTATTTCCAAAACATGGAAGTGTATTAAAGTTTTATGTTTTTAGTTTTTATTTATTTTAACTAATGACACAGACTGATTAGAGAAAGTAAAGAGCCTGAAGTTCCTGTTTGTTATGAACCGAGCAGAGCCGAACAATCCCGAAGGTTTCAGTTACTTTAAATCTGAATATAAACCTCCTCTGATCAGTGTTATTGATCTGAGCTGATAGATATCGATGAGTAGCAGTTAGCCGTTAGCCGTTAGCTCCCTGACGCCAGCGGACTCACCTGACCTTCTCCTGGCTGTATCCTATTTTCGCGGTATAAGCTCCGTTGTCCAGAACCAACGTCGCCATTTTGCCTTAAACAAACAGAGAGAACCGCTTCACTTCACTTCACTTCACTTCATTTCACTTTCATCACACACACGGACAAACCGCCGCCATTACGGCTCAGTCCACTCCTCCTCTTCCTCCTCATCCGACCAATCAGCTTCTCCCTCTGCTCAGCTACGTCATACGCACTGGGACTCGACGTAAACTGACCCAGCCAATCACATTCGTTCTCCTTCTCTTCCTTCATGTTCATTGGCTGTTTACGGTCCGTTCAGAAAAGGGCTCGGGTGGAAACACGTTGAATTAGTTCCGTTCAACTGGAATGAAAACAATAATTTGATGCTTTAAGGTCTTTTTTTAAAATAATTTATTTCTTTTATTAGACCTATTTATTTATTTATTTATTTAATGTATTCACTTATTATTTTATCATCTCTATATTTCTTATATTATTTATCTACTATATATTAGCCTATTTGTTTAAATGTTTTGATCATGTTTGCCTTTGTCATGTCTGTCGCTTTGTTTTTTTGTTCCTTTTTCAATTGTTGATGTTATTGATGATAAATACATTTATTATTATAAAAAAAACAATAATTTGATGCTCGATAAAAAAAGATAAAAACATTAAATATTTATTTCGTTTTATATTCACATTCACGTTTTACCGACGGTTTAAAAGCTCTGAATTATTTTATCAATCAAATGATTTAAATGATAGTTCTCCAGAATAACAAACAGCCCATAAGAAATGAGAAATTAAGTAATAAAAGACTTCATATTTCTGGACATAGACTATTTATTTCATACAGAGAAGGAAAATACTTTAATACAGCAAAGGAAACAGGAAAAATACTTTACAGTCAGACTCACACAGTCTGTATTTAACTCTGGGTTATTTCCTGCCTTCATAATATCAACAGTTGCACTTATGTTATGTAGAATCTTTTTTTTTTGTCTGGTCTGGTCCATTCATTCATTCATTTATTTATTTTGTTTTAGCTTGTACCAAATATTAATCTAAAGAACTCAGGTCTTTTAATGTAGAAATAATTAGCCTACTGTTAAAACTTAAGAATGAAGGCAGAAGTTCATACAACAAATAAATCTATTATATAAAACTATAAAATATACAATTATGCCGTAAAAAGAAACTTACATCAGTACACAGATCAAACATTTGTAACCCAGGCAACTGCATAAATAAACTTTAGGCTCTAAAACATAAATGTAAAACCACATTTACAGCAAAATTCTGAAGAATAAACCAGGTGTGTGTGTAACTAATGTTTATGCACCATCCTGAATCCCTGTTTCCATGTGATCACCTGTATGTGGTGTCATGGCAACACTATGCACCGTGTGTTGTTATGTTGTGTAGATGTCGTGTCTTTCCCTCCAGGCGTCGCAGCGTTCAGGTCTCAGCTCACTCCAGGAACTTGGGGATGCAGCCCTGCAGTTCGATGATCTCCGGCCAGCCTTCATATTTATTCTTAGCGTTGTCGTTCTTCATGGTCTGAAGACAAACACACACACACACACACACACACAGATATGAACAGATGTAAATGATTCACGTGTTGTTCTTTGCAACGTCTCCTCTCTCCTTTGTTATTTATCATGAACACAGACGACAGACGACACAGTATCACTCCTTCAGACCACGACTGTGCACTTCCTTCATCTGTGAACTGGTGTGACAACAACTTCCTGGATCTAAATGAGACTAACTAAGGAGTTAGTGACTGAGATCAGGAAGAATCTAAACCAGTAGCCAGAACCATCCATGGAGATTAGAGATGTCACAATTACTTGTTTTCACAATTAATCGTGGTATTAAATGCCACAATTAATTGATCGTAAAGATTCCTAAATACCGCCACTTTCCAAAAAAGATTATGTCGGAACCATATCGGCAGATGTGGCGCCAAGGTAAAGGAAGATGCGCAGATACTGGTCCATTTATCTAACGTAACACTAAATTGGTGGGAATTAAATGTTAGCGTGTCATTTGTAATTTTAAAAAATAAACTTAGTATATATGGCAATTAATGAGTTAAATATTTCAAACACTTCCCCCGGGGGATCAATAACTGGTCCTATATTAAGAGATTAGTGACGTAATTATATTTTGACTATATTTGATTTTACACATTCATAGTGTTGTGAAATTTATTGATGCATAATAATCGTGATAATCGTAACACCGTGATTATTTCTCTGACAATAATCGTACCAAGAAAATTTGTAATTGTGACATCCCTAATGGAGACGATGTTCAGATCGTTACCTAGGAACCATGTTTGACTCTAAACTTAAGTTTATACAATATAAACACAGAGTCGGTCGTTAAAAGGTCAAATCTGTTGCGTAGCTGAATTCTTTTAATGTTTCTAAGAGCATGTTGTGTAGCTTCTATCGTTCGTTTATTGAAATTCTTTTGACTTTTTCTTTCATTAGTTGGTTTGATGGATCATCAGTAAAGGAGAAGAATCGTCTCAGCAGCTTTATCGATGTCTGCTCCAAGATCATCAGAGTTCAACTCGTCCAGAAAGCCACACAAGTCATGGTCCATCCTGCCGGGAGTTCCCTTGGTAACACTTTATAATAAGTTCACACTATGAAGCATTAGTTAAGCATTAATAAATGCAGAATTCTTCATTTATAACACATGAATACTCATTAGTATGTAGTTTCTAATACAGTTAGTGCTTATCAATGATGAGTAAAACATTTTAACTGTGTTTATAAACTACATACTAATGAGTATTCATGTATTATACTGTAAACAATGAATTCAGTATTTGCCTAATAGTGTGTAGGCTACTTATAAAGTGTTACCGTTTCCTTTAATGCTTTTGGGACAGCAAACAGATAGGCCAGTTATTTTATTCCTTCAGCTATCAAGCTGCTAAATGTTGCTGACAGCAGCAGTTGGACTCAGATCAGACATTTTAATCATCCATAATGTGAAAATGTATTTATCATTGTTCCCTTCTTTTATCCTTAATATCCGTGATTCACTGCAGTGTGCTCCATAGGAGACTGGATATTATCGCTGCCCTCACACTAATGTTTGGTTGATGTGTGTTTATTGAGTTGTCTGAATGGAGACTGTAAACTATTTGGGATAAATAAGTTGTTAGATTGATTGATTGTGTCTCCAGTCTGAGACCATAATGATCATGACAATCTGCAAAAACTCTAAATCTTACCAAGAATATTTATCTTCTAGTCAAAACTAATCTAATTACAGTATACCTAAAATAAGTATAGGCTATACAACATACATAGTTATACATAAAAAAAAGCAGCTTGTTTTTAGACACTTTTTACTTCTTTCAAGCAGATTTTCACTTGAAATAAGTAGAAAAATCTGATAGTGGAGCAAGTTTTTCTTTCTTATTACAAGCTCAAACAACTTACTTTCACTGGCAGATTTTTCTACTTATTTCAAGTGAAACTTAGTTTGAAACAAATGAAAATGATCTAAAAACAAGTTAATTTTTAGGTGATGAGTCTTATTTTAAGTGGAAAGAGATTAGTTTTGACCAGAAATGAGACATTTTGACAAGAAATAGGACAAATATTCTTGTAAAGATGTAGAGTTTCTGCAGTGTATTGATCATATTGATCATATTGATCATATTGATTGTGTATCTGTGGTCGTCACCTTCTCGAAGCTGCTCTTGCCCTGGACTCCTTTTCCTCCGACGAACACCCAGTTGTCTCTGAATCCCAGCGTGGAGATGTCGGTGCTGCCCAGCTCAGAGATCAGCTTCCTGGCCTCCTCGTTCAACCTGTCAGTCAGACAGTCACCAACAACTTATTGATCATCATCACCACCTCATCATTGATCATTGATCATTGATCTGAGTCATTTACTTTGTGGTGGGTTCGTCGTGCGACGCCATGAGCACGATGGAGCCTTTCTCTACGCTCTGCAGCATCTCAACCAGAGGCTTCACATCTGGAACACACAGCTCCTTCATCACCACCACCACCATCATCATCATCATCATCATCATCAACAGAAACCAACTGACAAGTCTGGTCAAATGCCACTGGAGACATGTTAAATAAACTACAATGTACACAGAACAGAGCTGCACGCACAATACTTAAGTGTGACTACAGGACAAGGATCATTTCTATGCACAAGAAACTTAACTGTTTGTTGTTATTAGAAATATATCTGTCCTAAAAACACCTGTTATCTTGTTTAAAAACCTTGTTTTTAGTGCAGAGAGTCATAAATATATCAGCAGACATGCAGCTGTAGGAAACTTTACATTACGGTTTTGTATAGAGGTATGAAAGAATGGAATTCACTGCCGAAAAATATCAAACTCACCACGAACACAAAGAAATTCAAAATATTAATAAAACAGCATTTATCAAAGTAAGACAACATGGTTTATTTATATATGGATATATGATATGTGTTATTATAATGTATAGCCTATTCTGTAGAATGAATGTATATACAAGTATGATGTGTGATGTGTAATGATGTACAGTAGTATACATATATGATATGTAGAAATGTGGGTAATAGGATTAGTATGTGAACAATTAATATAACAAAGAAGGAATGAAGCACAGTTAAGAAACGTAAACACTCACTCTGTTTTTGTTTTGTTAGGTGAAGCATATCGCTCACTTGTTTTTTTGTTTTAAATTTTTATAATGTTTATGTTTTGTGTTTTCAACTGTATAGTGTATACTGTTGGACCCCAGGAAGAAGAAGAAGAAGAAGAGCTGTGGTTTTGCTGCAGCTAATGGGGAATGACCGGTCTGTGATGTCACTCACCTCCGCCGTACATGTCGAAGTGTCCGGTCTTCTGGACTTCTCCTGTCTTACCTGGCACAAACACAGCGACCAATCAGCAGCAACGTCCTCGTTAAAGGGATAATCAATAATAAAACTGATCAACACTGACCGTTGACGACGACCATGTTTATCCCCACGCCAGCGTTGCTTTTCGCTGATCCCAGAACCCTGGGGGGGGAAGGTTTAACACGTCGCACACGTCAGAGACAGACAGGCCTGTTACATCACCAGGTTAAAGGATAATTCCCGTTTTTTACAATCTGGACCTTATTTCTATCCTAAAATCCGATCATTTCCTCCCCCAGATAACTGTGGTGTCATTCCAAGTGGTTGTGATGAAATGAGCTCCAGCCGAGAGGCGCGTATATCCGTATAATGGAGTCTACAGGGCAGCAGAATGCAGCCTCTAAATAACACATTATCTGCAGAGAAACTCCTTCATTTCACCAATATTTAGTTCTGATAGGCTAGTGCTATTCCCCTCTGAGTCCGGGGTTAGCTGTTATCAACATCCGGGGTCTGTAGGTTGACCTACTGACCTCTGACCTGGATGATGCAACTCTTACCAAGAATATTTGTCCTTTTTCTAGTCAAAACAGATCTCATACTTAAAAGCAGCTTGTTTTTAGACACTTTTTACTTCTTTCAAGCAGATTTTTACTTGAAATAAGTAGAAACATCTGACAGTGGATCAAGTTTTTCTTTCTTATTACAAGCACAAAAAAATTTCACTGGCAGATTTTTCTACTTATTTCAAGTGAAAAATTGTTTGAAACAAATGAAAATGATCTAAAAACAAGTTAATTTATAGGTGACGTGTCTTATTTTGACTAGAAATGAAACATTTTGACAAGAAAAAGGACAAATATTCTTGGAAAGATTTTGAGTTTTTGCAGTGTATCATCTCTGAGCGCCGCCCGGCTCATTCTGATAATAATCATTCTGCTTCAGCATTCGGGTCCATTTTTATCTCAACTAGCCGGAGCTTTAGTGAGATGACATCATCCAGGTCAGAGGTCAGTAGGTCAACCTACAGACCCCGGATGTTGATAACAGCTAACCCCGGACTCAGAGGGGAATAGCACTAGCCTATCAGAACTAAATATTGGTGAAATGAAGGAGTTTCTCTGCAGATAATGTGTTATTTAGAGGCTGCATTCTGCTGCCCTGTAGACTCCATTATACGGATATACGCGGCTTGTAATGACACCAAAGTTATCTGCACTCCAAAAACTCAAAATCTTTCCAAGAATATTTGTCTTATTTCTGATCAAAATATCATTTCCAGTCAAAACAAATCAAATTATACTCAAAATAAGACTCGTCACATAAAAATTAGCCCTGTTTTTAGACACTTTTTACTTTTTTCAAGCAGATTTTCACTTGAAATAAATTGAAAAATCTGATAGTGGAGCAAGTTTTTCTTTCTTATTACAAGAACAAAACAACTTTCTTTCACTGGCAGATTTTTCTACTTATTTCAAGTGAAAATGAGTTTGAAACAAGTGAAAACAAGTGAAAATGATCTAACAAACAAGTTCATTTTTAGGTGATGAGTCTTATTTTAAGTGGAAAGAGTTTAGTTTTGACTAGAAATGAGACATTTTGACAAGAAATAAGACAAATATTCTCAGAAAGATTTTGAGTTTTTGCAGTGTGGGTGAGTAAATGATCATATTTTATGCTAGAAATAAGGTCCAGATTGTAAAAAAAAAAACAGCAATTATCCTCTAATAAGTTCATTCTACTGATCAAGGAAACACCTGGGGAGGAAGAGGAGGAGGAAGAGGAAGAGGAGGAAGAGGAAGAGGAGAAAACACCTACATCTGGTTGTTGATGCAGATCTTGGCGGCCACCACGTTGGCCGCTCCGCTGTGGATGTAGAAGCTGAAGTGACCGTCTGCACAGGGTTTCTGACTGAGACATGGGTCTGCTGCAGAGGAGGAGGAGGAGGAAGAAGAGGATAATAATGATGATGATGAAGGCTCCTTTTTTTTTATTATTATTTTTTTATTTATTTAGCACAAACAATATCGATAAAACAACAACATGAACAATCAACATGACTGGGATGTGCAAAGGGGAGGTATGAAACCCAGGAGGGCTGATATGAAAACCTCACCCAACAAAGATCAAATTTGTTACGGTTTAAAAACAATAACATAAGAAAATAATTGAACAATAATGAAAAATAAGTAGAAAAGTAAGAGATTAAACAGTAAAATATAAGGAAATAAGGAAAAAAAATTTTTTTTAAATAAAAATACGTACATAAATGAATAATACAAAACAAAATAATGAATAAGCTCATAAGGAAAGAGTAAGGAGTAAGATCATCACTGATCCATCACTCACCTGACTTTTTGGAGGTTTCCATGGAGACCTGACTCTGGCCTTGGCCTTCAGAAACACCTCGACGCCACTCGGCTGCAACATCACAGGAGAGTCAGTAGACACACACACACACACACACACACACAAACACACACACACACACACACACACACACACACACACACACACACACACACACCGATCAGCTGATCAATGGATGAATCCATAACAGGTTCTCACCGATGAAGGAGACGCCGTTGCCACGGACAACCAGGGCTATAACGATAACCAGCGGCACCAGAAGCAGCAGATTCCAGAAGAGCTCTGAGGAGACACACACACACACACACACACACACACACACACACAGCGTGAGACACACACACACTCAAACTCATCAAATACACAATCCAACAACTCCACAACGCTCTGGTGGACAAGTTGTGAGCTGCACATTCACCACGCTATGAGATAATAACACAACGTTACCACACAGAGTTGTTGTAGACCTAGAGACTCCATTTAAACTTTAAACAGTAGACACAAGTCTTGTGTATTGTCGTATTACTCCACGTTTCGATAGGTCATATAGTTTTTGATCAATCCCTGATCAATGACCATGATCATTTTTGGAGAAATTGTGAGATTATAATGGGTGTGTATTGCACGGAATGTTCGAGTGGGAGAAGTTGTCTGATATCGTCTGAAACTTTTCTCTTTCCACACTCGGCCCGGCCACAATTTACACTCTACTCACATGATTTTTTCCTAATTTGTAGACAAACTTGTTCTGTCTCTAATCATGTGCTCAAAATATCAGAGAGACTTACAGAATTTGAATTGTCAGCCTCTAAGTGCGGCCACGTCTGTCTCTGCTCCTCAATGACTCTAATACAAATATTTTCTGAAAGAAGCAGAACGGACCGATGTTTTAAAATCGCACATTTCAGCAAAATATTTACTGTAGAAACACCAAAATCACACCAAATCGTTCAGGAAGTCCTTGTACACGCTCACGGCCTTGTTTTGTTCTGATAGGAGTTACCGTTTTGTCACAGTAAGCCTAAATGTGAGACCAGTGCAGAGGCAGAAAATCACTCTTTTTCTCCACATTTCTGTCTGTCTCAGCCTGGGGGCCCCCTATCGTCATTGGCAACCGCCTCAAGTTGCCGTGGTAACCTCTGAGCCTCAGGCCAGAGCTCGTTAACTTTATAAACAATCCACCTGGAGCCACACACACCAACACATACAGGTAGCTTCATGTGATTAAAGAGATACACACACACAGAGACTCTAAAACCACTGTCACACACAAACACCAGCACACAGGAAAAGTGAAAGATGATCATGTGTCTGATCAGCTCTGTCTTGACCTTAAGATCGTGGGTTTGATTCCCATGTTGACAGAGATGCTGTGGTCCTATCAAAATTTCCCAGAGGAAATTTTCTAGTTATCTCATAGCGTGGTGAATGTGCAGCTCACAACTTGTCCACCAGAGCGTTGTGGAGTTGTTGGATTGTGTATTTGATGAGTTTGATGAGGGAAACCAAGAAATCCCATAATGAGCCTCCGTAGCGTAGCTCTGAGCAGCTCACGGCTCTGCTCCACCGTTCTAAAAACAGCTTGCACCGACAATTAAAGGTAACAAACCTACTGCTATGACTATAGGGGTTATGGCAATGGGACAATTTGACAAAATCTTTTAACTATCCCTTTAACAAACTGAAGGAACTGAAAGCCACTGTGACCTGTAGCTGCTCGAAGTTGATTTTTAACTTTCACTTTACTGCTGTGGGCGGAGTCACAGGTGAAGGAACAGGTTCTGGGTGAAGGTGTGTGTGTTGATTATCTAGCAGGAAGTGTAAACACACAGTCATAAAACACACAACCACAGACACACACACACACACACACACACTTACTGTGTCTGAAGAACTGCAGCAGTCGTCGAGTCATCGTCGTTTCCTCTGTTAATAAAGACACACAATGTCTTTAATGAGCTGTTTCATGACTCAGCACTTCATTCATCCTCATTATTGGTCAAATCTCACTTATAATATGAATTAATTAATAAAAATTCATTTTCATTTGTTCTTTTCTGATTTTTTTTATTTTTTAATCGTTACATCCTGGTATCTAACACAATAAAAGTAACACAGTAACAACAACTTGCTGAGTAAACACAACGGTTCATGTTTTTACAGGACACACACACACACACACACACACACACACACACAGAGCGTCTTACCTGAGCAGGTGCACACACCGAACCTGTCCGTCTGAAGACACACAGACACACACCGGGCCACTCCTCCTCCCGGACACACACACACCTGTGGATCCTGCTCCGCCCCCTTCAGCCTGGTCTCCATGGCGACGGGCCGACAGCCAATCAGCCGCAGGCAGCCACAGGGTCAGAGTCCACAGGTGAGCGTCTGTCTGCAGGTGAAGGATGGATGAAGGAGCAGAGGAGGAAAGGAAAAGAAAGATAAGAAAGAAAAGAAAAGAAAAGAAAAAACCAGCTCAGGTCAGAGAGGAGGAGGAGGAGGAGCGGGAAGAAGAGGAGGAGAAAGAGGAAGAAGAGGAGGAAGAGTAGAGGAGGAAGAAGGAGGAATAAGAGGAGGAGAGGTAGAAGAGGAGGAGAGGAGGAAGAAGAGGAGGAAGAGGAGAAGGAGAAGGAGGAGGAGGAAGAAGAGAAGGAGGTAGAAGAGGAGGCAAGGAGGGAAAAGAGGAGGAGAGGTGGAAGAAGAGGAGGAGGAAGAAGAGAAGGAGGTGGAAGAGGAGAGAAGGAGGACGAAGAAGAGGAGGTGGGGAGGGAAAAGAGGAGGAAGAGGAGGAAGAAGAGGAGGAGAAGGAGGAGAGGAGGAAGAGGAGGATGAGAGGAGGAAGAAGAGAGGGAGGAAGAAAAGGGGGAGAGGAGGAGGAAGAAGAGAAGGAGGAAGAAAAGGATGAGAGGAGGAAGAAGAGGAGGAGGGAGAAAAGGAGGAGAAGGAGGAAGAGGAGAGAGGAGGAGAGGAGGGGGAGGAGGAGAGGAGGAGAAAAGGAGGAAGAAGAGGAGGAAAAGGAGGAGAGAGGAGAAGACGAAGAGGAAAGGAGGAAGAAAAGGAGAGGAGGAGGAAGAGAAAGAGGAAGAGCGTGTGTGTGTGTGTGTGTGTTAAATTATCCCCATAAAGTTAAAACTGATCATTAAAAACTTTATTAATGAACATGAATCCATCAATAAATATTAAAGTTTAAAACAGAAAAAGAAAAGAAAAAACACGTCGACGATCATCCGATGAGTTTTATGCTGCTGCTGTTGCCGAGCGACGATGACGTCAGCGATGACATCACTCACTCAGTCCTGCGACACATTTTACAGCAGTGAAGAAGAAGAGTCAGGACGGACGGAGGGGGGCGGAGCTACAGCCGGAGACAGTATCTGATTGGTTCAGTCTGGACGAAGAGGCCACGCCCCCTCCCCTCGCTAGGCCACGCCCCCTCGGGCTCCGACCAGGAAGTTCAACAACATGTGTAACAGCAGAAGAACTGTCACTACCCGATTTGTGACAATGTGCAGACCGGCCGCCATCTTGGACCGCTGTCTACGGCAACTCCACTTGGACAAACTTCATTTGGGATTTGCGTACAAGCGGAAGTCTGCTTAAAAGTTCTGTACATTTAAAATACGGTACTGTGAAAATGATTTTTTTTTAAAAACAAAAAAAACGCGCAGACGTCCGTCATAAGACAGCCGCAGCAGACTCGTTTATTTCAGTGAGTGTTGTGGTAGTTGTGATTGTTTGTGGTTGTCATGGTGATGAGGCCGGCGAGAAAAGACGAAAGTAAACACTAAAAGTCTCTGCCTCTGTTCCTGTTTTCTGAGCATCATCATTTTAAATAAAAAGATAAACTGTGGCGACCATGGACTGTAAGAAACATGGCCGTAGCACCCGTGACGTCCCCCATTGGTTTTGGGGAGTCGTTTTTGTGACTCCAACATGGCGGCCTGAACAGCGCCATGTTGGATTGGCTGGCCGAGAACCCGCCCACTGGCCTCGAAGCAGCTGTCCACGGAGCTGCTCGGACCTGTCACTCAACATTTCCGCGCCCTGATTGGCCAGAGTTTTAACCTAATAACAGTAAAACGGTAAAGTTAAAAAAAAATCCCCCCCCTCAGAGTGTGTGCGGGGGTAGAAACTATCGATTGAGACGAAAAAACGTTCTGACACCAGGCTTTTAACATGTTTATTGATGATGTAAAGTCGGTGATTTTAACATGGGGGTCTATGGAGAATGCTCCCTTCTGACACCAGCCCCCAGAGGAAGAAGAGGGGATTGCAGTTTGTTGAACGCAGAAGTGAGCTTCACTTGTCAGACCCACAACTGCCCCCTTGGTGGCGACGCACATAGTACCCAGGAGGCAAAGCAAAAAAACGGACACGGAGCGTTGTAAAAGGTTTGACACCAGAAATGATCTCTAGGAACTTGAAGGATTAAAACCTGGGTGGACAACCCGGTCAACTAGCTGCTGGAAAGCTACAGGGGCCAAAACCCCTTTCTTGGGTCATTTTGCTGGCGAAATGATGTAAATGCAAATATTTAGGTACTACAATGGCATAAATAGTCATACAACTATAACATTTGGCAGAGAGTATCTTGACACATAGGGGGAGGCATGAAAAAAAGATTCTGGGGTTTGTTGCAACTCGATTTTAAGATATCACCCTCAACATCCCAAAAAAGACCAAAAAAAGTACTGTTCGCCTGACAAATTCTCATGAAAATTATTATTTTTCAGCACTTTATGGAGAATATCTATGCCTAACATGTATATAGAAAACTTCCTTAATTCATAAGCTTCCATTTGAGTCCAAGATAGCCTTTCTATCTCCAAAGCCCCACTTGCTGTGGCCAACGGTCTTCTCTATCTATCTGTTCACTTTGGGGAGACCAGAAATAGAATGGTTTCTGATCATGACAGTTAACATGGAGTTTTTCACAATAGGTGTTGCATTGTTTGGAGACAGCCTGTAGCTTTCCAGCAGCTAGTTGACCGGGTTGTCCACCCAGGTTTTAATCCTTGAAGTACCTAGATATCATATCTGGTGTCAAACCTTTTACAACGCTCCGTGTCCGTTTTTCAAAAAACTGGGATTTTGCCCCCTGGGTATAGGGCAGTGATCCTAAGTCAATTCAACTAAGTTTGTCCAAGTGGAGTTGCCGTACGTAGCTGTCACAAATCTGGGCAGCGATGCAAATCGGGCAGTGACCAGAACAAGAACAACAACGCATCACGAGAGGCCACGCCCACTTCCTGTCTCAGATGTGGGTTTTTTTTTTCCGAAACGTCTTTCCCGCCTCGGACTTCATCTTCATCTGTTCCCATAGAGATGCGACGTAACCGTGACAACGTCTGCGTTACTTGCGCTAGCTGCGATCAGCGTTCGTTCGTTCGTTCGTTAGTTAGATGATGGATCAACCAGCTCTCACTGTGTGACATCACAGACAGGAAGCCCCGCCCCCTTCGCCGCTCGCCGCTGGTGCACCTGTCACCGGGCGAGGTCGTCCCTCTGTGGGCGGGGCCACCGTCCGACGTCCGGCGTGTCTCCATGGCGACGGCGTGTCTCTATGGCGACGGCGGTCTCTACATGAGGGCGTTGAGGTGACCCGAGTGTCCCACGGCGTTGAGCATCAGCGCCCGCTGCTCCAGCACCTCGCGCTCGCGGCTAAGCCCCGCCCTCTCCTGCTCCAGCAGCGACCGGTCGCGCTCCACCGCCGCGCGCTCACGCTCCAACCACAGCCGCTCCGCCTGAGGAGAGGAGGAGGAGGGAGAGAGAGGAGGAGAGAGGAGGAGGAGAAGAGAAGAGGAGGAGGAGGAGGAGAGGAGGAGGAGGAGGAAGTAGAGGAGAGGTGAATGATTTGCAAATAAAATTAAAGGGACAACGAGGAGTTTCTCAGCACGAAAAATTCTGCGACAATAAAAAAGTCTGATATTAATGTGGATGAATCTCCGTTACCACTTGTTAATGGTCCATTTTAGATAAATCTATGGTTTTGTCTCTATGGTTATTTTGTTATTATTAGTGGTGGTGGAAATGCTGGGCGAGCCGACCAGCGTTTCTTTACTTTCGGTTTCGTGGCGAGTCATAGACCAGAGCGGCTTTTTTATGCAAATGAGAATGACTGATGCATCCTGGGTAATTTAGGGGCAGCACCCGGCATTTTTAAATTGCACTCAGTAGCTTTTTGTGTTTTGATGGAGCGTAGACTAACTAACAATCAATTTGAATGTTTTATTTTTTGTTTCTTTTGTAGCACTATGTCTCATAATTATTTTGACACCCTCTTTGAAACCCACCGTTCACGCTATCTTGAAAAAGTACAATGAATGAATCTAGCAGTATGCTCCTTTAGCCTCCCACAATGATCAATGACTCCACACAGTGGCCAGAAATGTCTGAATGAATCTACGGTATGCTCCTTTAGCCTCCCACAGTGATCAATGACTCCACACAGTGGCCAGAAATGTCTGAATGAATCTACGGTATGCTCCTTTAGCCTCCCACAGTGATCAATGACTCCACACAGTGGCCAGAAATGTCTGAATGAATCTACGGTATGCTCCTTTAGCCTCCCACAGTGATCAATGACTCCACACAGTGGCCAGAAATGTCTGAATGAATCTACGGTATGCTCCTTTAGCCTCCCACAGTGATCAATGACTCCACACAGTGGCCAGAAATGTCTGACCCAGACATCTACACGTATTTGGTGGAATCACCGGGGAGGTTTTGGCTCAGTGTTGTCTGGAAATAGCCTGTTAATAGACAACTTTTTGTTACTTAGTTTGTCAAGCCAGTTAGGCTGAACTTTTCAATGGAGGGATGCCGGGCGCTGCCCCTAAATTACCCAGGATGCATCAGTCATTCTCATTTGCATAAAAAAGCCGCTCTGGTCTATGAGAATAACGCCGCCGTATGAATCTCCGTTTATGGTGGGAACTACGACGGTATGTGATCGTCTTCCAACCTCTGACTTTAATTCTTGATGAATGAAAACATGAGTCTGTCTTGCGCCGGTCAAAGAATTTCACGGTGCGGAGGCTCATAAATGTAGTGTGAAAACACTTCACTTTTCCAAAACTCCTCGTTGTCCCTTTAACCCTTTAAATGCTGGTTTCAATCATGTACCACTGTTACGCCCCAGAACTTTGTTGGCCCAGAGGGGCATAACAATGGGCCCAACCAATGACCCCAAACCAAATACAAAGACGCTAACTTAAAGTATATTTTTTTTGGCTTTTTGTGCCTTTTTTTATTTGATAGGACAGCTGAGAGTGTGACAGGAAATGGGAGGCAGAGATGGGGGGAATGACATGCAGGATAGTGCCGTCCGACGCGGGACTCGAACCGGGGCCGCCTGCAGCGAGGACTATAGCCTCAACACATGGGGCGGGTGCTCTACCAACTGAGCTACACAGCGCCCCAACAAAGACGCTAACTTAAAGGGGAACTAAACCCCTCAGTTTTGGATGACGTGCTCTAAGCTTGAAATTCAAAAAATGCCTTGATTATGGGCGGAGCTCCAGGAGCACTCTCCGATCCCCCCTCCCCCCCCTGCGCCCCATTCACACCCGCGAAATCACACAAAAGAGAAAAAAAAGTAAACACACAACGACACTTCTGCTAGCGCTAACGAGCTACTAACGAGCTACTCTAACAGCACTAGTAGCGTGGACACTACTAGGAGAGGACGCCAGAGCCGTGACACAGCATCTACAGCCGATCCGCCGGCTCGTTAGCTCGTTAACGGCTCGTTAGCGCCGGCCGCACTAACGATTCCCGTTCAGGCAGCTGTTAGCAGCCGTTAGCCGCAGCAGAGCAGCTAGAGCGCCTAGCAACCGTTAGCGGCAGGCAGCAGCCGATGCTGATTGGTCGGGGAGCTGGTGGCCGGTGACGAAAGCTGCCTCCAAAACGTCATCTGCCTCCATCTCAGCCAATAGAAACATTTGATTGTAATAGCCGTGTTTCAACCCATAGAGGGCAGTCACTCTACATTTTTACTACAAAATACACCAAATTGAAATATTTTGACTAAAATGTCAAAAGTTGGACCAGAATCAACTGACAACACTACCTTATACCCAAATATATTTGTTTTCAGCAGAAAAAAGTGGTTTAGGGGTTTAGTTCATCTTTAACTAAAAGAGGATTTAATCCACAACATAAAGGTACAAACAAGATAAACACAAGCTAACACAAACAAAAGCCATGATGGGAGGCAGGCAAGCCTGTAGAAGAGTGACGTTGTGGAGAGGCACCCTGTGATATGGTTAACTATCTAGTCTAGGCTTCTTTAAACGTTGAACTCTGCAAGTGAACAACGGACCAAGGCAAGGCCCACTGCCACACAGAAAATGTACCCACACCCAGGTTTCACCACCAAAAATAAGAAAGGCAAAATAACAAAGTGGCAAGAGTCTCTCTCTGCTCGACGACTACCTTACAGGGAACTCTCAAGTAAACACAGGCAGGCAATAAAATCACAAACCATCTTGAAAAGAAGACTACTACAGCTACAAACCGTTACTTCACCTCATGGTTGTTCAGATCCCGGACGAGCCCCCAATTGTTACGCCCCAGTACGTTTGTTGGGTCCATTGTTATGCCCCTCTGGGCCAACGAAAGTACTGGGGCGTAACAACCACTAACCGCTTTTGTGAAAAATGCACTACATTTCAATATTCTAAAAATAAATTTGACTTTTTGGGTAATGTCAGATTGAATAAAAAACTCCCTTTTTGACTTATTTTGAATTTTAAACTGCAAAAGAAATTATGAAAGATTATAATCTTTTTGGTAACACTTTACTTGAATAGGTATTGATAAGATGAACATAACACTGTCATAACCATGACATAACAGCTGTCATAAACATCAATGAATACTTATGACAGCTGTCGTTAAGTGTCATTCGGTAAGTTATGTCACTTTTAATGCAAAGTTGACATTATTTGAGATGTTTTTGTTCTGACAACTTGACATAAAGACAATTTAAACTGTCATAGCAGACCTAATTGCCAAACTTTAAAAATTATGTCAAGTTCTCATAACAAAAACATCTCAAACAATGTCAACTTTGCATCAAAAGTGACATAACTTACCGAATGACACTTAACGACAGCTGTCATAAGTATCCATTGATGTTTAAGACAGCTGTTATGTCATGATTATTGTTAGCCTAATAGCATAATTGCCTAAGTCATATTTGAACATTTTCGGAAAAAAAGAAAAAACACAATTTCTAGCAAGCAAAGTCAAAAAGATGACTTAGGCAGATAGTGACTTTGGACTCTAAAAAGTGTTCTGATTGGTTGAGGACATAGCCAATAAGGCAAGGTGATGCAGCAGTGGTAGGAGAGGAAAGTTAGGCAGGTATCTCAATTTGGCCAAAAAATGACTTGCGCAATTATGCTATTATGACAGTGTTATGTCAATCTTATGAATACCTATTCAAGTAAAGTGTTACCATATTTTTCCCATAATGTATTTATTTATTTATTTTTTCATTAAGGACTGTTTGTTTCTCACCTGCACCGCGGCCCGTTCCCGCTCCACCGCCGCCCGGTCGCGCTCCACCATCTCTCTCTCCCGCTCCAGCGCCGTCCTCTCCCGCTCCACCAGCTCCCACTCCCGCTCCACTAGCCCCGCCCCCTCACACCCCTCCCCCCCCGCCGTCGCCACGGCGCCGCGTTGGCTCTGCTCCGCCACGCCGCCGTCGCAGAACGCCACTTCCTGTCCGTAGTCGACGGCGACGACTGCAGCGGCGGAGGAGGAGGAGAGGGGGGGAGGAGCCAGGGGAGGGCGGGGCCTGTGTCTGGGGGGGGCGGAGTCAGAGTGGTGGTGGTCGTCGTCATGGGAGACGGGGGTGAGGAGGGGGGCGCTGGTTGCCAGGCGACCCTCCATCGCCTCGTTCATCAGGTGGAACCACGGCCACGAGGAGGCGCCGTCCGCCACCGACTCCATCCCCACGGGGGGATACTTCAGGTCCTGGAGGGGGGAGGGGGGCATCAGTAAGATTCATCTGGACCAATGAGCTGAGAGCTGAAGGGCGGAGGGGGCGGGGCTTATCACTGACCTTGTACCTCCTCTTCAGGTTGTCCCACTTCTTGGCCATCTGATAGGTGGAGACTCGGCCCTGCAGCCCCAGCTCCTTCAGGATGGCCCTGGGGGGGGGGGTGAGTAGATAGAGTGAAATTTGAATTTTGGGTGAACTATCCCTTTAAGACCTTCCTTTATGACAGGGCTTTTAGTTAGGGCTGGTTCAGGTAGCTCTGAACCATTTTATAGTTACGCTGCTATAGGCTTAGACTGTTGGGGGACACATCTGGTTACATGGAGCCCTCTCCTCTCCTCTCCTCTCCTCTCCTCTCCTCTCCTCTCCTCTTCCCTCCTCTCCCCTTCTCTCCTCTTCTCTCCTCTCCTCTTCTCTCCTCTTCCCTCCTCTCCCCTCCCCTCTCCTCTCCTCTCCTCTCCTTTCCTCTCCTCTCCTCTCCTCTCCTCTCCTCTCCTCTCCTCTCCTCTCCTCTCCTCTTCTCTCCTCTCCTCTTCTCTCCTCTTCCCTCCTCTCCCCTCCCCTCTCCTTTCCTCTCCTCTCCTCTTCTCTCCTCTCCTCTCCTCTCCTCTTCCCTCCTCTCCCCTCCCCTCTCCTCTCCTCTCCTCTCCTCTCCTCTCCTCTCCTCTCCTCTCCTCTCCTCTCCTCTCCTCTCCTCTCCTCTTCTCTCCTCTCCTCTCCTCTTCCCTCCTCTCCCCTCTCCTCTCCTCTCCTTTCCTCTCCTCTCCTCTCCTCTTCTCTCCTCTCCTCTCCTCTTCCCTCCTCTCCCCTCTCCTCTCCTCTCCTCTCCTCTCCTCTCCTCTCCTCTCCCCTCCTCTCCTCTCCTCTTCCCTTCTCTCCTCTTCCCTCCTCTCCCCCTCTCCTCTCCTTCTCTCCTCTCCTCTCCCCTCCTCTCCTCTCCTCTCCTCTCCTCTTCCCTCCTCTCCCCTCCCCTCTCCTCTCCTCTCCTCTCCTCTCCTCTCCTCTCCTCTCCTCTCCTCTCCTCTCCTCTCCTCTCCTCTCCTCTTCTCTCCTCTTCCCTCCTCTCCCCTCCCCTCTCCTCTCCCCTCCCCTCTCCTCTCCTCTCTTTTCCCCTCCTCTCCTGTCCTCTCCGCATGTTGTACTTTGTAGTTTGGCCTTGGTGTCTCGCACTCTCTCTGTGTTTCCACAGATCCACCGGAGCTCCATCTCCTGCTGTTAAACCGGCCTGCCCTCCCTTCCCATGAACCAGTCTGCCATCCAGTCCTCCCATTAAGCTGGCCTGCTCTCCCTGCCTTTCCTCCCACCAGAAGCTGCCTTCATCACATTCTCTGTTGTAAACTGTTTTCTTGTCTGTAACAACATCTCTGTCCCGTCTGTCCGTCCTGGGTGAGGGATCCCTCCTCTGTTGCTCACCCTGAGGTTTCTCCTGGTTTTCCCTGTTAAAAGGGTTTTCCATGGAGTTTTTCCTCAGTGGATGTGAGGGTCTAAGGACAGAGGATGTTGTTATGATGGGATGTAAAGCCCTTTGAGACAAACTGGTGGTAAAAACGGGCTATACTAATAAAATTGCCTTGCCTTGCCTTGTGGTTCTGGTGGTTCTGAATGTGTTTATGTTGGTTCTAATGGTTCTGGTGGTTCTTACTTCCAGGCGGCTTTGGCTGCGTTTCTCCTCCCGGTGAACAGAGACTCGTTAGCAGCACGAAGTTTAATCATCCTCCTGGTGTCCTGGTCCGTCACTATGGCAACAGAGACACAGAGGGACAGTGTTAGGGCTCAAACACAAGTCAAGTCAAGCCTAATTAGGGCCACAGGGCAGAAGAGCAATTATTAGAGTTTTTCAAGCGTCCACTACTCCGGGATACTTTCACCTAGAGACTCCATTTAAACTGTAAAATGTAGACACAAGTCTTGTCTATTGGTGTGTTAATCCACGCTTTGATAGGTATTATACTTTTTGATCAATCACTGTTCAATGATCATGATCATTTTTGGAGAAATGTTGAGATTATAATGGGTGTGTATTGGGTAGTAGGAGAAGTCGTCTGAAATTGTCTGAAACTTTTCTCTTTCCATGCTGCTCCCGGCCACAATTTACACTCTACACACATTATTTTTTCCACAGTTGTAGACAAACTTGTCCCCTCTCTAACAATGTGTTTAACAAAGCAGATAGACTTACAGAAGTTAAACTGTGAGCCTCTAAGTGCGACCACATCTCTCTCTGCTCCTCATTGACTCTAATACAAAGATTTTCTGAGAGAAGCAGAACGGACCCCTGTTTATAACTCACAAGCGTTTCCAAAATATTTACTGTAGAAACACCAAAGTCATATCAAAGCGTTCAGGAAGTCCTTACGACGACCACGGTCTGCTGCTTTTTCTGATAGGAGTTACCGTTTTGTCAGAATAAGCCCAAATGTGAGACCAGCGCAGAGGCAGAAAATCAAGCTTTTTCTCAACGTTTCTGTCTCTCTCAGCCTGGGGGGCCTCTATCGACAGCTGGAAAGATGCTCATGTGTCTGTCTGATCAGCTCTGTCTTGACCTTAAAGAGCAACTAAACCCCTAAACCACTTTTTTCTGCTGAAAACAAATATATTTGGGTATGAAGTAGTGTTGTCGATTGATTCTGGTCCAACTTTTGACATTTTATTTGTTTTATTTGTGTATTTTGTAGTAAAAATGTAAGAGTGACTGCCCTCTATGGGTTGAAACACGGCTATTACAATCAAATAGGCTGAGATGGAGGCAGATGACGGTTCGGAGGCAGCTTTCGTCACCGGCCACCAGCTCCCCGACCAATCAGCACGATGTGTGTTTGTTACTTTTTTTTCTCCTATGTGTGATTTCGCGGGTGTGAATGTGGCGCAGGGGGGAGGGGGGATTGGAGAGTGCTCCTGGAGCCCCGCCCATAATCAAGGCATTTTTTGAATTTCAAGCTTAGAGCAGGTTTAGTTGCTCTTTAAGATCGTGGGTTTGATTCCCATGTTGACAGAGATGGTATGCCTGGCAGTAGCCCCCCCTGGCCCTCTCAAAATTTCCCAGGGGACATTTTCTAGTTAGAACAAGTTCCACAGCAGAATATTAACTAAGAAAGAGTTCATATGAAATGGCCACATGAATTAACAACAACTACAACAACAGACAAACAGTGCACAAAGAGCAGCCTGTGTCTCTTACTCTTGTAGGACAGGTCCGTCGGCGTGGAGCACTCCTCCCCGCTGGCGTCGATGTAGGTGATGTTGCCGTCGGCCTCGGCGCCGTCCCCTCCCACCATGCTCTCCAGCTCCGACACGCTGCCCCGCTCCGCCAGCAGACCGTCCCTGTCGGCCGCCGGGGGCGACGAGCCGAACACGGCGTCCTCCTCGTTGCTCCACACCGGCGTCACGCGGGGGGCTTTCCCCGCCAGCCGGCCCTCCAGAGCGTCGGTCATCAGCTGGAACCAGGGCCACGAGGCCGGGTTGGTCTGGTTCTCCATGCCCCGGGGGGGGAACTTCAGGTCCTAAAGGGGGGGGGGCTGTGATGTCAGAGGACTGGGACCGTCGGACTGCTCTCAACCATTATTGATCATCAGAAACATGTCACATGAACCTCCTGATCAACTATTCAATTAGTTCTGTAAGAGGAACTCAGTACTGGAACAAGTTACCACCACACATCAGAAACTGCGACAACTACTTACTCTTTAAAAAAAATCTCAAACATTGGTTAAAAACAAAGCAGACATGTACTCATATAGTTTATATACTGTTTAAATCTGATGTCTGTTCCCGGGGCATGTATGGTATATTGTTCTTTAACTGTGGGTTAAAATTGTCTGTTCTTATTTTGTATGTCTGCGTCTGTTTTGCCTTGATATTGTCTGTCTGTGCTCTGTCTTGTAATTGTCCACTGTATGACCTGTCATCACAAGGTTTTAAAGTCTTCTGTGTTTATGTCTTCTAGAAACCTGCCTTGGGACTGCGGCTGCGAAGTCCGGCACATTTACACTGATGCTTAATGCGTCAGTGTTGATGAATGTGCACTGTCCCAATTCAATAAATAAAGAAATGAAATGAAATGAAATTAGCAGAGATGGACAGAGTACTCGACCCCAGTACTTGAGTAAGAGTACAAATACTACTGGTCAAAATTTACTCTGTTACTTTACTTTATTTGTTTATTTAGTCGGGACAATGCATATTAATGAACAGTGAGTACTAGGGGTGGGAGAAAAAATCGATTCACATAGATATCGCGATGTCTTTCTTGGCGATTTTTTATTTATTTATTTTTTTGTGTGTGTTTTTTTTATTATTATTATTCTGCAATGTGCACTTGTTCGCCTTTTTTACATACAGAGACTCCAGGTTTTGAAAAGGGTTTAAGTTCACTTTATAATGGAGTATGTTAATCTATAGGCTCCTACAGTGTTTGTGTGCAGATAAATGTTAAAAATGCTAAAGACTAAAAATCATAGAGAGAATCGGCAATATCGTAGAATCGCAATTTTAATCGAATCACCATCCAAAAAATCGTAAAAGAATCGAATCGGGAGAAAATCATATCGTCCCAGCCCTAAATACTACTGGTCAAAATTTACTCTGTTACAAGTAAAAGTAGCTCAGTCCACATGTTACTCCAGTAAGAGTAAAAAAGTACTTGCTTTTAAAGTTACTTTAAGTCAGAGTCAGAGTAAATGTCTTATTCTCCACATCAGTGAATGACTCTAATAGTTTGTAAATGAATGTAAGGAGCTTTTAACTCTGAACTCTTTGCTGCTCAGCTGCACTGATGTGCTGCTTTTAGGGGTTAGGGTTTCCTTCACAGACAAACACAGCTTGTGTCCAATCTGTTCCCTCCCTCCATCTTTCTTTCCACAATCCTTTCCCCCTCCCTTCTTTCCTTCTTTCTTCCTTCTTCTTCCTTCATTGAACGAATCTGTTCCCTCCCTCCCTCCCTCCCTCCCTCCCTTCCTTCCTTCTTGACCCAATTAACCCAATCTGTTCCCACCCTCCTTCTATATTTCCTTCCTTTTCCCCTTCCCCCTCTGTTCTCTTCCTCCATCCTTCCTTCCTTACTTCTTCTTCCTTCCTCTTTTGATCCAATTGACCTGATCTGTTCCTTCCCTTCTTCCTTCTTCTTCCTTCCTTGAATGAATCTGTTCCCTCCCTCCATCTTTCTTTCCACAATCCTTCCCCCTCCCTTCCTTCCTTCTTTCTTCCTTGAACGAATCTGTTCCCTCCCTTCCTTCCTTTTTGACCCAATTAACCCAATCTGTTCTCTCCCTCCTTCTATATTTCCTTCCTTCTTTCCTCCCATCTTTCCCTTTGTCCTTCCTTCCTTCCCTTTGTCCTTACTTCTTCCTTCCTTCCTTCCCTTCATCCTTCCTTACTTCTTCTTCCTTCCTCTTTTGATCCAATTGACCTGATCTGTTCCCTCCCTTCTTCCTTCCTTTTTCTTCCTTCCTTGAATGAATCTGTTCCCTCCCTCCATCTTTCTTTCCACAATCCTTTCCCCCTCCCTTCCTTCTTCTTTCTTCCTTGAACAAATCTGTTCCCTCCCTCCCTTCCTTCCTTTTTGACCCAATTAACCCAATCTGTTCCCTCCCTCCTTCTATATTTCCTTCCCTTTCCCCTTCCTTCTTTCCTCCCATCTTTCCCTTTGTCCTTCCTTCCATCCTTCCTTCCTTCCCTCCTCAACCCAGGAGGACAACAGGAGGGTTAATCTGATCAGAGTCTGCATCAAATCTTTAAAATGAGTTGTTTCTAAACTAAAACCAGATCCTGGGATTCAGGAATTAAATGTGATTCAAACTGGTCAAATAAGCAGCATTTATAATGTAGCTAATATACATTTATTGATTTATTATTTTGGACCCGATTTTTAAATTTTAGTGTTAAAGTAAAGAATGTTAACTTTTGATTATTTCACCAAAAAATAAATTTCCCCCAACTACTGGATAATTAAATGAAAATTGAAATTTGTATTTTGAATTTTTAAGTTCGAATTTGAAACACATATTCACAATGTATTTGACTAAAGTACTGTAGATTTGTTTTTTTATTCATTTGTGGCGGCTCAGATCAGGTCTGGATGTTTAAAAGACATTGAAGGAACAGAAGCCAACACAAACATCCCATAATCAGACTCACCTTGAACTTGGTCTTGAGGTTGTCCCACTTCTTGGCGACCTGGTCAGGTGTGATCTTCCCAGTCAGACCCATCTCCTTCACAATACCTCTGAGCACAAGGTCAAAGGTCACATCACAGAGAACGTCCACACGAACGCCAACTGTAACCCCCAATTCCAATCCGCCCCCTGAAGACTCAGGCCCTGAACCCTCACTGACTAAAGTGACGTCAGGTCTAAGTGACAGAGTGTGAGAGTGTGTGAGGGTCCAGATGCTGTAAACATGAATGGAACAGCACTTACCCACTCTCACGACACGTTACCTTGACAACAACATGTTTTTAACTCCGCCCTTGGACCGATAAATTTACCGTACTTTCAATACGCACAAGGTGTGCGAGGGAGGCGGACTCAAAACAAAATATTCCTGGATCAGATCTGATCAAATCATCATCAATAATCACAAACTGCACGTTAATACTGACAGTAAACTTCTTCTTTTCTTTTTATTTATTCCTTTTTTTTGGCTCCTGTCCATTAACAATAAAGAGAGCGGCGGAGCTCTCTCTGTCCACGTGTGTTAATTTCTTCTTTTTTTTTAACACTTGCGTTCCGACGGCATCCCATGTGTTATGGTTTGACTTCACAACGCTATGAACTGTGGGTAATTCCCCTACCCAAAGTCAGCACTGGGGGCAGTAAGGGCTCATTCACTGACTCACTGACTTGATGATCTGACAATGGAACAGCCCTCACACACTCACGGACTTCCCGTGAACGCGCCTCTAAGTCAGTGAGTCCGTGAGGGGTCGGATTGGAATTGGGCCTAACTGTAACTCACAGGCGGCCATCTTGGCTCAGTCTGCTCCCTCTGACTCTGGCTGATCCAGTCATCTGCACTAAAAACTACTCAGAACTATGGGAAATTTTGTCCGAATATAGATATTACTTACTATAATGTTACTTTAATAGAAAAGTACCTGATTAAAAATTATTGGTGATTTTAAGTATCAGTATCAGAACTGTATTTCTGACGTTCATAACAAACCAAACCGCTTGAAAATCAGACAAAAACAACTGATCCAGTCCTGGTTGTTTTAGTAGAACATGAACCAAAGGCTAAAAGCTCTGAGGGAGCGACTGAGCCAAGATGGCGGCCGTGTGGCGAAGCCATGTCATTGGGCAGCAGCGTCAGGTGACTCATATTCATCAGTTTCACATGACGTCACTGTGTTTCTGCGAATCAGGGCAATCTGGGCACAGATCACAGCGTCACGTTACCAGAACAAGTGGAGTAGTAGGAGGAAATCAGCAAGAGACCGAAAATTGGCGTTATTTGAAACAGAGAATTTGAAACAGAGGGGACGGGCCAGCGCAATGTCACAGCTGTGACCAGCTGTGTCTGTGCCACCGCGAGTCCCTGACAAAAACGTGTCCCATAACCGTAGTCTCTTATTTATGACAGACAGGACGACATAAATGTGCACATCGTAACATTTACATGATAATTCATCAATCTACTGATTGATTATCAAAAGCTCGTTGAAAACAACTACACACGAGTCGACAGGAGGAGGGTGAGGAGCAAACAGCGGAGAAGTGACCGGACTTCGGACTTTGATCAACATTACGTCTCAAATTAATTAATTAATTCATAAACTGTGTAATAAGTGTGATAATATAGAGTTAGTCTGTTGTTATAGAGATATAAACCCAGACAGGATGTATGAAACCCTGTCATTTTGTTAAGAAACTGTCATTTCCATCCTGCGGTTTGCATGCTGTCATATGAGGAGACCTGTCAAATCAGACACAAATATGGCGGCGGTCCCTTCGACGTGACGTCACTGCAACCCATGAATAGGTCAGTAGTTAAGGTTGTAGAGTTTTTACCTCCAGGCCGGTTTGGCCGTGTTCCTCCTCCCGGTGAACAGAGACTCGTTAGCAGCTCGTAGCTCGATCAGTCGCCTGGTGTCGTCTTCTGTCACTGTCGATCAACACAGACAATAAGAAAGAGCTCCTCTCCTCTGATTTAGGGTTTAGCTTTGTTATTGATTAGTTATTGATTATTAATCCTCTGACATGAGCTGCTCACGTTTGTATGTGAACTCCGTCATGCGGTGCAGCTCGCCCAGCGTCGACGATCCGTTCTTGTCCTCGTGGTCGACCAGCAGGTCCATCTCCGACTCCGTCAGGAACTCCGTCATCCCGCCCCGGCTGCGCCGCGCTCGCTTCTTGGGCGTGGGCGACAGCGACTCGCAGTCCTCGTCCTCGTCCTCCACGATGGGCGTGAGGATGGGCGCGGCGGCGGCGAAGCGTCCCTCCATGGCGTCGTTCATCCGGTAGAACCACGGCCACGAGCTCGGGTTTGTCTCCACGCCGCGCGCCGGAAACTTCAGCTCCTGCAGGAGAAACGGGGACAAAACCAGTCAGAGGTTCAACTCCAACAGCTGCTGCCGGGCCGGGAACATCCAAACAGTACGCTGGGAACATCTGGGAACATCTGGGAACATCAAGAACATCTGGGAACACCTGAACATGTAAGAACATCCAGGTGTGTTCCAAGTGTGTTAGTTGTTTTACAGGTGTGTTGGTTCTGTTCCAGGTAGAGCTGTGCGATATGGACAAAATTTTATATCCCGATAACGATATATGATTTGGTATTTTCTCTTAAAGTCATATATGTAGGCTACAGGGTTTTTCCTGCATAGATAATTTGGTGGCGGGCGGCTGCCACACTAAATATCTAACCGTCAGCTCACGACTCACAAGTCAGTGTTTTTTTTTTTTCTTCCTCTGGCTTTTTGTGCTTTTATTTTGAAAGGACAGCTAGAGAGAGACGGGAAGGAGTAAGAGAGAGCGCCGCTTCAGCTTCAGAGTTGGGGTAGATGCACAATAATAGCCCGTTCCAGCTCTACTGGGCTCTACTCGACTTGGTTTAGGTCCTTTTCCATAACAGCTGAGTTCCTCCTCAGCGGGGACGGGGTCATCACATCACAGCCGTGCGTGTCACGCTCTTTTTTCTCTCCTCCCGTCAGCTCCAAACACACTCGTCTGCGACTCGATCACAGACTACAGCGTGGTTTTCCACACAGCAGTTTTTTCCCCCATAACTCATGTGAAACAGTCACCTGTTAATGTAGGCTACGGCGTAACCACACCACGAGCTAACGTCCTGTTTAGTTTACAGTCTCCTCTCCTGCAGCGTCACGTTCTCACTACAGCTGTTCTGATGTAAACAAACTCATGTGTGGAGTTCGGCTGTTTGCCCGTCACTCACAGCGTCCAGGGATGATTCAGTGTCCCACATCCTTGAAGTTTTACACTGCTGACTTGTACTTGTAACAAGTTTTACATCCTGCGACCCGTAGTAACGTCAGCGTTGGTTAGCGGTAGCAACAGAGCTAACCCAGTACCTCACACGTTAATATTACAATATAAACGATAGAGGGCTCTATCGTTAGTATGGTAGACATTTTCATATCGCACTACGATATATTTAAGCAATATATCACGACAGGCCGTGGTATATGCTCATTATACCACGGCTAAGGGGTGTTGTTCGGCCCGACGCGAAGCGGAGGGACGACAACCCCCTTAGAGTGGTATAATGAGCATATACCACGGACTGGAGTGATATATTGCTTTTATAAAACGGTTACCAATAAAGGCAATATGAAAGAGGGATACGCAATCAATTTCATGTAGTTTTATTCAACCAGAAATACATATTATCCAATAAAATAGCCTCACTGTGAAAAAAATAGTCCCACCTCTCCAGACGTTAGCTCCTAGTTAGCTCTGCATCTCGTCTTTTCCTCCGCTTTTTTTCAGATGAAAGTCACTGCTCAATCCCCTCTACCATTGTTAACCCTCTGGAGGTGAAAGTTCACCTTAAACATGTGGATTCAACTACTTTAGTCCGTTTTTTAACATCGTAAAAACATCAGCTGTCTTGGGCTACGGACTGCAACAGTCCGTTGTCATGGATACATGACAACAACTTCCATTCATACCAGTCATACGTGCCTGACGCGGAGTGATAGCCTACGCTGTGATAAGGCTTTAGAATAGTAGCCGTGGTATATGCTCAATATACCACGGTTAACAACCAATCAGATCGCCGGATTTCACCTTTCCGTTTTATAAATTGTAATATCGCACAGACAGCACTAGTTCTAGGTGTGCTACAGGTGTGTTCCAGATGTGCTACAGATGTGTGACCCACCTTGTACCTCCTCTTCAGGTTGTCCCACTTCTTGGCCAGCTGATCCGTGGTCAGTTTTCCCTGCAGACCGAGCTCATACAGGATGGCCCTGAAACACACACAGGCTTACACTGACTGGAGGGGGCGTGGCCTCTGACCGGAGGGGGCGTGGCCTCTGAGCTCAGGTGACCAGGTGTGTGTGTGTGTGTGTGTGTGTGTGAAACTCACCTCCAGGCAGGTTTAGCTGAGTGTTTCCTGCCGGTGAAGAGAGCTTCATTAGCTGCTCTGAGTTTGATCATCCGCTCTGTTTCTGGTTCAGTCACTGAGGAGGAGGAAGAGGAGGAGGAGGAGGAGGAGGAGGAGGAGGAAGAGGAGGAGGAGGAGGAGGAGGAAGAGGAGGAGGAGGAAGAGGAGGAGGAGGAGGAGGAGGAGGAGGAAGAGGAGGAGGAGGAGGAGGAGGAGGAGGAAGGAAGAAGAAGAGGAGTTAACTACAACAAGAACTTCCCATCATAAACTGACAAACAGCTGTTTCTCCCCTGTCGTCCTGTTAGGCCCCGTTTATACGTACCCGGTTATTTTTAAAAACGGAGACATTAACCATCGTTTGCACCCTCCGTTTACACGCAAACTGAGAAAACGCCCCTGAAAACGATGCTTTTTAATTGCTTTTTTAAAACCTGCGGGTAAGTTAATTAGCGATAGTTTTGTCCCCGGGATGACGACGGAGGTTGGCCGGCCGAGCAGCTCTGCAGACCGGCTGCTGTCTCCTTGATGTCCCGGTCGCTGCTCCACAGGAGCTTCACTTCTCCAAGAAACATCGGCGCAAACCTCTAAACACATTGGATAAACTGGCCGTATATTTGGGATCGAAACAGTTACTTTCTCACATGAAAAAATATTAAAACTTTACACACAAGGAAGGCAAGTGACGTTGCTGTTGCTATCAGGTTGCTATGCGGGATCACGTGCGGGATTCTGATTCGGCTTGAGCTTCTCTCTACACTGCCACCTACAGGTTTGGCCCTGGTCAGTGTAAACGAAACGTTTTCTGACTGGTGTGCACGCAGTTTTTTTTGTAAACAGAGAGGGTGAAATGTCCCTTTATGAGAATAGCCGGGCACGTGTAAACGTAGTCTTAGAAGCTGTGGGCTCCACCTACTCTTGTAGGAGCACTCGGTCATCCTCCTCCATCCCATAGGAACGCCCTCGGTGGGCGGAGCCTCGGAGGGCACCGCCCCCTCGTCCTCCACCGCCGCCACCGTGTCCTCCATCTCCGTCTTGATCAGGAACTCCAGGATGTCCGTGTTCTCCTGGTTCTGGTTCTGGTTGTGGTTCTGGTTGTGATTCTGGTTCTGGTTGTGGTTCTGGTTGTGGTTGGGATGGCCGTTGCCGCGGTGACCGGCGGTGGCGTGCGAGGCGGTGACGGCAGCAGCGTGCTCGGGGCTCAGCACCAGGTTCCCGTTGTAGAGACGGCCCTGCATGGCCTCGTCCATGATGTGGAACCACGGCCACGACTCCACCACCGCCCCGAGGTTCTCCTGGCCCTGGTACGGCTGCTTCAGGTCCTGGAGGAACATAGAACATAGAACACGGAACGTCAAGGTTAGCAGGCGTAGCAGTGCATGTCCATATGACGGTTGCTAATGGATACCAACTGTCTTCGTAACAAAAAGACACACCAAAAAACATCCAAATACCTCCATGCTGCTCGTATGTAATGTCCCTCTTGTATTGAAGCCCCGACATGAGAAATTGTTCAGAAAAAAATTAAATAAGTCTATATTTCAAGCTTGTTTTGTAGCGGAAGCTTCTCGAAGCTCCTCTTCCCGGTTCGTTGAATTTTTTTTCGGGACAATTTCGCATTTCGGGGCTTCAATACAAGAGGGACATTACATACGAGCAGCATGGAGGTATTTGGATGTTTTTTGGTGTGTCTTTTTGTTACGAAGACAGTTGGTATCCATTTGCAACCGTCATATGGACATGCACTGCTACGCCGAGACCCCCTGTACCCCTTTCCCACTGGTCAAAAAACCCGTTTAAACCCGCTAACAATCGGCTTTTGGTGGCGGTGGGAAAGGCACCGAGCCGCGTCAAACGACTCGGCAAGCGACGCGGGTTAAAATCGCCTCCAATCGGCTCGGCTCCGATCGGCTTGCAGTGGGAACACCAGACCCGGGTCAACCCGCTAATTTACGCGATGACGCTGAGAAGCGACAGTCTGTTTAACTGACGTGTTGTGATGTCATGGCAGGTCAGCCAGACAACTCGTCTACCTCGGCGGACGGACATCACACTCCGCAGCGGGCGGCTGTGGCACGACACGGTGTTTCTTGCACCGCGTATGAGAGCGACTGATTTATGCTCTGTCTGATCGGCTCACAATGGGAAAGAGGCCAAATGCCGATTGTTAGCGGGTCGACCCGCGTTTAAAAAACCTGCGTCGACCCGCTGATGAACAGCTTCTGACAGGTTCCTTGGGGGCGTGGCCTCTCACCTTGTACTTTGTCCGCAGGTTGTCCCACTTCTTGGCGATCTGATCCGCCGTCAGCTTCCCCTCCAGACCCAGACCCTTCAGGATGGTGCTGCACAACCAGAGGAGAAACAGGGCAGGTGAGCTGAGGAGAACCTCACAGCACAGGTGGAACACCAGACTGTTTTGGTTGTTTGGTTCCTACCTCCAGGCGATCTTGGCGGAGTTCCTCTTCCCGGTGAACAGCGCCTCGTTGGACGCTCTGAACTCGATCAGCCGCTTCACGTCCTCCTCCGTCACTGCACACACAGAAGGGAGGAGCCGAGTCAAAACACAAGCACAACAACAAAGATGGAGGACATCATCATCGTACCCATGAGGGAGCACTGCAAAAACTCAAAATCTTTCCAAGAATATTTGTCTTATTTCTTGTCAAAATGTCTCATTTCTAGTCCAAACTAATCTCCTTCCACTTAAAATAAGACTCATCACCTAAAAATTAACTTGTTTTTAGATCATTTTCACTTGTTTCAAACAAATTTTCACTTGAAATAAGTAGAAAAATCTGCCAATAGAAGCAAGTTTTTTATGTTTGTAATAAGAAAGAAAAACTTGCTCCACTGTCAGATTTTTCTACTTATTTCAAGTGAAAATCTGCTTGAAAGAAGTAAAAAGTGTCTAAAAACAAGCTGCTTTTTAATGTGATGAGTCTGATTTTAAGTAGAATGAGATTTGTTTTGTCTAGAAATAAGACAAATATTCTTACTAAGATTTAGAGTTTTTGCAGTGTGCTGCTCTCGTCTTTCTCTACAAACCTACATCTCAACCCAGAGGCAGCAGTTCTTAGACCGAAGTGTTTGATGTTATTCAGTTACAAATAGGGTTGATAAAAGTGGTAACGTAGATTCATCCACATTAATATGAGACTGTTTTATAACCAAATACAAACTCCTTGTTGTCCCTTTAAAGGTTCATTGTGTAGGAATTCCTCCCATCTAGCGTTGTGGTTGTATTAAGTTAAGATACCACACACATAATATCACAAGCAACTCAATGGTATTTTTCATGCTGCATTCACATGAAATTGGGCAGAGGGCAGACGGACGACAGCCGCTGCACGTAACGGCATAAACAAGCCTCTATGTAAACAAGTGGTCCATCAGCACGAGGCAAAACAATACATGTGACGATATGTTGTCATGGCGATGTGGTATTGTTTTACCCACGTCTTTCTCTGGACTTCTGTGACTAAAATGACATCTGGTTTGTTAGCGACGGCCGTCTGCCCGACTGCAGGTGAATGCAGCATCAGTGTAACGCTCCATTCCTCCTCACTGCGTTACCACGGTGACTTTTCACAGACATATGAATGATATGAACGGCTAATTCAGAGCTGAAAGGAACACTTCAGTTTGTTGATGGGGGGATTACTGGTTAATGAAAAACAGACTGAAGAACCAAATAATCGATTTTCCTGAAGAGAGAACAGGAGAAGTTACACAATGTCCCTTTAAAGCCCCAGTGTGTAACTTATTTGTCTTTTTATGATCAAAAATCAAATCTGTCTTTCATAAATCTGTATTTGACTGAAGGTGAATCACAGCTGCATCCAGATGAAAGCTTTCTGGTTCCTTAGAATGAGTTGTTACAAGTCGTTACAAATACATAAGTGGGCGACGCACCGAACCGAGGCGGCCATGTTGCATCGTGACCGTAGGTAACCACGGAAACGGCCTGTTAAAACTCTCACCACTGTGTAGTGTGAGGAAGGACGGAGGCACCGGTGTTGCATTCAGGTGCAGTCAGGCAGACGGCCGTCGGCAAACCAACCGGATGTCATTTTACTCCACCAGAGAAAGACGGTAAAACAATACCACATCACCATGACAACATATTGCTTGTTTATCCTGTGTTGTCTGTCTGACGTCTGCCCGATTTCACGTGAATGCAACATCAAGAATACGTTCAGATATGCAACCGCACCGCTAGATGGGGGGAATTCCTACACATTATACCTTTAAATAAAAAATATATATGACATAATACAATTTTTATGTTGTTATTGTAATGTTATGAGCTAAGAAGAATAGAAAGTTTATTTTTTAAACCTTGGTGAGTTGGGATCTGGTCACCCTGAGTTACACACAGAGGGGTCAAAGGTCAAAGCATGGACAGGTAAGGCAGCTACAGGTGAGACAGAGCGGTACTTTAACGTTTAACGTCAGGTAAACAATACCACATCACCATGACAACATGTTGTCACGCCTGTATTGTTTTGCCTCATGCTGGCATAGACGCCTGTTTATCCTGTTACATGCAGCGTCTGTTGTCTGTCTGACGTCTGCCAGGTTTCACGTGAATGCAATATGCAATCGCACCGCTAGATGGGGGGAAGAATAGAAAGTTTATTTTTTAAACCTTGGTGAGTTGGGATCTGGTCACCCTGAGTTACACATAGGGGGGTCAAAGGTCACAGCATGGACAGGTAAGGTAAGGTAAGGCAGCTACAGGTGAGACAGAGTGGTACTTTAACGTCAGGTAAACAATACCACATCACCATGACAACATATTGTCACGCCTGTATTGTTTTGCCTCATGCTGGCATAGATGCTTGTTTATCCTGTTACATGCAGCGTCTGTTGTCTAGCTGACGTCTGCCCGGTTTCACGTGAATGCAATATGCAACCGCACCACTAGAAGGGAATTCCTACACATTAAACCCTAAGTTACACACAGTGGGGGGGTCAAAGGTCACAGCATGGACAGGTAAGGTAAGGTAAGGCAGCTACAGGTGAGACAGAGCGGTACTTTAACGTCAGGTAAACAATACCACATCACCATGACAACATATTGTCACGCCTGTATTGTTTTGCCTCGTGCTGGCAGACCACTTGTTTACATAGATATGTCTGTCTGACGTCTGCCCGATTTCACGTGAATGCAATATGCAACCGCACCGCTAGAAGGGAATTCCTACACATTATACCCTAAGTTACACAAGGTCACAGCATGGACAGGTAAGGTAAGGCAAGGTATAGCTACAGGTGAGACAGAGCGTTACTTTAACGTTACTTCGTTACTTTACTTACTCTTATAGGAGTTCTCCGGGAACTGAGGCAGCGGGTGGAGGGATGAATCCATCATCCTTGGGGAGGCGGGGGGGGGGGGGTTGTGGTGTGATCAGGCCTGGTACTAACTAACTAACCAACCAACTAACCAACTAACTGACCGACTGTTCACTGTCTACATCCGCCGCTGGTGCTTTGTCCCTCCGCCCACCGACCGGTAGCCGGTGGCCGGTGGCCGGGGGAGGCTTCACGGTGGCCGGGGGAGGCTTCACGGTGGCTCTCGGTCCTCCTCCGGTGCTGGGGTGTGTGTGTGTGTGTGTGTTCCTCCTCCCGGTGAACCGTTAGTTACCAGCAGCAGCAGCACGGAGCTAACAGCAGCAGCTAACGTGTAAAAAAACAACAACAAACGTCTTCCGTCTTCCCTCCGTTAACTGCCCCTTATTACGTCATCGCTCCGTCGGTGGAGCGCGAGCGGCGGCGGCGGCTCAGCAGCAGCAGCATAATAATAAAAGAAGCCGTTACCGACCGTTAAGTTACCGTTACCGAGGCTGAGGAAGCTACATCCCGTTTCCTTCAGTCCGCTGCTGCTGCTGCTGCTGCTGCTCAGAGGACAGAGGAGGAGGAGGAGGAGGAGGAGCGCTCCATCTCTCCGCCCGGGCTGCCCGACGTCATGTGACCTGCAGCTCAGAGGGGGGCGGGGCTTGACGTAAACGTAAACAATCCGACATACGGACAAAACATGAAGGAGGAAACAAGACAGGCATCAAGATTAAACTTTAAAAAAAAAAGAAAGAAAAGATATATTTCTCACTTGTGATAAAAAAAAAAAAAAAACGTAAAGGAAAGGAATTGATTTTGTTGAATCTTTTTATTTTACATCCATAAATGCAAATGGTCACCCAAATTATTTTTTTAAAATAGAAATCAGATATTATATGCAGTTACAAAATATGGAAGACAGAAAAGATATAAAAACCTTGGAATATTATAAATTATTACAAACAACTATATGATTTAATAATACCTATAATATAACTACTAATACCCTTTCGTATATGTATATATATGTTTTGTTTGTTTGTTTATTGTCTGTTTATTATATATATATATATATATATATATATATATACATATATATATATATATATATAAAACAGACAATAATGTGTGTGTGTGTGTGTGTGTAAAATTTAAAAAATAAAGAGGAAACATTTCACTGACACCTATAGCTTCTTTTATTCGTATTTATTTAAATTAATTATTTTATTGATCTATCTTTTATTATTACTGTTTTATTTTGTTTGTTATGATTCTTTTTCGTCTCTTATTTCTTGTTTTGATCTATCTATCTATCTATCTATCTATCTATCTATCTATCTATCTATCTATCTATCTATCTATCTATCTATCTATCTATCTATCTATCTATCTATCTATCTATCTAATTATTTCCCTCAGTGCGCTCCCTGCCGCGGCCTGTAGGCGGCAGTAAGGCTCCAGTAACAGACATAAACAGCAGCAGCAGCAGAGGAAGAAGAAGAGGACTGTTTGGATGGAGGAGGAGGAAAGATGGCGAACACATACAGAAGTAAAGTGGTTTAAATATAATAACAACAATATTCAACAACAACAGTTTAACGGCGCCTGTGAGCTGACTCGTCCTGTCCGCCATGTTGTTTCAATGTTCATGCTGTTAACTGTTTTATTATTGTCTCTCTCTACTACACAACATCTCACTGCTCTGTCGCTCACCCCGTGGTGTGTGTGTGTGTGTGTGTGTGTGTGTGTGTGTGTGTGTACACACAGCGAAGCGTGACGTCACGTTACGTAGCGGACAGTGACATCAGTAGTTGGTTTAGTGACGTGAGAGCAGGAGGAGGAGGAGGAGGAAGAAGACGCGTTTTGGCGGTAAAACTAAAGAAAGGCCGCCATTACTGAGCAGTTTCCCGCCGTTCGGCAGTGTCTCTTTCACTAGTTTAGACCGGTGGTCCAGCCTTAACCCGGGATAACTAGCTGTGTCTACCACTGGCACGCACCATTAAAGGGATAGTTCACTCAAAATTGAAATTTCACTCATTATCTATACCCTCGACTAAAGCCTGGTATGATTCTGTCCTACTGTGCGTTCACACCAAAAGCTTCCAAAGCGTCAAAAACGCTCGAGGCTGGGCCTCAGACAAGACAGCTCCCAAAACAGCAAATATTTTCAGCCGCTTTGGCCGCTCGTCACGTGACTGACGCCAAAGTTCGATCGCGCTGGTCTTTGGGGAGCCGAAATACAAAAAAAAAGGGGAAAAAAGGCAGCCGACGGACATCTCTATTCTGACAGGCTGCCGCTGAACCGCGTCATAGCTAATTACCCTAAAGTTAACCAGGGCTCAACTTCTCCTCTGGTGACGCTTTGGACGCTTTGGAAGCGCGGCGACGACCAAAAGCTTCCAAAGCGTCAAAAATGCTCGAGGGTGGGCGTCAGACAAGACAGCTCCCGAAACGGCAAATATTTTCAGCCGCTTGTCACGTGACTGATGTCAAAGTTCGATCGCACTGTTCATTGGGGAGCCGAAATACAAAAAAAAGGGGAAAAAAGGAGCCGACGGACGTCTCTATTCTGACAGGTTGCCGCTTAACCGCGTCATAGCTAATTACCCTAAAGTTAACCAGGGCTCAACTTCTGGTGACGCTTTGGAAGCGCGGCGACGCCTGTTGACGCTTTGGAGGCTCAGTGTCGCTGGGCGCTCATTGAAAATGAATTGACTTCCGGCGTTTTGACGCTTTGGAAGCTTTTAGTGTGAACGCACAGCTACGTGGGCCCTACGCCGTAGCCTGACGTGCACCTCCAAAAGATCCTGACTATGCATCGCGTCGACGCGTCGCGACGCGAACCGCAAGTACTGTGATTGGTCCGCACAGAACGTCAGTGTGGTAAATTCACCCATTGAGCCTCGACTGGTCGGACAGACCACCTCCATAGACGTCTTCTTCGTCGCCAGCGCTTCAACATTTGCAAATAAAAGCGTTTGTTTTTCAGTTGCCATTGTTTACTGCGACTGGAAGCAACAAGTTCCCTGACGGAAAACCAAGGAATCCGATATGAGCCCCCCCCCCCCGAAACCACACAAAGACACAGCCACACACCCCTCAACCATTTTTGGACAAATTTTTCCCATTTCATTCCAGACATTTCTGGCCATTGACCTCTAATTTGAAGGTACATTGACTAAGAAAGTAAAGTTATTCAGTCTCAGAACAATTGACCTCTGGCTAAGCCCCGCCCCCTCCACTCACTGGGACAAACAGTCAACATTCGGTGACAGTTGCTATGGCAACAGCTGTCACACTAGGAGACATTTCACAGGAGGCAACTGATGATTTTTGGAGACAGAAAGATTAAATATCATGTTGAAGTCACCAAAACTTCACTTAGCTTTACTGCTATGGCTGTCGATAGCGACGGGCTAATTTCTGTTAGCCTGTCTATGGAGTTTTACATTATACGTTAGCATTAAGCTAGCGGACTTTATGCTTAGTTGTGATACTGGCTAACATCTAAACATCTCTGACAATATGTTGCCTCAAATACGTTGTTGCCTTAAAGCAGATATCAGTGGAATGTTTTTGTTAATATAAGTCCTAAATAGTCCTATTTTCCGTCAGCAATCACTTACATGAAGTATTTCAGCCTAAACACGAGTCTCTCCGTCACTCTGCTCTGCTGTAACCCGAGGAGAAAATTTTCCTTGTGGGATACAAGTGTTATCCAATGAGGGGAGAGAACGGCATGAAGGGCTGTGTGTGCAGCCAAGGGATGCGCGTGAACGTGGTGACGTAGCACGAGGACCAATTGATGCCTGACAAGGGCGGGGGCTGCTAACTCATGGTGCGTTCAAGGAAACTCGTACTTTGTGTTTTTCCTTCCTGTGAAGTCATACCAGTTCGATCTGGTACGAGTTCACGGGTCGGAAGTTACGAGTGGCCGTTATAGGGAACTTTCACAGACAACAGGATGGTAAAAACACGAGCTACGGGTTACCCGGAACGCTACCAAGTCGTAGTTGTGACTTGAAGCTGTAACTTACGGTTTCAAAAGCCTGCCTTGAACACAGCATTAGCCGAAACGGCCGTGCCGCTGTTATCTGCTTTAACTTAGAAAAGATGTAGACATCCTTGTTCATTTTATCCACGTTTAGTTGGTGTTGTGGTCTACTGCATAACTTTATCCAGAGCAGACACTTCTCTCGGTTGAGATGTGGCTTGGGAAAAGGTTAAAAAAATCCCCCCGTGGCCTCTCGGGATACCTAGTGTCAGAGCTGCATGTACCCCATGAACACCGTTTGACCATTTAAAACTTAAAATGTCAAGAAAAAACATATAAAAACGAATGAAAACTGACTAACTGCAATGCATTTCAATGGACGTGGAAGCAGAGAATGTCCGAGTGTATGGGCTAGCTATGCGCACTGTGATTGGCTCATTGCGTTTGGGGGCGGGGCTTAGCCAGAGGTCAATTATTAGTGTATTTCTGGTCTTCGTTTCAAAATTTTGTCCAATTTGGGTTTGGATTTGTGTCAATTTAGGGTCCTTGATGTAAAACAGTTTCAGAACCACTGGACTACACCATAAACCTGCCTCTAACCAGGGACCTCAGACTGCAGAGAGAGACTTCATGTAGAGACAGAGACATGAGACTGATGACGTGTCTGCTGTTTCCATAGTGACGGACCGAGACATCAAACTGCTGGTCCAGCTCCGAGCCACCAACGCTGCCATCTTCACCGGGAGGAGGAACTCCGCCATGAGAGGCTGGAGGTCAGTCCGCCGTCTGCACGTCCACGTCCACGTCTGTGTGCTTATCTCTGTGTCTCTTAATTTAAGGCAAAGTTACCGACTGAAAACGTGATGCATCCAGAACAACTTTCATCCTCACATGTCACATCTCTGTTACATCGGACATTTAGGCCACAATGTGATGAAATTAATGAGAAATACAATTCTCTTGTGAACATTTGCCAAGTAGTTTGGAGGTTTGTCCATGTTGTTTTGAAAATGTAATTTCTGTTTTGAAAAATAAGCCAAACCAATGGAGAAAAACTGTAATGGAGGAGGCACAATACCTGAAAGTAATTATTTCAGTTGTCAGTATGATAGCTAGGCTAAAAACATGCTATTTTCATGGGAAACACAGTGCGAACGTAAAGAATCTCTCTTATTTTCACCGGAAAAAAATTGGCTAGTGGAAATTGGCTGGTGATCTAAAAAGTTAATTTAGAACCCTGACTGTCGTGTGACCGTCATGTGACCGTCATGTGACCACCGTGTGACTGCAGGGCCATCAGGAAGGAGATGGGGCTCCATGGTTTGATGTCGGCTCGGCAGCTGAAGAAGAAGTGGGACAACCTGAAGGAGAAGTACCGGGTCAGTGGCGCTTCACCTCGACTCAGGTGGTCAGTGATGTCACAGCGGCCGCCATGTTGAACATGTGGACCTGTGTGTGTGTGTGTGTGTGAGCTAAAACTGTGAGGCCCCCCCTCCCCCCGTGCAGGTGCTGAAGAACCCCCCCGAGGGTCTGGAGAACCTGGGCCGGCCCGGCGCCTGGCGCTGGTTCCAGCTGATGGACGAGGCCATGAGCGGCCGGCTGCAGGGCACGGCCAGCGTGGTGCAGCCGGCGCCGCTGGACGAGGACGAGGACGAGGAGCCGATCTCAGACCTGCCCCCCCTCAGCCCCCCCACACCCAGAGAGGCCGGTTCTTTACCTGGACTCAGTAGGTCGGTTTGAGTTGTTAAGGTTTTAACTGTTTCCATCTGATCTGGTGTTCACATTGAGCCTCTGCATTTATTCTCCATCCATCCATTGTCCACCACGTTATCCGGAGTCGGGTCGCGGGGGCAGCAGACACTTCCTCCAGCTCTTCCGGGGGGACCCCAAGGCGTTCCCAGGCCAGCCGAGTGACGTAGTCACTCCAGCGTGTCCTGGGTCTTCCTCGGGGCCTCCCCATGGAGGCGTCCAGGGGCACGATACAGGTGCCCGAGCCACCTCAGCTGGCTCCTCTCGATGTGGAGGAGCAGCGGCTCTACTCCGAGCTCCTCCCGGGTGACAGAGCTCCTCACCCTCTCTCTAAGGGAGCGCCCCGCCACCCTGGTGACAGAGCTCCTCACCCTATCTCTAAGGGAGCGCCCCGCCACCCTGGTGACAGAGCTCCTCCCCCTGTCTCTAAGGGAGCGCCCCGCCACCCTGGTGACAGAGCTCCTCACCCTCTCTCTAAGGGAGCGCCCCGCCACCCTGGTGACAGAGCTCCTCACCCTGTCTCTAAGGGAGCGCCCCGCCACCCTGCGGAGGAAGCTCATTTCGGCCGCTTGTATCCGGGATCCCGTTCTTTCGGTCATGACCCAGAGTTCATGACCATAGGTGAGGGAGGAACGTAGATCGACCGGTAAATCGAGAGCTTCGCCTTTCGCTGTTGACCGCCGCCCAAATCACACGGCACCAGCCCGTTCTGAACCCTCCCGCCGGTGGTGGGCCTACGGAACGGCGGGCCCACGTCGCTCGTTCAGGCTGGGCCCGGCCGGGTCCCGTGGGCCAAGAGCCCCAACCCCAGGCCTGGCTCCAGGGTGGGGCCCCGGTGACGTACACTCACTGAAGCTCCGGCTAGTTGAGATAAAAATGGACCCGAATGCCGAAGCAGAATGATTATTATCAGAATGAGCTGCGCGGCGCTCAGAGATGACATCATCCAGGTCAGAGGTCAGTAGGTCAACCTACAGACCCCGGATGTTGATAACAGCTAACCCCGGACTCAGAGGGGAATAGCACTAGCCTATCAGAACTAAATATTGATGAAATGAAGGAGTTTCTCTGCAGATAATGTGTTATTTAGAGGCTGCATTCTGCTGCCCTGTAGACTCCATTATACGGATATACGCGGCTCTCGGCTGGAGCTCATTTCATCACAACCACTTGGAATGACACCAAAGTTATCTGGGGGAGGAAATGATCGGATTTTAGGATAGAAATAAGGTCCAGGTTGTAAAAAAATGGTAAAGAAAAGGTTTATTCCACCTGTTTATGGAACATTTTCATTCGGTTTGGACTCTAAATCTAATATTTGTCTCCATGGTAACCCCCCCCCAGTGAGGCGGAGTCAGCACCTGTGGAGTGGGCGGAGTCAGTGGGCGGCATCCTGGAGCTGAGAGAGGTCAAAGCAGCGGAGGGGGCGGAGTCACAACACAGAGACGACGTCGTGCATCAGAGCCAGCCCACCATCCTGTACGCCACCTTACTGTCGGACTTCTCCAACGGCAACAACAGCAACAGCAACGGCGCCGCTGCTGCTGCTGCCCCCCCCAGGACGGAGCGCGAGGCGGCCGAGCTGGACCGGCGGCGGAGCGAGCTGCAGAGAGAGAGGGCGGTTCTGGAGCGCGAGCAGGTCCAGTTCGACCGCGAGCTCATCGCCTTCGAGAGAGAACGGTACCACATCTGTATCTCGTCTCTATCACATCTGTATCTCGTCTTTATCACATCTGTATCTCGTCTCTTTCACATCTGTATCTCGTCTCTATCACATCTGTATCTCGTCTCTATCACATCTGTATCTCGTCTCTTTCATATCTGTATCTCGTCTCTTTCACATCTGTATCTCATCTCTACCACATCTCTTTCACATCTCTTTCACATCTGTATCTCATCTCTTTCACATCTATATCTCATCTCTTTCACATCTGTATCTCATCTCTTTTACATCTGTATCTCGTCTCTATCACATCTGTATCTCGTCTTTATCACATCTGTATCTCGTCTCTTTCACATCTGTATCTCGTCTCTTTCACATCTGTATCTCGTCTCTATCACATCTGTATCTCGTCTCTATCACATCTGTATCTCATCTCTTTCACATCTGTATCTCATCTCTACCACATCTGTATCTCATCTCTTTCACATCTATATCTCATCTCTTTCACATCTGTATCTCATCTCTTTCACATCTGTATCTCATCTGTATCTCATCTCTTTCACATCTATATCTCATCTCTTTCACATCTGTATCTCATCTCTTTTACATCTGTATCTCATCTCTTTTACATCTATATCTCATCTCTTTCACATCTGTATCTCATCTCTTTCACATCTCTTTCACATCTGTATCTCATCTCTTTCACATCTATATCTCATCTCTTTCACATCTGTATCTCATCTCTTTTACATCTGTATCTCATCTCTTTTACATCTATATCTCATCTCTTTCACATCTGTATCTCATCTCTTTTACATCTATATCTCATCTCTTTCACATCTGTATCTCATCTCTTTCACATCTCTTTCACATCTATATCTCATCTCTTTCACATCTATATCTCATCTCTTTCACATCTATATCTCATCTCTTTCACATCTCTTTCACATCTATATCTCATCTCTTTCACATCTATATCTCATCTCTTTCACATCTATATCTCATCTCTTTCACATCTGTATCTCATCTCTTTCACATCTATATCTCATCTCTTTCACATCTGTATCTCATCTCTTTCACATCTCTTTCACATCTGTATCTCATCTCTTTCACATCTCTTTCACATCTATATCTCATCTCTTTCACATCTATATCTCATCTCTTTCACATCTCTTTCACATCTATATCTCATCTCTTTCACATCTATATCTCATCTCTTTCACATCTGTATCTCATCTCTTTCACATCTCTTTCACATCTATATCTCATCTCTTTCACATCTATATCTCATCTCTTTCACATCTGTATCTCATCTCTTTCACATCTATATCTCATCTCTTTCACATCTCTTTCACATCTGTATCTCATCTCTTTCACATCTCTTTCACATCTATATCTCATCTCTTTCACATCTGTATCTCATCTCTTTCACATCTCTTTCACATCTGTATCTCATCTCTTTCACATCTCTTTCACATCTATATCTCATCTCTTTCACACCTGTATCTCGTCTGTATTTCGTCTGTATCTCATCTCTACCACATCTGTATCTCAGGGAGCTGCTGGACCGGGACCTGGAGGCTCTGCAGCGAGACCGGGCCGCCGTGGGCAAGGATCGGACCGCTGTGGACCGAGACCGCGCCGCCGTGGACCGAGACCGCGCCGCCGTGGACCGAGACCGCGCCTTTCTGGACCGGGACCAAGCGTTTCTGGACCGGGACCGGGCGTTTCTGGACCGAGACCGGGCGTTTCTGGAGAGGGACCGAGCCTTTCTGGACCGGGACCGAGCCTTCGTAGAGCGAGCCAGAGAGGACTTGGAGAGAGAGCGAGCGCTGCTGAGGAGAGAGAGGGAGGGGGAGGGGGAGGGGGAGGGGGGCGGTGGGGAGGAGGTGGTTCTGCAGACCCGGTTGTACCAGAACCTGATGATGGGCTCAGACCTGCAGACCAGGCAGAGGCTGGTCTCCTTGTCCCAGAAGCTGGTGGAGAAGCTGTAGATGTGATGTTGAGTGGACGATGTGATGAGGTCACTTCCTGTCTGATGATGAGGCCACTTCCTGTCTGATGATGAGGTCACTTCCTGTCTGCAGCGATGTTCAAACTAGAGCGCTGGAAAAGAGAGTAACGCCACCACCATTGACTCCCGTGGTAAGGGTTTAAGGGTTTAAGGGTTTTGCGCCCCTAGTGGCAGGATATGGGTATTGCAAAAGCGCCCAGAAAACCCATTCACTCCAATGTATGTGTGTTGCCCACTTGCTTGTAAATTGATGAAAACGGCCGTGTTTTTGTTTTTAGGTGTCTTGGTCATATCAGATTATACTTATAATTTGTTTATTACAAAATGTAGATTGAAACATTCATGTAGACAACTGTTTGTTTTTACTGGCCTATGTGTTAATGTTTATCTGTAAAGGATCCTCAATGATGCTATTAACGTGGGTGATCTATAAATGTCCTTAAATTATTGAAAACACCACACTGCTCATTCACCAACAATGCAGAGATGTCAGTTCTTTTGCAAAACCCATATTCCTCCACCAGGAGGCGCTGCCATTGGACCAATGGAGTGTCCTTACTCTCTTTTCCAGTGCTCTGGAAAAGAGAGTAACGACGGCATAATAGCATCATTGAGGATCCTTTACAGATAAACATTAACACATAGGCGAGTAAAAAACACCAACAAAAAACAGTTGTCTACATGAATGTTTCAATCTACATTTTGTAATAAACAAATTATAAGTATAATTTGATATGACCAAGACACCTAGAAACAAAAACACGGCCGTTTTCATCAATTTACCAGCAAGTGGGCAACACACATACATTGGAGTGAATGGGTTTTCTGGGCGCTTTTGCAATACCCACATCCTGCCACTAGGGGCGCAAAACCCTTAAACCCTTAAACCCTTAAACCCTTAAACCCTTAAACCCTTATACCCTTAAACCCTTAAACCCTTAAACCCTTAAACCCTTAAACCCTTACCACGGGAGTCAATGGTGGTGTCGTTACTCTCTTTTCCAGTGCTCTAGTTCAAACGATGTTCAAACTGTGAGATTTGTAAAAAAAAAAAAAAAACCCTGAGAGAATAAAGAGGAGAAATAAACCTGGTTCTTCTCCTCCCTGTTGTTGTCACATCACTGAACCCTCTACTCTCCACCTCTCACACTTCCCCAACCCCCCCCACGGTCAAATGAAAGGTCACTGGGGCCTGATTTTTGGTAAGGAGGTGTATCTTTGGGTAAACTCTGGATTTCCCAAGTTTCAGAATGAAAGTCCATTTTTTGGACTCGTAATGCTGCATTTTTACAACATCCATGACCCTTCGCTGGATGTCCACCTCTGCCTATGGGTTTTTTAATGTATTTTAAGGTAAAAAATTTTAACTAACAGATATCATCATGAAACTTCCCAAGTTTATCACTCACATTAAGAGAAATATTTTTTGTATTACAAGTTTTGTCAAATTTTATGTTTAAATGTGTAAATGGTGCAATATCTAATGAAATATGCGCTAATTTGCATAATATTTCCAGAACTGAAATCTGAACAATGGATTGGGTTGACATATTAGAGTCAGAAGTTTTTACAGAGGGGATTTTGGATATCTCTTTTTATCACTCTGTAAATGAGAAAATACTGTCACCAGCCCTAAAACATTGAATTTCGCTTTATTTATTTATTTTTTGGAATAAAATGTTAGTTTTTTTTTTCTTGTGTTCAGACAATGAAATCAAGAATGATGTTACCTGCCTGACAGTTTCGAGTGTGACTCCAGTCTTCCTCACAAGCGTGAGGAATCATTACCATTGATTCAATTGATTTCATTGTCTGAACACAAGGAAAAAATAACTAATAGGGCCTATACGAGAAGACAAAATGAACATAATCGGAATAAAATGTTGTATGAATGATATATCAACAATCCCCTCTGTAAAAACCTTCAGAATATAGACAGGAATAATAAAATATAATAAAATAAAACCATAGTATGAGAAATAACGTGTTTTTGCAGCTAAAACAACTGGCCAGGAAGGGGTTAATGTTTTATGGACTACAGATGATCGATACAAGTGCATATTTTCCCTAAATTAAATCAAAATCAAATAATTGTTCGATATAACATAACTAACAAACAGAAGAAATCGGAAATTAGTGCATTGATTTGAGAATTTGTCCAAAAATGTCAATAAGATATTATTTATTTATTTATTCATTTATTTATTAGATCCGTCAAAATGACAGAAATCCCGCGTTAAAACAAAGAAAACACTTTAGATAAAATAAGAAAATAGAAGCTGTAACCTTCCTGTCCTGTGTCGCCTCCTGTCGGCAGCATCGAGCCGCTGCAGCTGCAACAAGTTCAACACATTCACATCACACGGCGCCGGAAATGCATTTCAAAATAAAACCAACCTAAAACTCCACCAGGAATCGATCGGTAGGATACAACTTTTATTTTTCTAAACAGTGAGGAGGAGGATCGACTCTGCTGTGCTGATACATAAAGGTGCGTTTTAAAATCCATCTAATCAATATTTAACAGATATTATCTTCCTTCTGGCTGCTGTGTGACTGACTTCTGTATATGAATGAATGAATGAATGAATGTTTTATTTTCGTGTCATGCCACCACTGTGGGCCATCCCATATGGGATTACAAGACACAATAACAAATACAAAAAACAAAGACTAGACCGTCCTTCCTGTTGGTGTTACCTGCCACACAGGTGTGACATAAATAAACAACTTCAGATTACTTTCAGTTCTCAACTATACATCGCTCTTCGTCTCATTGCCCAAGCCTTTTCAAGAAATAAAGAAAATGCAAAAATATTCAAATGAAAAAGAAGTTTTATCTTCTCAGCATCGTCCAACCACACACATTCGTTATTTGGATCTACCTTACTAAACAGTTTTTGTCTTATAGAGTCATAGAAAGACAGTAGAACACACAATGAGTTTCATTCTCCACCTCTTGGACGTCACACAAATTACAAATTCTATCGTCTTCTGCTGTGCCGACACATCAGCCTGTCTTGACATGAAAACCAAGAACACCAGCTCTCATAGAGCACACAGGGATCTTTTCTTTTTAGACAAATTATACAAAACATAATTTTCTGGGCCAAATAGCCTACCTGTTTTATTTCACAGTAAGTAGCAGTTTTGGTTTACTCCAAATATCTAATGCCCATCTATCTTTACTTTGTTGGAAAATAATTTATTTTAATACGTTAATCTCAACTTTCTCTTTGTTATAATAACGGTCTTCATATCCAGCTCTCAGCAAGATGTCATATATATCATATATATGTATATCAGACCAGAGGAGACGTCTTGTGTGTTATTTTATTTTGAAGGTGCAGGGCGGAAGTTGTGTGTGAGTGCGTGTGTGGACTTGACTCTGAGCTGCTGCGGGATGAAAACATCCTGATGGAGGTGATGGAGGCTCCGCGGCGCCTCACGTCCTCTGGAATAAAAACATCGGTGGGATTTTAACACGGAGATCAGAGGAGCACGAGGAGCTTCCGGTGCAGCAGCAGGTAAACATCACCTGGCTGAGTCTATCACCTGAGACTAGCATCGGTGTGTGTGTGTGTGTGTGTATAACAGACAGTGATGTCACAGATGACCGTCCTGAGTAAACAGACAGTGAAGGAGACATGATGACCCCTCCTATCGCTCTCTATCTCTCTCTCTGTTTTATCATGTTTTTTTTGGTTGCTTTTTAACGTAAGAAGCCTTTATTTATTTATTTATTTTTTATTTATTAATTTTTAAAAAACTTTATTAGCAAATATTGCATGTACAGAACCAACAAGGCAATGCATACATTCATGTGGAGCAGCACATTAAACATGAAAGGACAGTAGCTACAATGATGGAGTAAATTATAAAATATATATTGAATAAGAAGTCTTAATATAAATAATGAAGGTAACAATAATAACAATAGAAAAAAAGGTGAGTAAATAAATCAAATAAAAATAAAAATGGATAAAACTGGGATGAGGAATAAAATCAATTACATAGAATTAGTAAAAAAAAAAAAAAAGGACAAGGCAGTTATAGAAAGTTAGTCAGAGGTTTCGGGGAAAAACTTTTCATACTTAGAAATGTAGCCTATTGCTTTTTTTGTTGTTTATCAAGTAAAGAGATTGATCTCTGTTTTATCATGTGATAATAATAATAATGTTATATTATGACGTCAGCTCACCTGTTCATGTTTCCCCTTCCAGAGAAATCACGTGTCATAATAAAACATTAATAATATTAATATCTCGTGGCTGCGCTGCAGAGCTCATTCATGTCTTTTCCTCTGTGGGTCAAAACACACTGATCTACTCCTTCAGTTACAACATTAATATTTATAGGCCTATAATAATAATAAAAATATTATAATGCACTAAAATGTCTTAATCATCTTATACTGTGATGTTGTGTACATTTCCTCCTCTAAACGTGTTCTAGTTCCTCTTAACAAAGTTTACAATAGAATTTGCAGATTTATACTTGATTGTCCTCATCGTACTCACCATTGTTCAATGCACCAGTCTCTTCACTTCTCTTCTCTTCATACTCAACGACAGATACACTGGTTCCAATTTATATTTAAATGTATTTACCTTAAAGCTCCAGTTGGTAAGTTGACGAAAGTGAAAGTAAACTCCGCGACTTGGTCGGAAATTTCAAGACAATACTCCGTCAGGTCCCTTTATGAACCTCTGCCAAGCGCCCCACACACACACAGACACACACAAAGTAGCCATGAACGCACCCACAGAGAAAAAAAAAAAAAAAAAAAAGATGTACCGTATCCATAGCACGACGTGTAGGAGCGGCGATTGGCTGCTCCTCCTGCTCCCTCTACCTGACTGGTGGAGAATCGTCGGGCGCGGTGGATTTTGGCAAATACGATTACAGGCTGTAGGTGGAGCCAGAGGAGTTGGATTTTGTCCTAAATTACTCATTTAATGTCTGACCATCAGAATATAGTGACAATTCCAGCAAATATGACTGAATAATTGTTACCAACTGAAGCTTTAAAGCAGAAGTAAGCGATCCGGTGGTTTTTGCTAATGCTGCCTTCCAGGCAGGCTTTTGAAACCGTAAATTACAGCTTCATGTCACAACTTACGACTTTGTAGCGTTCCAGGCAACCCACTCGTGTTTTTCCGACCTGTTTTACCTGTGAAAGTCACTATAACGGCCACTCGTAACTTCTGACCCGTGAACTCGTACCAGATCGAACTGGTACCACTTCACAGGTCGGAAAAATACGAGTTACGGGTTGCCTTGAACGCACCATAACAGTCCTCATCCCTACGTCACCACATTCAGGCGCATCCCTTGGCTGCACACACAGAGAGGACTGCCCCTTTATGCCGTTCTCTCTCCTCATTGGATAAAGGTTGTAGGATACAAGGAAAGTTTTCTCCTGGGCTCAGAGCAGAGCAGAGTGACTGACAGACCCGTGTTTCAGACCAAACACTCTATAGAAGTGATTGCTGTCGGAAGATACAACTATTTAAGACTTAGATTAACACAAAAATATCACTTACTTCTGCTTTAATTACCCGCCTAATCTAAAACAGTATTTTGTGCAACTTACATCCAACTATCAAACCAGGCCATCTACTTATCCCTACTTCTCAGTGCCTCACAATAGTAAATCAATAGGTAGAAAAGCTTTTATGTTCAAAGGACCAAACGACTGGAACCATTTACCTGTGGGTGTTAGATCATCTAAATCACTAAGCCGTTTTAATCAAGTCCTATCCTCCTATTTTGAAACATCTTGCTCATTCTTTCATTGACTACTTTGCCTAAAGCGAACACTGATGTGATGAAGAAATCTGTTTTGTTCTGAGCCATCCTAGACTGGAATTCGTTGCCACTTTATATTGTGTTAACAGATTCTAAAGACAGGTATAAATTCTTGCTCAAACTGTTTCTTCTAATGTTGCAGCTGCAGTGTTGGTATATGCTGTATGATGAGGTGCCTGTTCTCTTCCCTGCCCTATGAGATCACTATTGCAGTTTTTGTATGTTTTATTTTGTTGCCTTCCCCTTGTATGTGTATATTTATTGATTCTTGATTGTATTGTACAGGTGGTGTATCGTGTCTTGTGTTATACGTATGTCTGTGCCTACTGTGTGATTGTATCCGTGTGTTGGGATTGTGTTAGTTGTTTTGTTCTACTTTATCCTTGATGTACCTGGAGGAATAGTGGTCGACTTTAACTGAATGTTTGGACTCGAAGAAGAATAGCTGTTGGAGCTATATCCAGTACCTCTGCCGCAGCCTGGACAGCATGTGATTTCTGAATACTTACCTATGATGCAAGAGAGACAGAAATGGACAAGACCAAGGAGAAATCTCATTCCTGGAGACATCGTCCTCATTGCAGACGCTGCAGCTCCAAGAGGATCTTGGCTGATGGGGAAAATCTTGGATGTGAGAGCAGATACAAAGGGCCTGGTGCGCTCTGTGCGCCTTCGGACCAGGACCAGCATTCTGGAGAGGCCGGTGACGAAGCTCTGCCTGCTGTTGGAAGCAGGAATGTGACACCATGGACTCTCTTTCTCTCTCTCTCACTCTTTTTGTTGTTTCAGGTTCATCATAAAGAAGAAAGTGAACTGAAGCTAATGCATTAACTATTTCTAGTCATAGATTGGGTGGAGGGAATAGCTCCTGTTGATAAATTAAAGTAATTGTGATTTAATGCACAATTAGGGGCCGGAGTGTTGGAGCTATTTATTTATTTGTAGTATTTAGTGCTGTTTAGTTTAGTATTTTGTTTAGTGAGTATTTAGTTTTGGTTATTCTCAATCAATTTGCTTGATTTCATTATGATTAGATTTCTATTAGTATTCTAGTTTATTATTTGTTTACTTTAGGTGTTTCTTGTTTATTATTTGTGTTTTGTTTCATTTGGGCACGGTAGGGGGGCACCTGAAGTTATATAGGTAGGCTAAATAAATATTGCCATGCCTCATCTAATACCACCGACCTCCTGACTAGTGGACAGGTTCAGGTTGTTGTTGATGATGCGTCCCCTCAGAGAAGCTGTACAGACCTGTGTGTGTGTGTGTCTGTGTGTGTGTGCAGCTGAACAGGTGAAGAGGTGAACAGGTGAACTGGTGAACAGGTGAACAGCAGAGCAGCACCATGTTGGCCAGGAAGGGCCTGCTGCCCGACGGCTTCCTGCTGACCCGTCTGGCCGAGGACCAGAACCAGCCGAACCGCAGCCGGTCCCGGTCCCAGAGAGCCCGCTTCATCACCAAGACCGGGTCCTGCAACGTGGCCCACAAGAACATCAGGGAGCAGGTCAGGAACGCCCCCCTTTTATTCTGAAATGGCACCAAATTCAGCTAAAAGTAGCAGCCTGGGGTTGATTTACATTTCATCTTCAAATTGATGTAGTACTGGGATACTGAATGTCACCTATAGGTCGACTAAAAGTAACAAAATAAACCAACAGACAATGCATTTACTGTAAACACATCATCTGCTTGTTAACATTTTTGGTTTTAAATATAGACTGCAACAGAAAAGTAGCCTACAATTTGAAATGCAACAATAATTTAATACGTTTTTTGCCTTTTGGGGGCCCCAAGCA